>NC_045616.1:118928879-119229504 GCF_009829155.1 Mustela erminea
GGAAGGTCAGGGTCTCAGCCATGGTCACCAGGGAAGGGAGCTATGAAGGGAGACGGGAGGGTCTGACTGACTTTCCCAGCCTCTTGAGAGGAAATGTAGAAGCAGAGGTTCTGGAACATCTCTCAAGCTCTAGTCCCTGATGTCCTGCCACGTCCACCCTCTTACCTCCCCACCTTTATCAAGCCTCACACGTTTGGGGCACTTTGCTGCTGGAGTTGACAGACCAAACGAAACAGGGACGGGCAGCAGATAACCAGAGCCCTTTCTGGCCACACATAGGCCTGTTAGCTTGTCAGGCTTGGAAGAGAAGGCGTCTTGTTTCCCCAACACATTCCAGAGTCATGTCCCCTAGCCTGCTTGGCCTCCTGGCCAGATCCCCGTCCAGCCACTCAGGTCTTCCATGGTTGGGACAAAAAGTGAATGGAAGGCCTGACACTGTGAGCGCCCCTTTATGCAAAGGCACAAGTCTCAGTTTTGCTGTGTGACCTTGGGCAAGTCCCTCCCCTCTCTGGGCCCACATTTCTGCAGCTAGACAGGAAGATAGTTCATTTCTGAGACATTTACCCCTGCTCCAGCCATCCAACCCTTTCGGCCAGAGTTCCTACGTGTATCAGAAACGGGAAGTGGATCCACCACACCTCTGAATGTCAGTCTGGAATTTCATGGCCGCCTCTGACCACAACGTGAGGGCTGGTTGCTAAAACTTTTTTTGGCAAAGAATTCATAAGATAGTCACCGCAGCTCAGACCCGGCACACACATATATACTTGATGTAAAAGTTCCATGCAGGAACTCATACCCTTCCTTCACGAGACGCACTCTGGTATTTTCCATTCTATTCTGCCTTTTTTTATTTTTTTTAAGTCTCTGATTGCAATCTATTCAGGTGTTTTCCCAATCAAGGAAACAGGCATCATTTTCACGTTGAAAAACCCTGATTCAGGCAGCTGTGCCCCTATTTCTGATAAGGCGGTACCAGCCCACACAAACACAAATGGGTTTTCTCTCTGTTTTGTTTTTTCAAATGGATTCTCTATTAACTGTGCTTCCCAGATTTCACTGCGCTTATGAATCTCTTAACTTGTTTTTTAAGAAGTAGAATCTGACTCAGTGGGTCTGAGGTGCAGCAAAGAGTCTGCATTTCTTTTTTTTTTTTTAAGACATTAAAAAACTTATTTATTTATTTATTTATTTGAGACAGAGAGAGAGAGAGAGAGAGGAGAAGCAGGGTGAGGAGCAGAGGGAGAAACAGGCTCTCCACCGAGTAGGGAACCTGCCATGGGACTCTATCCAGGGACTCCAGGGATTCTGGGATCATGACCTGAACCCACAGAGCCCCCCAGGTGATTCCACGTGTGGCTAGCAGATGGGTGTCTCTTACATCAGTTCACGGGTTCTATTTCATTCTTGCCAATGGACCTTTTTTTTCCTCCTGGGAATAATTTTCCTTCCTCTCTCCTTCTTCTTTCTATCCTTTCATGAATGTGTTTGGAGACGTCATGGGTTCAAACCACGTCTCTGCCTCTTGCTAGCGGGGGAAGCTTGGACAAGTTACTTAAATTTTCTGTGCCTCAGTTTCTTTACCCGCAAAATGGGGATAATTACTGCACTTTTCTGATGAAGCACTCTGGAGATGAATGAGATAATCCATGTAGCGTTCTTAATACACTGCCCACCACATTATGAGTGCCAAATAAACGTCATGGCTGTGGTCTTTATTATTATTATTTTTTAAATATTTTATTTATTTATTTGACAGGCAGAGATCACAAGTAGGCAGAGAAGCAGGCAGAAAGAGAGGAGGACGCAGGCTCCTTGCTGAGCAGAGAGTCCGATGCGGGGCTCCATCCCAGAACCTCGAGATCATGACCTGGGCTGAAGGCAGGGGCTTAAACCACTAAGCCACCCAGGCACCCTGTCATTTTTATTTTTATTATCTAAGTTACCCTGGTATTTTGCTTACTGACTATCTCCTCTCACAGGAATTATGTTTCATGTTATATATTTAGTTTGGACTATGAATTTTTTTGTGAATTTATTTTTAAATTGTAGAATTATAATTATACATAACAATAAGTTTGAAAAGTAGAGGAAAGGCAAAATATATTATCCATAATTTTAAAGTTTCATCAACCGTGACTGTTTTGGGAAATCTTCCTGCACATGCTTGTTTGATGGTCCTGGTTTCTAGCTGATGCCTGAGTGCAACTTTCTCTTTTCTAAAACCCAGTGAAATCTCTCGCTTACATTTGGATGTGGATTCACGCCTTTTGTTTTGTCTTCAAAATAATGCCTTTCTGTTTTTATTTTGAAGAGGGGGGAGAAGCCCAGTACATTTAATTTTGTATCCTGCTTTTTTTTTTTTTAAACTCAACATTAGATTATTTTCACTTTTTCTCTCGAAATACATTCTAAAAGCATACATGGGAGTAGTGCCAAGTCTGACAAGTCTGACTTCTAGAATCAAATCATCCCAACAAACTTGGCTGAGGTGTGACTCCAGGGCAGGCTCCGGTGGTGGACACATGACTTAGGACCTTACAGACACACACAGACCTTTGGGACTTCATGGGCACCAGGGAGGATCTGGGGCTTGGGGTCACAAAATGAGGGGGCACAGAGCTGAGATCAGAAAGCATGACCTTCCTGATGAACGGTAGTAAGGGACTTAATTATGGTGCAGAATCTATTTTACTTCCATTTTACTAATTTAAGTAAGACTTTATTTTAAAAATTCCCTATGTCAGCTCTCTTCCTAAAAGATGATTCCTTCAACCAATCTTGCTAAGTGTCCACTGAGTGATGAGCTGTAGCATATGATTAATTTCTAGATGATCATAGTGCCAGAGGTATTTCCTTAGCATTGTCTATATTAAGCAAGTTACCATTCATTTGGTGTCCAGTATTTAGTTAGTGATTTCTATGTCTAGGCGCTAAGTGCTGGGGATGCCTTGGTGAATACAACAGATCTGATTCCTCTCTTCATGGGTTTGTATCTTATTATCATGAGCAGCACATGCCCCCATGAAAACTGATGAACATGACCTTTGTATCAGGAAAGATTCTTAGTATTTGGTATTAGTATTTGGGGGTATTAGTATTAGTATTTGTATTAGTATTAGTATTTGGGGGTATTAGTATTAATTAGTATTCTTGGTATTTGGGGGTGAGGGAGTGAAACAGCTTAGCTCAGGTGGCAATTCGTATTCTCTAATGAAAATATGTTGTTAAAACATTGTTGGAAAAATAAAAATATTTTCGGGATATGAACAATCCTTTTTCCACCCCCAACATACACATCATTACGTGGTTAAAAACAAAGATTTTGGGGTCCATGGAGACTTGGACTTGAATCCTGCTTCTCCAGTGTCCTAGCTGAGCGACCTTGGGCATATCTCCATATCTAGAGAATGGCATTCTCGGCCTTGCTGCAAGGATGAAATGAGGGATGTGTGTAAAGCACGTGACCTACAGTAAGGGCTTCGTGCAGCTAGCCATGTTGGTCGGATGTGACAGAAGGGGAGGGGTCTGCCTCATGCCTTCAGGAAAGAACTGCACATTCGAGAACGGCAAACAGCCCACTATCCTGTTTCTTGGGCTGTCTGTGCAATTCTGCTGGAGTCTTCAAAAAGTACTCTGATCTTTCTGTTTGGTACAAGGTGGGGACCGCCCAGCTCCCTTGCAATCCACAGCGGTGGCTGGGTTGCCTCAGGCGGGGACAGCCCTAAACTAATATCTGACAGAGCAAGCAGAAAGCTGTCAGATCAAGTGACAAGACATGGAGGAAAAGCATATACATGTTTAGATGTCAAGAGTCCCCGTGACAAATATATCTGAGTTTATGCAATTACATTTCCCCCCTAGAGCAGAAAATGAAAAATAAAATGTTAGGGTTGGAAGTGACTTTAGAGACCCTCTCAGCCACAGCTTCATTTAACCGACTATTTCTTTCAGGGAATATTGTTTTGGAGGTCACATGTGTGCTGGGTGCGGAGGGTAGGACAGGTGAAGACAAGAGCCTTATCTCTTTTTGGAGTCTATAGGATTCAGCAGAGAAAGCCACAACCCAGGGAATTGAAATCGCTTGTTAAGATCAAGGAATTTTCATTTCTTCCCACCTATTTTTCTATTTTCTAAATTTCCACAATAGACCTGTGTCACATGTAACTGTGCATATATACTGGCTTTCCTAGAGTCACACAGCTAACCGGAAAATATGTTTGTTGGAAATAGGTTACTCTGGAGCCCTACAGGTGGTCTTCTCAGAGTACGGTTCCTGCGTCAGGATGAGCTTTACTGGAAATGGACATCTCACACCCGCTCCAATCCTACAAGGTTCCCTGCCTTGGAAACAAGTTCAACAAGGGGACTGTGATATCCAGTCAACTTGGGGAACCAATGCCAATGGAAACCAATCACAGGGTGATCCCCACGGAGCAAAGAAAGCAGCAATGATTTTTTAAAAATTGGTGCCAGAAATTAAAATTAATGAACAAAATTCATGAAAACAAAGCCATGTATCCTTTAGTGGAATAAAGTCAACTCCCTTTTTTTCTGCAGTGCCACAACTAATTGCATCCATTATGTGTTTTTAACAGGTGCTATAAATCAGTGTGCCCCTGAGAGGGGGACACGGGGCAGTGTGTGTGTGGGGGGGTGGCGAAAAGGAAGGGGCAGCCTCCATCTGACAACAGGGAACACTAAGCAAGTGGCATGGGAGGGCCTTAGAGTGAGCAGCCCAAGCTCTCATTGCCGAGGGCTTCCCTCCTGCACCCTCGCCCTGCTAGCCTCCTGTTGCATTACAGCTTTTTCCGGGCCCTACAAATCACCGTGCTGTCCCGGTTCTAGGGCAGGCACCCTTTACACAGCCCAGCCCCACAGCCCTCGGCATTTCTAACCTCTCTCTTTTCCAGGTTATCATCATCTGTCAGATCTGAAGTTAAACAACAAGAAACATGTCAGGTGAGTGTCGGAGAGACACTTGGCTGTTTATGAGAAATATTCCATTACAATCTGACGCAAAATGTTAGGATGCTTCTGCCAGCCAGGCACCCAGGGGGAGAGAGTTCCTTTCTCCGCAAGCAAGCTGATGAGTGTGGGCCTCCAACCCCTGTTTATGCTCCCCGGCTCTGTGGCAAAGGCCCCTGGAAAAACCTGGCTCAGATGATTCCTGGTTGCCTGGTACAGTCAGATTATTCAATTAGGATAGCCAGTTCGAGACGTAATGGGTTTTGGCGAGCTTGATAGACTGATTGGTTTTTATACACATGCACAGAAAGATTTGATTTCCTCTGTGGAATTTATGGCAGGGGAGAGGAGGTAATTAAATTAATTTCTCCTCTGGTTTCAAGGCTTTCCTTTCTGTTCTCTCTTCTCTTGCCACTTTTGTTGTTCTTTTTAGACTTTCTGAGGGCCTTGCTCGCATGGGTGACAATGAGTATAGTAACTACCAGCAGTGGTTTGAGTTTGGGGGTGGGTTCCTCTGTGACTTCTTGTGCTTTGCTCCATGCTCTAAGTAGTGTTGGGAAGATAACGGGGACCATCGTGTGCCCGGTGGCGTGTGCAGCTAAGGTGATGGGGTGTTCCTGTGGCTAAGGAGTGATGTTCACACCAGGAAGAGGGCTTTCTGGAAGGGAGCCAGCTTTCAGGCTTCACAGTGAGAACCCGAAGTGTGCTCCCCCTTCCTCCAGTCACCAGGTGTGACTTTCAGATTTCTGCTGTTCCCACCATCAACTTGTCTTCTCAGCTACCATCTCGGAGCCCCATTCGGCTGCAGCAAGCGGAGCTGTGGGGCAGAAAGACCACACTCTGGGAGAGGGGCTCCGCAGGCTGCGCCAGCTCTTAGAGTTCCCGCCCCACCCAAGCTCCCTCCCTCCCGAAACAAGCCCTTTTATCCAACCCTGACTTTTTAAGTAAGGACTTCTCTGGTTAAACCAAAGAGACAAAGAAGACCCCTGAGAGATTTAAAAATTCAATGGAAAAAGCAAAAAAACATGAAGCACTTAACTTCTTTCCCAAAGGACAGGAGAGCCTGCCAATTCCCCTGCAATGCCAGAGCTAAGCATTTTCCCAGTGTCAACATTAAATGCCTTTTTTGTATTTCTTTCTTAAAGTGTGTTTACAATTGACCATTATGTGAAAGATGACGGATGTAGCCTGGCCCCGTTTAAAATAATAAGACTAATAAGGATGCAGTTTCTTGCCCGCAGACTCAGTTTCCGAATGCCTCTCCGGAGAAGGAAAGAGTGGAGGAGGCCAGAAAAATCACCAGTAAGTGTAGCCGGCCACGGATCCGTCCCCCCCCCCCCCCCAACCCAGTTACAGATGTTTGGGCTCCTGTGGACTTCCTCAGACACAGAGTTCTCAAGATTAATACCTCGGCATCCAAGCAATTTTAAAAGTCCGTCTCTTACTCCAGTCCTATCCGCAGCTGGATAAAGTGTGGGTCCCCGTGGCCAATTCCATTTTAGATTGGGAGAACTGAGACCTGAGGAAAGAGGAGCCACCCCTCTACTACTCCCAGCCCCAAGTTTTAAGGCTGGATAATAGAAGAGCACCCCATTGCTGCCCTGAGGCTCCTGACTCCTTCTACCTACCACCAGTTCTTGATCTTCCAGAACGGATAGGTTTGAACCGACTGGGTTTTCTCTACTGCAGTTTATTGCATTTCTTTGAACCAAATGCTACTGTGTATGGATCTTTCCTGCCAGGTTGTGGCTGAGGGCTCAGGCTGGTGGTGGAACCCATAGGTTGGGCTGAGTTACCAATCAACCTGAGATTCCTGCACTATCTTGCCACCGTTCTCCAGCAGAGCTGCGTTGCTCCAGTGTGCACGGTTTGGAGTAAATCCCCCAACCCTTTCCCTGAGATAGCTGTGCTTAGGCGAATAAGCCTAGAGCTGAGAGCTTGTCCCCCACTCTGGCCCATGTGGGGATGTTGTGGGGCGCAGATAGAGAAATGCGTGATCCCTAGGAAAAAAGACAGAGAGACAAGGCTCAGCCTCGCCTTTCTGGGGGAAAAAAGCAGACTCCATGATTGCTCATGAAGGCCCTGTGCTTCCGGTTCTGGTTGGACTACAGGACTCCCCAGCCTATGGGGCTGGTGGCATCTGTCCTCGGGGACGTGGTCCCAGCTCCAGCCTTTTCCTTCTGCCAGGGTAGGCTAGCAACAGGATCCAAAAGGTAGGGGGAGTGGATTGATTTCATCCTCCCAGGGCATTCCCATTGGACCTATAAAGGAAAAAAATTTCTCTGACCTGGGAAGCAGGTCAGGTGGTGAAATTGACCTTGAGGACACTGACCAGAGACAAACCTCTGGGCATAAAACAGGTTGGCACACAACAGATCCCTTGTTTGCGGGGCAACAACAAGCAACCTGCAACCTAGCAATAGGAAACTAACCAGGGTGCACTTAAGGAAAAACCTAATGTGTCTAAAACAGAGGGTGTACAATAGAGCCTGGTTAGGTGACCAGCTGAAACTGATCGCTGTGAGGTTCAACCAAATGAAATCGCCCTGAAAGCAACCTGACTGGGAGGAAAGGAACCAGAATGAAATCCACCTGCCTGCTAAGTTGCAACTGACCTCGCAGGGGACTGGAGCAGGGAGGGGCGCAGAGGGCCGGAGAGTGGAACTGGTGGGGTCCGGACCGGGGTGGGGGTGGGGGTGTCCCTGCCAGCGGACTGGAGCGGCTGCCGAGGCACGGCAGGGGGAGGAGAGGGGTGGTGTCCGTGCTTTTAAATTTACGACCGGACCGCGCACCCCAAACGATCCCATAAATTTGGGGGCCGTTTTCACCAAAACTGTGAGTTACGATTTTTCAAATAAATACATTTTCCAATCAGACGGGGTTCTGTTTAGGTTGAACGCGTCCTGAAGCAGACATCTCTCTGCGCGGAAAATACACAGGAGGAAACGGAGCCGGGACGAAGCTCAGACGACATAAAAACTTGTGTAAACACGTTGTCATTTACGGACTCGGAAGGGAAAGGGAATGGGGGAGGAAGATGTTTAGTTCTCTCCGACTGCTCAGGTCCCAGCCCTGAGGGAAGACACGGAAAATTTAATATTCTTTTTCCATAAGCTTGATTTATGTTACTCATTAGACAATGGCCGCATCAGGTTTACCTTAAATAGATTTTGTATTTTTAAGGCTGTTACAAACGTAAGAATAGACAGGGTTGCCTCCCGCTACCCCCCCCCCCCCACATATGCTCTTTCTCTCTCTCTCCTAGTTTTTCTTTAGGAAGATAAACGGAAATGGATTAGCGGAGGATCTTCTATGTCTAACAGTGCGCCCCATTCTCTGGGCCTGTGTTGGCCACCTGTAAAATAAGGGGACCACACTAGAAAGCGGAGTTCCCGTTGCACACAAGAACATTCACACATAACACTGTGCACAATTGCAGGAAGCTCAAGGATCCCCGAAACTGAAAGGTAGAGAATGGAATGTCAGCTTGTGGCTTGGACCCTCTCTGGCCGGACCACTCCTCATCTCAGGAAAGAGGGGAATAAGGGAAGAAAGAGGCTGCCATCCATCCCCGCCTCCCCTAGAAGGGCTGTTTGCCCTTAGGTAAGCCGCTTCCCGTTTCTGGGCCGGCTTCCCCGTGTGTCCTAACGGGATCAGATCTCTGGGCAGACTTGCTACTTTCTCATACCCGCATAGTCCAAGGAGGCTTCTCACGCCACGAACTTCAGGAGAAATCGACCCGCTTTCTCTCTCTCTCTCTCTCTCCCCTGCCCTGACTGTTCCCGGGCCGAGGAGCGGGTGGGGCCAGGTTGGAAAGTCCTAGGCACTCTTTAGATGCCGCAGAGAAATGTTTAAGGGATTTGCGCGCTCAAGCTGCGGGGTAAATGGCCCGCGGGCTGATTTATGGCGCGTTACCGCGCGACGCGATTCCCCAAGACAGCGAGAATATTTTACACCGCGCTAATATAAACAGGCGGCCGGCCGGGTCCTTTTTATGGAGTTCCTGTAATTACCCGGGCCCTGACAGGTCCTTGATTTACGGCCCTATTTAGATAAGGGGTTCGGTGCGGGGATTGCCGGTGGCGTCAAGGTCACGGGACGCGGCGGGAGAAGGTTTTGCGGTAGGCGCCGCGGCGCGGGCTCTCAGGCCTTCCAGTCCCGGGGTGTGGGGTCCGGGTGGGAGTGAGGGGAGGAGTGGGGCAATGGCAGGAGAAGGACCGCAGGGCCCAGGCCGAAGTCACTCCAGAGCGTCTGAGTACAGCCAGTCAGTCCACTGCACAGATCGGGGAACTGAGTCTTGGAGGGGCCGGAACGATCCCAGATCAGATCAGCCAATGAAATGCGGGTGGGTGGGAGAGGGGAGGAAGTCAGGTCTCTGGCAACAGGACCCCCACACCTGGCAGTGCTAGGTCTCTCTCACCTCCAGCCTTAGGGCAGTGGGGTTCCGTAGGGGAGGTAGTTGGGGAAAGAGGAAAATTCCAATGTGGTCAGAAACAGGCCAGGTCAGATCCAGACACTGAACTTCAAGCAGAGACCAGCGGCCTGGACCCCCTGTCTATTCAGGGCTGTGCAGTCCTGTGGAGCCCGAAACTCCATTTCTTTCCCTGGGAAATTAATCCCCAAGCCAGAGCCACCGTTTATCCAGCTTTACCGTTATTTTGCTAAGAGTTTCACCTGTATTATTTCAATTAATCTTAAACTAGCACTCTGGGCGGGTGTTCCTAGGCCCCGGGTTACAGAGGAGGAAACTGAGGATCCTAAGGTTTACAAAAGGAGGGGTGACAGGGCCGGATTTCAACCCAGGTGCACCAGCCTCTCTTAAACACTCCTGCACTACACTTTTTAAACCTCTCTGTGCTTAAGCTCTCAACCCTGTAAGATGGGAGAAAGTTCTCGCCAGACCTCAATAGCACAGTCGGAGGAAAAGGCGCGCCATTTGAAAACGCAGCGAGCGGGCGTCAGACCCTCAGCAGGCGCTGTCTGGGTGAGCACTGCGGGGTACCGGAAGGCAGGCGGGGCCGGAGCAGTGTGGACTGGCGCGTCGGCCCTTCGGAGTCCCCGGCTTCTGACTCTTGGTCTGTAGACGGTCCCACGGTCCCAGAGCGGAGAACTAGGTCCTCGGAGAGAGCAACCAGAGTGGGGTCTCTGCCAGAACCCAGGGCTGGGAATTAAAACTCCAGACGATCAGCCCTGTCCCTTTCTTCTGAAATTGGAGGAACTGAGGCTCAGAAAGGGAAAGGAACCCACCGCTTATATCTCACCCGACAGCAGTTTTGGCCAAACTGAGGGGTTGGACACCAGACAGCCTGAGGCGGAGAGAGACCGTCCTCACCGGGTCCCCAAGGTTGAGTTTCGCAGCACTCCCAACGCACCTGAGCCAGGCTGGAGTTAAAAGCACTTTGGGGTCTCCCAGAAGGCCTTAGCTGGAGCGTAGGCGCCTTGCGGTCTACACAGGCGATCTCGGTGGCGTCCATCCCGCCGGAGGCCGCCAAACTCAAAGCTCCAGCTGGTCCCCTAGGGCTGAGTTCCCCCTGCGGGCGCCGCTGGGCTGACAACTCGACTCCTTCGCCGGCAGGGGGTGGGGGTGGGGGTTACGGGGAGGAAAGCAGTCTTTTCAGCAGCCCAGACCACTAGCAGCACCCTGCTCTTTACCCACAAGAGGCTGCCGGGCATTCTCAGGGCCCTCGAGGGGCTCAAAACCCAGTACCGACAATGCATTTCCTACCACACTAAGCAAGCTAGATATTGGGGAGTTGGGGGTGTGTTGCTCTGAGGGATCTCAGAGGTGGAGAGGTGGAGGAAGTGATTTGGGTGCGTGTGGAGGGGTGCTGAGACTGTGCTCTTGTATAGGTAATTGCCAGGATCCCTAAGAGTGCTCACGCTTCTGCGGGTGCCGTGATAGCCTGCGTCCCTCGCTCAGCTTCATCGTCAGGGCTTCCGAATGCAGCTGCACCCGCAAGGCAGAATATCCGTCCGAGTGTCTAAGGGTTTGACGTTTGTGTCACTACGTGTAGGGTGCAGACATGCGAAAATGTCTACGTCTGAGCACCTGTGTGTACACAGTCGTAGCCGTGGTTGTGTGCCTGGGTGTGTTTGTGGGACTGAAGACTTATGTTTCCACCCTGGGAATACATGAAAAGTATGAGGGGGTTTCCCGCAGTTTGTGCCGCGGAGACGATTGTGGGGAATTTTAAGAAAATACAAGTATGGGTGTACCTGTGCGCAGCTGTGGGCAGAAGACCATGTGTAAAAGCCCGCAGCTGTGGGATACTTTTGTAGAACTCGTGTGCCTCTGCTGCACGATGGTATCTCTGTGCATGCCTGCTCAGAGGGCGGGGAGTGGCTCATAGCTGTAACACATCTGAGTCGGGATGTGTGCCCTGTGGGCGACAGAGAGACAATGTGTACAATTCTAGGAATGCATGAATACGAAAACGCTGTGTGTCTCGTGGGTGTACATGTGTTGCTGTGAGAACACACATGCTTTGGGGCATCTGTATGAGTAGATGGACTTTTGGGTATCCAGGGGTTTTGGGGAACCCTTGTGCACCTATATGTGCACGTGTCGTGGTGAGCCCCCGAGCGCCGGCTGGGAGATGCCGCGGGTGGAGATCGCCTGGATTAGGGCAAAGGCTGGGTGTGTGTTGAGGACTGAGGTCCCTCTCCACAGGGTAATTACAGCTTTCTACCCGCACACCCTCACTCGAGAGCGCCTCCAGGCCAGGGAGCCTCAGGACCCCGTGGAGCCAGTGCGGAGCTGGGCGCCGGGAGCTCCCTCCCGGCGAGCCTCCGGCTCGTCGTTCGGCCCAGCCCCAGCGCTGCTGGCGCCAGGCGCCCGGGAGAGCGGCGGGTTTCCAGCCCGCCTCAGGCACCTCCCTTCCCCCCACCCGCACGCACCTCTAGGGCCCAAAGCCCAGCCGAGCTCCCACAAGTGGAACCTGCTCAGGACTGTTTGTCTGCCTCTGTCCCATAGCGCCGCCTCCCCTATCCATTGACTCCCTGGTACAGGAGGGGAGACCACATCTCCACTTGCTACCAACCCCAGGGAACATGGCTCCTCTTCTGGGGCCTCAACTTTCCTAACCCTACAAGGAGAGCGTTGACCTTTCTCCCTCTGCCTCTATACTCCTAACTGTGCCTGGCACTTTGTGGGCAATCAGTAAACAGTGTTGAATGACCGCTTAAAGGGATGAATTTGCCCTCTAAAAAGAGCAATCACATTTATCTTTTCCTCCCCCCACCCCACCCCCGGCAGGCATCACTTTGGAGAGAAGGGTATACTCCGCCTGCCCCACCTAGGGAAGGGAGGTGACTCGGAGGGGTTGGTGACGATGGAGGAACTCAGGTCAGAGGGCGTCGGGCGTCAGCTTCTCACTGGGAGAAGCAGCAGCCGCCCGGGGTTTCCAGGTCCCAGTGAGAGCCCTGGGAAAGGGACCTGAGGAGAGAAGCGCCCAGAGCTGGAGAGGCCCTAGCTGAGCGGGAGAAGAGCGGAGGTCAGCCCAGCCAGGACTTCCCTCTGCTGCACTGGATGGGAGACGCCAGCACGGCAGCTCTCCAGCTGTGCCAGCCTTGGGAATACTGTGGAGGTTCTCGTCCCTTCTGTATGTGTTTACTGCCAAACACCGATTTCTCTTGCTGTGAGCCTTGGCGCTCGTGTCCTTAGACGAGTGAACATTCTCGAGCAGTGATGACCTGGGTGGAGTGGTCCGATATAGCCCTGCTTCGGGCTCTCCATCTGGCCTTCGGGCTGGATCAGGCGCCCGGGAGGCGAGAAGACTGACTCCGCAGCCCTGGAGCCCGGAACAAATCAGTAAATGCCTGTGGGCTTAGAGCTTGAGTTCCTCCCCCCACTTCCCCACCCAGTCTTCTTCCCCAGCCGGTGGCAGGCTGTGGGGCCGTGGGGATGCCTTGGGCAGAGCTGGCGGGTGCACTGCTGGGTCGCACAGAACCATTCACAGGCTGGATGGGCTTGATGACTAGGGGCTGGGGAGACCTTAGGAGTCTGTGCTGCCTCTGGCAGGACCCTCTCCTCTTCTGGCTCTGAGACTGAGGGGTGTAGATGGAACTCAGGACTGAGAAAGGCTAGGATGCCTATTCAGAAATCTGTAGAGTCTAGAAACAAGAAACTTTCTCCCGGTCTCAGTTTCCCTATCTGGAAAATCAAGGGGTGGGCTCTAGGTGAAGGCCTTGTGTTCACTGGATGATTCTGGATTCCTTTCCTTGGGTCCACAGGGAGGAGGCAGCAGCCACCGTCTAGGGTGTTGACAGGCCTGTGCCTCAAGTACCGAGCCCCCGCCTCCCCCCAGCCGGGAACTGGGGGTGGGGAGGCAGAGGCGGATCCGCCTCCCTGTCCCCGCAGGCGGCCTGGAGTCGAGTGATGCTGGCTAGCTGAGCTTAAAACCAGGGACAGCCACCCCCTTCCTCCTCCCCGCCCCCCTGCCATTGGCTCCAGGGAGAGGTTGACATCAAAGCCGAGGCCTTATATAAGCCAGACCCTGAAGGGGAGGCCGCAGAAGGGTTAAATAGGTCTCCCGGCGTCGCCGTCCTAGCCCGCGGGAGGCCAGCGGGCTGCGTGCCTCTTTCTCTCATCAGCCTTGCCCCAGACTCTCCCAAAGCCGGCGTCCAGCAGAGCGCCGCCCCAGAGCCCACGGGTGGCCCCGGCAGTCTCTGGGGCGCATGGGGCGGCGCTAATCGGGCTGGCGGCGCAGGCCAGAGGCCGCTCCAACATGAACCTCGTGGGCAGCTACGCACACCATCATCACCATCACCACCCACACCCGACGCACCCCATGCTCCACGAACCCTTCCTCTTCGGCCCGGCCTCGCGCTGTCACCAGGAGCGGCCCTACTTCCAAAGCTGGCTGCTTAGCCCCGCTGACGCTGCCCCAGACTTCCCCGCTGGCGGGCCACCGCCCACAGCCGCGGCGGCCCCCGCAGCCTACGGTCCCGACGCCAGGCCGGGCCAGAGTCCCGGGCGGCTGGAGGCGCTCGGAGGCCGCCTGGGCCGGCGGAAAGGCTCAGGACCCAAGAAGGAGCGGAGGCGCACAGAGAGCATTAACAGCGCGTTCGCAGAGCTGCGCGAGTGCATCCCCAACGTGCCTGCGGACACCAAGCTCTCCAAGATCAAGACTCTGCGCCTGGCCACCAGCTACATCGCCTATCTGATGGACGTGCTGGCCAAGGACGCACAGGCCGGCGACCCCGAAGCCTTCAAGGCCGAACTCAAGAAGGCGGATGGCGGCCGCGAGAGCAAGCGGAAAAGGGAGCTGGTAAGTCGGGCGCCTGCGCTCCAGCCAAGGGTGCGGGCTTGGTGGGCACCCGCTTGTCCCGTACACAGAGTACGGAGTCTGCGTTGCGGTATGTGCGATTTTGAGAGGCTGCGGGGAATTCTGAGGCTATAGTGTGGGATCATGTGCTTGGTGGAAGGCGGATTCATATTCGAGTTCATTCCTAATGTGGGACAGTTTTTGTAAGGCTGTGAATGAAAACCATCCTAAAAGGAGTCCCTTTAAGGATCCTTTGGAAGATTCAGACCCGAGAAAATGCACACATCTTACATTTTGGTTCCGATTATAAGGGGGTTCTGATCCATTCCTGGACTTTCCTGGAATCTACATTAAGAATGCTGTAGAAGTGTGTTACTTTAATTTGCTTTAGTGCATAAACCTGTGAATGTGGATTCAGTTACTGTTTTCAAAGGGTTTTTGCTGAAGAGGTTAGGCTACTTTCATTGTTGTAAGGATAGGGAAACTGAGGCTCAGAGTGGGACCAGGAGGTAAAGGCCACCTACTGGAGGAGTCAGAGGTGGAACTGGGGTCAGACAAGTCAGGTCTTCTACTCCCTGTCCAGAGCGGGTCCCACTGCTCTGCTGCCCACAAGCTAGTTCTGAGGACGACCTTGATCATTTTGTGTGTGAACTCTGACAAGCAAGAGGCACAGGTCTCACCCACTGCTTTTGGCTTTGGAGATTGCAATCCCTACTCTACCTTTCTCGATCCTCTCCAGGGGGAGTCACACTTTCTGGAGGGCGGTGCTGCTAGCCCAGGGCTCTGGGACCTCTGAGGGTAGTGATTTCCAGGCTAGCAAACTCGTTTCTCTGAATTGGTGCGTTCAGGCCCCAGGCAGCAAGTTTGGGGCCGGCCGGAATGCCCCATCAGGTTTACTTGGACCCGCAGGGGCTGTGGTAAACTAGTGAAAGCTCGTCTGGGGAGACTGGGAGAGATCGATAGGCATCGGGTCTGTAAACTGCCACCAGGGCAGAGGAGAGGCAGGCCGGGGCGACACCTGGTTGCAAGGAGTTTGGGGGCGTATCACCACCCACTGTTCATCGCCGCCTCTTTCAAATAGCACCGCTTGGTTCTTGCTAAGAGCCAGGAAGGAGGATAGTGGCCCTGACCCACTCGTTCCTCCTTCGCTTAGCTGTCTGAGGCTCCCAGAGTGCTAGCGTGGACCCCCCCCTCCACCGCAACCAAGCCTGGATGCCAAACCAGCTTGGAAAGCGGGTGGGACTTATGAGGGGAGCAGGTTCATGAGCTGGAAAACTGTCGGTTCCCACCCTTCCCATTCCAACCCCAGCGGTCATCTTTTGGCACCATAAAGCCCAAACTACTGGCACTAATTTCGCCAGGCACAGAAAATTCTCATTCCCAAACTTCCAAAAACTACCCGTGCCATCCCGGGCCCCCAGAAACTCTGGCGCATGAAGGCAAATTTATAAGCCTGTTGGCCTATTTCGCAAACAGACATCTATTACTTATTTAAAAGCGCCCGATTACTGCTCCCAAAACCTTTTCCCCACCCCGACTCTATACCTGGGCGATAGGAGCAGAACAATTTAAACCTGTCTCTCGCCTCTTTTCTTGTGTGTGTCCCCTGGCAGCAGCAACACGAAGGCTTTCCGCCTGCCCTGGGCCCAGGCGAGAAGAGGATTAAAGGGCGTACAGGCTGGCCGCAGCAAGTCTGGGCGCTGGAGTTAAACCAGTGAGCTGAGGCCGCGCCGAGGACCCTGCCACGGCGGCCCGACCCCGGAGCCCCGGGAGGAGAGGAAGGCGGCGGCGGCAGCGGCGGCGGTGGCGAGGGCCAGGCTCTGAGTGCCGAGGGCTTCTAGGGGCGCATCCCAAAGAGGCTCTGCTGCGTGCTGGCAGGTCGCCGGCTGCAACAACACTCTTGGATCACACGTGCAATGTCATTTGAAATTGTTTTTAATACATTGAGAGAGAGAGAGAAATATATATATATATATATCCACCCCCCACCCCCAAGCCAGAGGGCGGCTCTTGGCTGCACAATGTGGGAGAGAGGGACTGCGGGACTCAAGCGCGCTGAAACGCACCCTTCCAACCCTTCTGGGGCGAATTTAGAACCCCCGATGCTTTCTCCACTTGGCCTGCTGGCTCTTTTTCTCATCCTCCTGTCTGCTTTGCGGCAAATCCCTCTGGCGCTCTTTTCTCAAATTAAAATGCAATAAGAGGAATCAATAGTTTTCTGCCAGGGAAAGAACCAACCAGGAAGATGAAGGGCTGCCTTTTGTTATTCTCCCTCAAACAGTGGTGTTTTACTTTACTTTATTGTTGCTCAACTTCCTATTTAGTTCCAAGGGAAACGCTTTCTCTCCTTCCCTCCTTCTTTCCTTCCTTTGTAAATAAAAACTTTTCTCTATGTTGAGAAGTTTTTATGTATTTAAACTACCTACCGTGCCTGTAGCGCTCAGGTGTTTGTTTATCTACCCCTCCCCCACCCTTTTTCTACCTCAAATCTGTAAGACCACTCACTGTCCCCTCCCTCTGCCAAAGCGGTATCTATGCTCTTGACGAATAAAAGATTTTCTGAAATCAGAGGCAGCCTGTGTGATGTCTTGGTGGGTATATCCACTGGCCCCATCCTGTCTGCTAGGTGGAGAACCCTCAGTTCTGACTTCTTTTTGATGAATGTTCATAGCAAATGGCAAATCACGTCGGGGAAGAGGGAGTAGATAAAGGATTTATTTGTGGGACAAAGAACAAAGTTCTTTGAATATAATGCCTGGAACAGGATAACTTTAGTGAACCCACAGACAGGAAAGCTGGAAAGGAATTAGACCCAGCAAGGACAGGCTAGGATTTATGCGGGTCTGCATTTGAGTTTGTGTGGGTTGGCACACCCCCCTCCCCCAGTCTGCAGGCGGTGTTTTGGGGTTATTGGGAAGCGGGCTTGTCACACAAACAAAGGGCATTCCAGGGCACTGCAACTCAGAAGAGGGGTTTGCACTGGGGAATATGTTCTTGTACCTGAGACTCTGATCTTAGAGAGTGTATAGGAACTCACAGGAGCCCTGCAGCTGTGCGGGGAAAGGGGGGGTGGCAAACACAGGGTCTGCTTAGCACAGCCCCCTGCATGCAGTAAGAGCTTAAGAGCTGGACAGATCATAGCGGCTATTACTTTATCCTTGAGTAAAATAAGCTCCTGAGTGCTTAAGGTTACACGGAGACAATTAAGGTTTCTTTCCAGCAACAAAGCATTAAACAAATATTTGTGGGAGAGCATGTGGATTTGTGCAAAGCGGTGGAGTGTCTGTGCTTGCTAATTCAGGTACTCGTACAGGACAGCTGGTTTCTGTGCCCCACGAGCACATCCACGACTGCGTGTGGGAGTGAATAAAAACGGGTGCACTTGCCAAGGCGTGGATGCGTGGAAGGCTGCAGTGAAGCAGGCAAACGCTGGCGCTTACGTATCCCGAAATAACAGTGTACAGACAACTAGCTTTGTGTGCGTGCAACTGTGTGCCAGGCTCGAGGCTAAGCGCTTTTACGTGTCCCGACAGCTCCCAAGGTTGCGCGAGGGAACGCACGGTCAGCGGTGCCTGCCCTGGTCTCCGCGCTCACTGCGAGTGAGGCGCGAACGCACGCGCGGGTCTCGGGGCGCTTCCTTGCTCCGGAGCTGAGGCCCTCGGGCTGGGGCGTGCGCCAGAAAGGAGACTGCGGGCAGCTCCAGGATCAGGCGTGTCCAAGGCGCCTCGTCCCGGCATCGGGGTGAATATGGGGCCCCATTAGACTTGGCTGTAAACACCGTGGCAGGAGCTGAACGGCTACGCCAGCCCTTCCGGACGCGAAGGAGTTAATAAAAGGTGTTTTATGGGTGCGAGGAAACGGTGGGGGAGGTGTGAGCGTCTCTCTGCTCTGACCCCCCTACTTTTTCCTTTTTTCCTTCTCGCCACCCTCCGCCAGATCAAACAGACCCGCGATTTAACTAGGGCAACACCTCTCGGTAATGAGCCGCCCGGCACACACCTCCCCCGGCCTCAGTCCCCGCCCGAGGCCCCAAGGCCCTCAGGAAGTAGCAGAAAAGAAAAATCGAGGGTTTTTCTTTTTCTTTTTCTTTTTTTCCCCCCCTTTTCTTTCCAAGAGCTGCGAAGCCCCTTAGAGATCCTGGCACGCATGGAGAAACTGCGGCTCAGGCAGCAAGCCGATCCGGGTTCCGCCGCACGGAGGGGGCCTTACCTGGATTCGAACCCAGGACTCCAGTGTATTTACTAGATGGTCCTCTCGCTTTACACAGAGCTCGGCTCCCTCGACTATTTTTAGCGCCGTGAAATATCCTAGGCACGGGAGGAATGCACACCCGGGTCCTGCTTCCTCGGAGCCCTGGCCAGTGGGTGGAGAGAGGGTACCGCGCGGTACCGCCGGAGGCGGCCAGAGCCAAGCTTGCCATAACCGTGCCTTCTCGGGAAGCCCCATCCGGCCCGGCCCAAGCAGTGTTCGCGAAGACAGTGGTGGAGCCTCAAATTCAGTCCCAACCATGTGTGGTCCCAATCTCAGGCCTGGGAAGGGTGGGGATTCTACCTCTTGCGGGGGTCACGGGGATGTCCTCCCACTCTCCCCTAGAACGCCCGAGCCACACTTGCAGCCCTCCCTCGCGGGCTGGAAAAGCCCAGCAGCACCCTCCACCCCCAGAGCAGCGGGGGCGCTCCGGGTTTCACCAACCAGTCTGCGCAGAGGGTCCCGGGACTCGGGCTCCCGCGGTTCTCTCCGCCGCCGGCTCTCCAGCCTCTCACCCTTAAAAAAAATTTTTTTTTGCGCTCCCTGCCTGGAATGGCTTTAGAGGCCGCCGGGTGCTTCCTCATTCTCTCCCAGGGTTCCACGCAGTGGGTCGGAAACCTACCTGGATCCAACAGAGGCAGAATCGCTGTCATTCGTATTTTTGAATTAAGAATATCACTTTTTTTTTTTTTTTTTTAAATCCAGGGGGGAAATGGAATGGAAGCTAACTTAAAAGTAAATTCCATGAATTTATTGTAAGTCAGTAGTCCCTGACGTTACAAAGCTTTAACGACAGGACTGTTCTACTGAAGACTGAAAAATACAGAAGGGCCTGAGATGTTTTAATTACGGAACTGGTTAAATGAGTCCATCAGTACACTGGGTTACTACGCAGTCACTGGAAAGAGTGTGGGAATTGACCTGGAGATTGTTCCTGATCTATTAAGTGGAAGGGGGAAAAAAAAAACAACCCTCCCAGGTTGCTAAGATTGTTTATCATCCTGCTTTATGTAAAACTAAATAGCATCCATGGAGGAAAAACGGAAGAATATACATCAAAACATTTACACCTCTGCCTCTGACTTTGGGGAATAGGGATAATTTTGACTTATCCTTCTGCTGAGCTCTATGTTTCTGCATTTTAGAACAATGAATAAGTATTACTTTTGCAACCAAAACAATTACGTGGCAGTTTCCTCGTAATTTCTCCAGTGACCAGCATACTTTTCACACACTTTATTCAACATACGTGAACTGAGCACCTACCTGGTGCTAGGCATTGTGGATATTAATATAATGATAAGAAGAATAATCACCACCCATTAACATACAATAGTAAGTATTTGTTGGGGAGAGTTTTATTATTATTTTTATTATTTTTTTTAATTTTTATTATTATTTATTTTATTATTCCTTCTGCGCAGTAAATAGAATCTTTTCTTACGTTTATTTTTTTATTTTCTTACATTTACAACCTATTATTGCAGGAGATCATCCTAACAAAAACACCTAAAATTTGAAGAGGAATTTATTTAAGCCCTTAGCATGAATTATTTCATATAAGCCTCACAGAGATGGCAGGAAGTTAATATTGAGGCAGAGAGAGGTGACGGACTTCTTTCAAGGTCACATAGATGGTAAAACGTGGGTTGGGTCAGATTAAAGGACAGTTCTGCCTGCCTCCCTAGACATGGCTTTTTCCCACATCTCAGCACCTCCAGAGGTGTGTGTGTATGTGTGTGTGTGTGTGTGTGTGTTTACACAAACACAGCCACTTCAATCGGATCTTTCTTGGCCCCCAAAGTAAGGTGGAGAAAAGAAAGAAGGGGGTTTGGGAAGGAATCTGGATTCTAACCTCAGCCTTCACCAGCCCCAGCTCAGAGCAGATCCCGTCTATAATATGAAGAAGGTGGTAGGCTTCTCGACCTTTGGGTTCTCTCTTAACACTCTGACTCCAGGAATCTACTTTCTGCTGGTGAAAACAGCATGTTATTCTTTGTCCCGGCCTCTGAGGTTTGTATAGTACATTCATCTTTCTTGGAACTTCCACTTTTCTAGGCACGTTTTTCTGCCGGTGAATTAGAAGGGTTCAGTGCAGGAGTACTGCTTGTCACTGCCAGGAGAGGGGAAGGTGAAATGACCAGCTCAGGGTCACACATCCAGTGAAAACTGAGCTAGGATTTGGAAGAAGTCTGTAGGCTTCAGGCCCGAGGCTCCTTTGGAATGGACTCTGGATCCGTTCTCTTCATGCAGCCAATAGTTAAGCGTATGGTCTTGCTAAATCCCCATAAAAGAAATGAAACTAAGAAATCAGCCAGTCTCATTTTTAAATGAAAAGTGACTAGGAAGAAAAAATATGCAGGGTCTGAAGTGTCTGAAACCAGCCTCCTGATTTAAACCCAATTTGTTTGAAAAAAAATTTTTTTTTCAGCCAAGAGAGTTTTTACAGCTGAGCTCTCCCAAACCCATAAAAAACAAGGTTTATATGGGAAATAGTGAAAGACTCTTAACTATAATACACAGCGTCTAATGTAAGCAGACATAGACGCTATATAAAGCTCCTACAAATGTTATTAAAACAAACAGAAATGCACATTTATCCGCACAGAATGGACAATAGAAGTCATCGGACCTCTTTTCACTGAAATGTTCACAGCACCCCATAACACTGGGACCTCAAAGATCCTTACCCACCATTTAAATGTTTCCCTCATTTTACAGGGAGGGGAAACTAAGGCCCATGGAACAGAGGGATTTGCCCAAGGTGTGGAAGTGTATTCCTTCCCCCCCTGTGTTTATTTTCAACTTCTAGTGCAGGATATAGAATGATACAGTGGCAGAGAGACTCTGGACAAGTTACTGACCATTTCTGAGCCTTGCGTCCTCACCTACAAACTAGAAGAGATCATGGCTTTGATTTCCTGGGCTGTGTGAGGACTGAAGGAGAGAAGGCACGTTAAGTAGCACATTGTCTGCGGTAGATCTATTTTTATGATTTTATCCAATGCCGCCCCCCCCCCCAATAGCCTGTGAGGCGTTGAGGATTTATTTTGGTTGTGTTCTTGTTTTCGGAAAGGTGAGGGTATACAGGTGTCCCTGCCTTTCCGAAGTTCAACCTCTGCCACTTGACTTTATTAAAGACTTATGTGAGTACCTGTTTTCTGCTAACCCGAAGAAATTAGAAGAGGATTTTCACTTTTATAAAAAAAAAAAAAAAAAAGGCTAAAAGCAAAAATAGCATTCAGTGTTTGTTGTTTAGCGAGGTGTTACGGAGGCACTCAGGCCTCCAGCAGCCAGAGTGGCTCCAGCAATCTCCTTCCCCAAGAACTACGTTCACCGTCTCAGCATCAGACTACAGAGCTTTGAGCCGTGCCTCTGAGCATCTGGGCTCCATCTCGATTTATTTTGTACATCCATTAGCTAGATGTGTCCTAAGGTATCAGAAAAGCCTAGGAAGTTCTTTTTTTGGTTTGGGAATACTCAGTTTTTTCCCCATATAGATCAATGGTAATTACTCCTTTGCTTTATGCCATTTTGGCTTACAAAAGGTGTTGTAGGACGGCTCTGCTTTCCAATGGCGGGGTAGGGGTAGGACCTGTATTTCCAATTGGCACAGAAAGTTACAGTGACTTTCCCAGGGGCACCCAGCCAGTGAGTGGATTCCTGGGTCAAATCCCTTACATTCCCCATCACTAAGGTAAAGGTAAAGGCAGGTGGGCTGCGGTAGCAGAATTTCTGAAAGTAAGGCAACAGTATATAGGAAAAATACTATGCAAGTCACAAATGTGAGCTGTGTATGTAATTACAATTTTTCTAGTAGTCACATTAAAACAGTAAAGAGAAATAGGTGAAGTTAAATGTAACAATATAGTTTACTATATTACTTATATGTTATGTATATATTAATTAATATAAATTTAAATATATAATATATACTATAAATATAAGTTAAATAAATATATATTTATTTAATTCAATATGTCTTAAACTATAATGGTGACATGTAGTCAATAAAAATATTGAGGTATTCTACATTCTTTTTTTCATATTAAGTCTTCAAGTTCAGGGGTATGTTTTATACTTAGAGCTCATCTCAGTTTGGATCACATTTCGAGTATTCAATAACCACACTTGGCTAATGGCCACCATATGGAACAACGTACATCTTAGGGCTCATGTAGCAGGAATATTAAGCCCAGAGCTTTAGTTAATCGTTATCAATAAGTAGCCACCATTGACTGAGCACTTACTATGTACCAGGCACCAGTGTGCAACATTTACATGGGCTCATTTATTCTTCCTAACAGTCATGGAGGGTAGGTTACTATTCACAGTCACATGACTAAGTGGCAGGGCTGACATGCACACCCAAGCTCGATTGTCTCCCAAACCTGCAATTTTAGCCACGAGTTCCATGAGTCTGGGAGACATTGGCAGGGCTGTAGTTGGCAGGGAGGTGTGGAGGGTCTTTTGGAGTATTTCACACAGCCGGTAGAGCCTCCAGATCCAAGCCTACCACCAGGAGTCAGGTGACCTTGGGCCACCCATCTTCTTGGGTCCTAGTTTTCTAATCTTTAAGATGGGTTAATGAAGCTTTTTCTCAATTCACAGAACTCTTGTCAGGCTGAAATGGGAAAAGGTTTTCTGAAGTGTTTTGAAACGGAGAATATAGCCTAAGTAACAGGGCCAATGTCAAAAGGGAGGTCAGGACTGACACCCAAGCCCGTATTCAACAACCACATGAGCTGGTTGGATAAGCTGTGTGGCACGGCACAGATGTCTTAAGCAGCCCCAGAGCCCTCTTCTGAAAACGGAAAGCAGAATGACTCACAGAGATGTGATGGTCCAGTAATGATTAGATTGGAAAGCTCTTGGGCTGGCCCAGAGTAAGCAGTGGTAAACAGGAGCTATCATGACTGCCTCTGTGGTAGCTGGGGTTGGGTTGCAGGGCTTGATATAGAAGCAACAGGGAATGGCAGGAAGAGGGAAGGAGCATGGCTTCTGAGATACAGCTCTTGGCCCAAGGTAGCTCCAGCAGTCCATTGGTGGGGAGTGGGAGGTATTTGTAGGAGGTGTTTGTGAGAATGTGAGAACACTTTAGTGGGTAGGAAAAGCACCAGACCCCATGGTCTAACAAAAGGGGTTTTAGCCTGCTGTGTGACCCTGGTCATTTCCTTGCCCCCACTGGTCCTCAGCGTCATCTGTAAAACTAGAGGGTCGGACCAGAGATCTAAGTCCCTTTCTGTCTTGACTGTTTCAATTTTTACAGTGGTGTGAAATCAAAGCAGTCACCAAACACAGCACCGGTGAGGGGACAGAAAATACCCCTGAGCCTTGCCCTGTGGCCTGGGGCTGCCACTAGGGGGAGGGCGCCACCTGGTGGCTGTACTCCCTCCTCTGTGTTCCTGAGGACGAACAAGTTAAGGACTCCAGAATCCCGTGAGCAGTGAACCCAGAGCCCCAGGCACACTTTTTATAACTGCTTTTGGCAGCTCAGGGGAGCTGAGAAGGGACCCAGGCAGTTCCCAGAGCTAGGAGTCCTGGGCATGAGGCTAACTCCCGCGGGATGCTGGGGTTTTGCAATCCAAGATCTCCAAAGCCTTCTTCCCTAAAGTCACCTTGGGACAGAAGTCTCTGTTTCCCTACTGTGTAGAGTCTAAGACACAACATACATTTTGTTCTCTTTCTTTGGACAGGAGCCACAGAACAAAACAATCTCTTGGTAACTCAAGCTCCTTCTGTCACTATGGCACTGGGCTCAGGGAATGCCGAGGGCTTTTCCCCTGCATGAAAACCCCCGACTGCTGGGATCCTGAGTTCTCCTGAGAGTTTTCCTGCCCCTCCACGTGCGCCACACTTTCAGTAGCCGACTTCTCTCTGGAGAAGGGGTTGCACAGTGCACAGAAGGGTCAGACTGACATGGGTTCAAACTCCAGCTCACCAGAAGACTCTCGGAAAGCTATGGAACTTCTCTGAGCTCAATTTCCCCACTGGAAAAATAGGGATGATGACAGCCTTTGCAGGCTGGTCTGAGGATTACGACCCTAGCACCGTGTCTAGCACTGAGTAGGTGCTTAACAAATAATAGCTCTTGTTTCTGCAAATATGGCGTCCTGACCACCTTTGCATATTCCAGGAAATATTCCTTGCTAGAAACATGAATAGGGCGCCTTTGAGAATGATATGAGCAACCAGAAGTAAACACACTTACTGTTGACGGTGGTGGAGCCTCTTCAGAGCTATTTAAGTTGGCTCAATGAAGTGTAGCTTGGTCTAGTCCCCATAAGCCCCAGTAGGCAGGCTGGGGTTTGGTCAGTAGTTGCTTTCCTCTGTCCCCGGGCTTTGGGTTTCCATAAGCTTCATTGGTTCGAGTTTCACCTTCAGGCCGTTGCTTACTGACATGCCTGAGTCTGCCCCTGCCACAGCTAAGGGCCCTGCTCGCCCTGAAGCCGGGTCCAATCCTGCGTTTCCCTCCCCACCCCATCCCCCCACCGTCCCCTAAGCAGGAGCCTCAGAGGGGTCTGGGGCCTGGGTCTTCCTGCGGCTCCCTTAGCACGGTTCCTTCTTCCTGGTAGCCATGAGCCCTCAGGAAGTCTCTCTCATTAGCTGCCTTAGCTTAATTAAGCTCATTCTACTCCTCACTGGCTTTCCTAAGACAGCACGCACCCGTTATGCGCGGCTCCTTCCTCGGAAGGCAGGCCGGTGCAGGGCTCCAAGGCTGCCCCGCAGACCCTCGGGTGTCAGCAGGGGAAGGACTACCTGCCATCCCTGTCGGGCAGTGAACTCCTCTGCAATTCCCAGCTCCTGGAGGACAGAGTCGCTTTCCACATCCCCTCAGACACGTGGCACACAGCCGGCACTCAAACGTTTCCTGGGCCATATTGCATTGCTTGGTTTGGTGTTTTATTAATAGTAGGTTTGGTGACTCCAAAGTCCATGCTCCTCACTCTGGCGTTTGAGGTTCGTTGCTCCCAACTGGACTTTCCCTCACCCTAGCCTGCTGTGAAACCTTCCATTTTCTTCAAGGGTCTGTTAAGGAGCCTCTTCTTCCAGGAAGCTCCCTTGATTTTCAGAAAGCAATTTCCTTCCTATTTTGCTCTTACTCTGAATCATATAGATACAGATATAGATACAGATATAGTATGGCTACATAGAGAGCTGGTATATAGTTATTTTGATATGCCTACCGATATGGCCTTAGTCATAGATACAGATGTGTGTGTGTGCGCGTATGTGTGTATGCATAAGTGTGCATGTGTATATATTCATGTCCATGTAACATGCATACACATATACTAGTGTAGTATACCTATCTAGTAGCTCTAAACTGATAAATAAAAACACGCTTACATATCATTAGATAACATTGAACATGTAGATGTATTTATAATACTTTTTTTAAAAAAAGACTTTATTTATTTATTCATTTGACAGAGATCACAAGTAGGCAGAGAGGCAGGCAGAGAGAGAGAGAGAGGAGGAAGCAGGCTCCCTCCTGAGCAGAGAGCCTAATGTGGGGCTAGATCCCAGAACCCTGGGATCATGACCTGAGCCGAAGGCAGAGGCTAATTTAACCCACTGAGCCACCCAGGTGCCCTATAATACTTTTTAAAAAAGATTTTTAAAATTTACGTGTCAGAGAGAGACAGCCCAAGCAGGGGGAGCAGCAGGTGGAGAAAGAAGCAGGCTCCCCACTGAGCAGGCTGCATCCCGGGACCCTGAGATCAGGACCTGAGCTAAAGGCAGGTGTCCAATTGACTGAGCCACCCAGGGGCCCCCTATTTATATAATACTTCTAAATCTGGTTCCCTTTTATTTGACACACAGATTGTTTCCACTCCTTCACTGTTGAGAACAACGCTCCCACGAGATAGCAGCTTACCTGGTGAGTGAGGAGAAGGGCACACTGGATTTTGGGGCCAGATAGGCCTGTGGTGACTCTTGTTCCCACCACTTCTTGGGGGCCTTGGACAAGCCATTTCACTTCTCTAAACTTACCTATAAAATGGAATAATAGTTCTCATCTCCTAGGATCCTAAGACACTTAATGTGCTTACTGCTGGGCCTGCCACGGAGGAAGAGCTCAGTGAAGACCCTGTGCCAAGCGGGGAGGCAAAAGAGAGGGTTTGCTTGGGCTCCCCCACTGCCCAGTGTGACTTGCATATGGCTATTTCATGGGGTGTGGGAAAACCCACCGAGACGATGGGGGGACAGCCTTTTGCAAGTAGAGTGCTGCCCAATTGAAGATTGTATTATTCTTGTTGTTTTTACCTGTTTTCTACAGGTTTGAGGAATATGTCACCTAGACACTATGTGTGTGGAGAAGGAAAGCTTTGAGGGCACTTTAAAAATTGCTTTGCAAGGGGCGCCTGGGTGGCTCAGTGGGGTAAAGGCTCTGCCTTAGGCTCAGGTCATGATCTCAGGGTCCTGGGATTGAGCCCCGAATCGGGTTCTCTGCTCAGTGGGGAGCCTGCTTCCCTTCCTCTCTCTCTCTGCCTGCTTGTGATCTCTGTCAAATAAATAGAATCTTAAAAAAAAAAAAATTGCTTTGCAATGTTATAGATTTGGTGAAAATGATTCTTGCCTGTTATCAACGATTTAGATGACCCCAAAAAGGCACAAAGGAGAAAGTAAGACTCCAAATCCCACCAACCAGGAGTAACCATGGCCGGCATGTGGGTTGTGGCCTTCTTTGACTTGCTCCCCCTGTGGTGGCCAGGGCAGGACAGGGCAGGCTTCAGCTGTTTAATAAACGTCTCTTGACGTCAACCAGATTGAGTCGGTAACAGCGGCGGCGCGCTCCGGCTCTGTCCCTCTCAGCCAACCTCTGACAGTTTCATTAACCCCATTAAATCATGCAGGTGCCTTCACACCTCCCGGGCTTGTTAATCTCCGCTCAGCTCTGGTAAGTTAAAACCTGGCTGCAAAGTTGGATGTACCTTGTTAACCTCCATTAAACCCTATTAAATTTCCTAACTAGAGTCTTAGTGACTTCTAGGAATCCCTCATTAAAGTTTAGTAAGTCCACTTACTCAATCCACTCTGGTACAAGGCTGCCTGTGGCTCTCCTGCTTCAAAGAGTGGCATTCCTGAGTTCCCTGATGTGTCCCCAGGATCAGATGACCCTTGGACCCCATCCCAAGAGTGCCTCCAGCTTTTTGACTCGGAAAAGTTCCTCCTCTCCACGCCTGCATTTACTCCTCTATAAACTGCAGTCAACAACGGTCCCTATTCTGTGTAATTGTAGTGAGTGTCAAGGAATCAGCGGGTGTAAAACCAGCAGCGTGTTGTTCAGTGTGCACGCCACACTCAGCAGCTATCCTTGTTTCTAGACAGGAAAGATCCTCATAAACTAAGAAACAGTTAAGTTAATGGAAGATTCCATTGCGGACATTTATAGTGTTGCCTTCCATGCCGGGCAGAGTGCTCGCGACTGTGGATTTTCTTTCTGGTTTTATCCAGATGGGAGATGATCCCTTGCAAAGGTTCCTCTACATAGTGTCTTAGTGTCTCTGTGGCTGGGCATGTCACCGTATTTGCTCAGGCTCTGACACATCTGAGCTGTCAGGTGGAATACAGCTACTTTCTCTCCCTGCGCCTGGGTGGTGTCTGTTGAATTCGCTAGTTTCTAAACTTCAGTGTGCAGACAAGTGGTCCGGGAGATCTTGTAAAAATGGTTTCCCGGGCCCCAGGAGGACTGAGGAGCTACTCATTTACTAGGTCTCACTGGGAACTCTGAGCTAGTAACTCCCGACGAGCCTGAAGCTGCTGGATGGGGAAAGCTCTGGACCACATTCTTCTGAACTTCACTGAGCTTAAGTCTTATGTGGGGAAATTTCAAAAATCCATTATTTCTTGGAATTCGGCCCCTGAGCTTTCTGTTCTGAGACTCCGGGATACAGCCTGGGAATTGGCATCATACACAGCATTCTTAGGGGATTCTGATCAGGGTGGGAGGTGGCGAGTGCCACACTTTCAGAAACGCTGGACTTCATATGATCCGGAATTCAGCACTGTAAAGGTCTTTTTTTTTTTTTTTTTTTTTAAAGATTTTACTTATTTACTTGACAGAGATCACAAGTAGGCAGAGGGGCAGGCGGGGGTCGGCTGGGAGCAGGCTCCCTGGGGAGCAGAAAGCGCAGTGCAGCGCTCGATCCCAGGACCCTGGGATCATGATCAAGCCAAAGGCAGAGGCTTTAACCCACTGAGCCACCCAGGTGCCCCTGTAAAGGTCTGTTTTGAAAAAGGGGTGTCAGGTTCCTAGGACAACTTCTGCACGTGAAGATGTGGATTCATCCTTTCATCATAACCCATGTCCATAGATCCTCACGGGAGGTCGACCCCAGCAGAGGTCAGCCTGCTTGGGGCCAAAGCACCTCCCTGAGGTTCAGTGTGTGTGTGGGGGGGCGGGGTTAGAGGAGGACAGCAGGCAACCGGATGCTTCTCTGTGAAAGAAATGGAGGGCTGCAGGCAGAGGGAGGGAAGTTGGAAGGGGACTATGTTACACTCACATGGGAAGACAACATGATGTGAATTAGAACTTCTTTGCTTTCTGAAGGAAATCAACTCAGGGATCATCTAAATGATGGCAAGCCATCAGGAATCCTGTGGGCTCCCAGGGACAGTCCCAGCTGCCCTCAAAACTGCCTCCTGGGGGCACCTGGGTGGCTCAGTGGGTTAAGCCACTGCCTTTGGCTCAGGTCACGATCTCAGGGTCCTGGGATCGAGTCCCGCATCGGGCTCTCTGCTCGGCAGGGAGCCTGCTTCCCTCTCTCTCTCTCTCTGCCTGCCTCTCCATCTACTTGTGATTTCTCTCTGTCAAATAAATAAATAAAATCTTTAAACAAACAAACAAACAAACAAAAAAACTGCCTCCTGAAGAGCAACTTCCACATAAGAAGTGGACTGGGGGTGGGGGTGAGGTGGTGAGGGGGAGAAGCTGCACCATCCATTGAGATGCCTTCAACATTTTAGAGCTGGTGTATATTCCTTCAAGTTAATGAAGAAGATGAAGACAAAGACTTATTGCATTTCTTCCTTCCATTCTGCTGACAGAAGTACACTAAAGGGGCACTAGTGACAGACGTGAAATGAAAGCCTGGAGTCTGAGGTGCAGCTGGGCAAGGGGGCCCACCCCTGGGGCCTCAGGGACGCCCACCCGTGAAGCACAGTCAGGTAGCCCCAACGGTTGAGCATGTGACTTGCCTGCGGACTTTGTTACAACACAGACCTGACTCAGTAGGCAGCTGGCAGGCATGGGGGGCAGAGGGTCTGCATTTCTAACAAGCATTTAGATGACGCACCAAGTCTAACTAGCAAGCCTCTATCGTAGGTGAAGAAACGCTAGTCCACAACCCGTGAAAGATGTTTTGGAGATATTTGAACATCAGAATGTTCATATAAAGGTCTAGATGACCAGGTCCTCTTGGGAAATTTTGAGAAGTGGCCATGCAGGGCTGGAAGCCCCACAAGGTGACGACAGGCTGGAACCGCAGGAGTGGGTGCCCTCATGAGGGACCCGCGCTTCCTGGCTGCCCCCTGCAGGCGTTTCGGCCTGCAGTCCTCCAGCCAGGCTCCTGAGGTCCCTGCTTTATGGGTGGATAACTGCAGACCAGAGCGAAGCTTTTTGCCCAGGGTCTCTGGGATGCTACGCAGCCTTCAGATTCCAGCCTCTGGTTGTCAGACCTTCGGGTCTCTTTCATTTGAATGAATGGGAGAGCAGGGAATCAACTTCTGCGACCGAAGCTCACTCGCTGTGCACTGGGGTTGGATGGGGGAATGCGGGAACCAGTACTCAGAGCTGGGAGGAAAGACCCCCGTCACCCATCGCTGCAGGACACAGCCAGAGGCCGCGTACGGAAGTGAAGGCATCGGAGGCCCGTGCGGATGGTCAAGGAGAACAACAGAATGTGTCTCTCGTTACTCATTCAGATCATTTATTAAGAGTGAAAGTCGGGCCATCCCATCTGTGTGATATCGCCACATGAAAAGTCACATACATACTAAGGAGACCCCACAGAATTGAGAGCCTTTCAACAGTACAGAGCCATAGATTACAAAATTAAAATACAAATGATCCCCCGAATTTGGCAGGAAACAAGTACAATATGAGGAGGCCTGGAATGGAAGGGCACTTGCTTTTTGATAAGGCAGTTACAAAATGGAACACGAACCCACACTGCGAAAACATTCCGATGGGCATCACAGACAGCAGATGCATACAACAGGGGTCCTGGAAACCCTCCGTCCCTGGTAACGATGTGCTCGTGGAGTGAGAGCAACCGAAGGCTTCGTGGCTCAGGACGCAAGCTAGATGAAATAAGGGAGTGTAGACATTTCTACCTTAACAAGAGGTCCCACCTGGCCCCAGACTAGACTCCACCTCAGAGTGTCAGATCCACTTCACCCTTCCTAACCTTGAACTTGGAAAACAGTCCATAATAAAATGAAGGGAACAGAAAGGCACCCCAAAGCACCATGCTTCCTAGGCTGAGACCTTGAGTTCACTTTTCCTTTGGTTCAACTGTCTAACCCAGTAAGAGGGACTGGAAAGCCGCGAATCATAGGGCCTCAGGGTTATGTCTGTCTGAATCAGGGCCAACTGAATGACACAAGCCCAAAGGACCACCTGAAAGGCAGAAGACTGACCAACAGATCAGACAGCAAGCCCATTTCGTGAGAATTTCAATTCTAGGACAACACTAGAGCTCCCACCAGGACTTCTGAACTCTGGTCTTAAATCATCATCTAGTTCTGTTCTCCCCAGACATTCATTTGGCAAAACTCAGCTGACTGCTTTCCTGATCATGTCACACAGCCTCAAGTCCAGCAGCCTGGTTCATAGCCTCTGGGAGCCAGGCTGGCCTTGGGAAACCTCTCTGCTCAGTGGCAAGGTCTCAAACATCTGAAAGCAGCTTACTTTCAACAGGACTTGAGTTATGTGCAAGTCAGAGAGTGAGAAGAGCTCTGAACAGGTCAGGAGGACGGAAGGTAAGTCCAGACCCCCCTGTGACTCAGACAGGTCATTCTCAATGTCAGTCTCCTGTCTTTAAAATGAATGATGGGGAAAGAACCACCTTACAAGGCTTTCAAGCTTGAAAATACGGCACTTCTCAGACATGGAGACATGTGGCGTGCCCCTCCCCCAAGGTCCCAAGCTTTGTTTTTGCCATAAAAATAATGTGTGAAGTACTTGTAGAAATCTTAAAGTACAAGCTCTCAGCAGCCATGGAGCCCTTAAACTCCACACAGAGCAATATTTTACAATCTCCTAGCTAAAAGTTTTCCCAAGTGACGTGAGCATCAGCTTTTGTGGGGCTAGCACAGAACTTGGGCCCCACCCCTTCTTAGGTTACTTTATCAGGCTGAGAGCATCCCCTCGTCCCTGACCCCCTCCATCCATTTCCACAAGAACACAGGAGAACCAGGCTGATGGGGTTTCTGCAACATCCTTCAACACGGAACTAAATGGACCCATGCTGAAGGGGAAAGACAGCCAGGACACCAAAATTATCTATCTGCTAGATGCTCCTTCCCAAAAGACAACTGCTGTGCCCTGGGACAGTGCCAGCAATTAGGTGCTTAGCCAAGATGAGTAACTTGTTCCACACACCGCCCCCCAACTGGGCAGAGACTGAGATAGAAATGACAGAGAACATAGAAAAGCCAGAGGTTTATGGAGATTGAGCAGGCTTCCCCAGGAGGTAGTGAGTTCCCTGTCCTCAGAGGTGTTTAAGCCCAGACTGCCCAAACCCTTGGTGGGACAGTTGCAGGCAGAATGTCAGCACCTGTGGGGAGACTGGACTGATGACTTAAAGACCCTTTCCTAGTTTCTGGATCTCAATATTATAATGACTGAGAGCCTTCAGGTGGCTTCCATTAAGCAACTTCTCTGGGACCCATGGTCTGGACAGGCTATTTCAATAGACAAGGCCCCCCGAGTAAGTACCCGCTCCTACTTTCTCCCTTCCACCAGGGAGCTGTCCTGCAGAATATTAACCAAAAACTTCCTACAAAATAACCAGTTGAAATGCCAAGGTTAGATGTAACATTCCAGCCGCAAACAATTACTAGTATCTGTTCCTGGAAGGGTAGTAGTATCAGCCATGACAGGAACTTCTACAACTTGGCTGCTCTAACGCATACGTGCAATTCCTCGTCATTTTCCAGTGCCAATCCTGAAGCCTTTGCTTTCAATCTTTCATGGGATTCAGCTATGAACTTCTTCATGTGATGTTGCCAACCTAAGAGTCCGTGGAAATAAAAAGTTTGTCCATTTGTCTTTTTAAAACCCTAAATCGACGCAACACGAGTGGCAGGCTACAGGCACTTCCACGTGACAACCATCAGGGCATATGAAAGAACCAGACCAGGCTGGGCCGAGGCAGGAACTGTATGTACTCTTTAAGCAGAGAAATGTCGGCTCTGGATTTCACATTCCAGTTTTGCCCAGGAGCACCAAGAGGAGAGAAGGCAATGTTGCAACATTACAGGTGGAGAGAAGCGCAAGAGTCCTTGGCAGGTGTAAAAAAATGTAGGCGGCCATGATGAACACTGCTTTCCCCAAACTCCACTGCTTCGGGGCCATTTCTAACAGGTAGGAGTTGCCTGCCCACAGATGAAGCCTTGGGAAACTGCAGAAGGGCTAAGGCAAGTGGCTTAGTGGTTGGATGAAAGAACAGATTTCTGCACACAAGAAAATTGTAAGTTCATGTAGTTTTGTCTTTCCTCTCATCTGACATGTTTTCAGAGACTGAAAAGATACCCACAGCCTCCACTTTCCAAAACCACCTCTCTTTTAAGGGAAGGTGGCAGGGTGGGGGTGGGGGGTCTCCAGTGTGCAGAGCATCTGGTCGAAGGTGAGCATTTCCCCAGACTTCACACTGGAACAAAAGCATTTTCACAGAGACCCGGGAACAGATGGATCCTAACACCACAGCTTCTTGTATACAAATGGACTGCTGTCTCTCTCAACTAGGAAACCAACTGCTGTTCAAGAAATAGTGTCATGCCCTACACATCACCAATTTTTGCTTCAACATCAGAAAGATGCATTTTCTCAGGAAGAGATGAACATTTCCAGAGAGCAGGTGACCAAGGCCTTCACCTGTAGGCCCTACCTGCCCCCAAAACTGTGGCCTGATGAGAAAACATTCCCCTTAACAAAGGGGGGCCTGGTGTTTGATGCCTTCAAGACTTTCTAACTCAGTCTCTCAGGAGAAAGACCTATATAAGCATCAGAACTTTGGGCCTTCTTGATGTCTGCCCATCAACATCCTTCAGCTCTAAGCAGCGAGACAGTCTCTACATACTGAATCTGAAGGACTAAAAACACTCAGAGAGCACCTTGATGTGCCATCCACAGCTGGGTGTATGAAAGCAAGATCCCCTCATAGCCTAGAGTATGTTCTATGTACATTCATTTATACATATGTAAAAAGGCTGCAATCTGCTAGACATGCATTTGGAACACTGGTGAATGCTTTGCTGCAATGGAACACACTGCATTTCAGCGAGGGGGTGGCCTGTCCCCGGTCCACAGACAGCATGGTCCTCTGCCCCACAAACCCACTGCTTAGCTGAAGGTCATGTTCGGACTTCTCTGTGCTGATGCTCAGAGGAAGCCGTTTACGAGACATGAAAACTTTCTGCCGGGCTAGGCCATCCACGGCTTCTTTTATAATTTAAGGCTTAAGAAAGCACTCACGATTAAAACAGAGTAGGAAAATGATACTTTTGACCATAATATGTGTCAAGATGGTCAGAAATTCGAATCCAAGTCCTAGTCTCCTCCTTTCTCCCACACCCATTCACATCCTTTGTCCAACACACTGATCAGAAACGTTTGTAAAAGCATACTTTTGGATATAAAGCTTTGTTTTCAAAGGAGACTTTGGCTCTGATATAATAAGATATAGGAATCTGGGTTTCTGAACTTGAGAAAAAGCCAGGTAATTATTCATACTTTACAAAGTTGTTTTAGCCATCTTCCTCCCCCCAGGAGGGAGGCAAACCGCTCACGAAAATGAGTATCAGATGGCACTGACCTCTGTTGCTCAAACCTGTGATGTGCTGGTGACCCCGAGCCTAGGGAGTCAAGGTGTCAGACTTTTTATTCACAGAAATGGACTTCTGAGGAGGAATCACATGATCCTTGGCAGCTTTCTTGGTGATTGTGAACTAAGGATTAGTATTTCTGAAAACACGAGCCCCAAATCACTAAACAGCTCCATTAAAGTCGAAGCATTTATGGCCTGCGAGGATGACTGAAGTCCTACTTTCCAACTTCACCCCAAAGAGTAAAGCATAGACTTGTGTGCAAAGAGCTGCGTCTCCTGTGAGGGCCCCTGCATCAGTGTTTCTGGAACCTCCACAAATATAGCTTGGTACCTGCGACTGCCCTCAAATCCTCCTCTGATGAGAAACCTCCTTTTGGTGCTTCAGATTTCCTCCACACTCTAGAAGTCAAGTGGTGAGCCACAGGAGTGCCAGCGGTTTCATTAACTGCAGGTATGAAGCAGATGCTAAAAGGCAGAGTTAGCCCCCACTCCCCGCCGGCACTAAGTGTGGGTCTACTGTGCGCCAGGCAGGGGCCAGTGCGGGGGACCACTGTCACACTGACCAATCAACAACAACGCCAGCAACAAAGCGGGGCACGCCTGTCCCCAGGAGACTCAGGTCTGCTCACGCTCCTCTGGCTGACTGTACCCCACTGCTCCTCCAGGCCTATACCTCACACAAGGCAGAATGGTCGTACAAGGTGAGTACCAACATATTTTTTGTCCCACATTTCCAGGAGAATTGACTTAATGCGCTGTTGAATGCTGCTGTACGTCATTTTTAAATCTCTTAGTGCTCTTGATTTTTCAGTCCGGTAGTTGCCTTAAAAGAAAGTCTTTGTATACACATGCTGAACATGAGAATATAATCCTCCTGACCAAAAAGATTTACAGTATTCATCATTCAACTTTTTTATTTACAATAAAATGTAACAGTCTTTATGGGCTTACACGTAGATTTCACCTGTGCATTCAGCATTATACTTCATTCCATGATGCATTCAGTCCTCACTCGAGCTGTTTGCTGCCCTCCGATTTCTGGTCCAGTCGACTCTTGTTACTCTTCACCATGTAGATGAAGTAGGCGAGCGTCTCTTTTTCATTCACAGGTATGTTCCTGAAGTGTCGGCTGACGGTCTACGTGGGGGAAAACACCAGAGTCTGTTAAAGCATCGCCTACATCAGGGCCACAAATCCTGCACTACGCAAAAGAGGGAGCAGGGGTTGGCGTCTAGAACTAGGAAGGGGTTTTGATTGCTGCAGAACTCAGACACTCTTCTCTCCCAGGGGGCAGGGTGATTCGGTTTCCAGGCCTCTTAAAGCAGTACTTGAACCCACAACATTGCCAACATGCAGTTCTGTTTCAGTGACAACCAGCTATCCATCATGGGACAATCTCAAGAGCATCCCTAAGGAGGATGAGGCGGGGATGGCTCTGCTTGGCCAGCTGCTGCCATCACCAGCTCTCAGGCCCTGGCACCACCAGGCAGAAAAGTGTTTTTTTGTTTTAAAAGCATTATTTGAGAGAGAGAGAGAGAGAGAGAGAACGAGCAAGCATGAGAGGAGAGAGGTCAGACGGAGAAGCAGACTCCCCGCAGAGCTGGAAGCCCAATGCGGGACTCAATCCGTGGGCTCCAGAACCATGACCCGAGCTGAATGAAGGCAGATGCTTAACTCAGTGAGACACCCAGGTGCCCCAAAAAGTGTCTTTTTAAAACTGCGTCAGATGAATTGCCAATTGGTTAGATGTAAGTATTTGACCCAAGAATTCATCTAAATAGTACACAGCTGCCTTTTGAAAGACATATCACATTTGAAAAATAATTCATTTACCGCGCACTCCTGACACCTGGCTTTGTTTTACAAGTCCTGAGAATGCAGGTTTGCGCCTGCCCGCCTCACCCACCCCTTTCAGCAGGGTGAATGCTGGCAAACGGGTAATGTGATCTTATGGTAAGAAGGAGGTGTACACTTCTATCTATCTTTTATCTAGATGCTGTGGATCTATCTTTTATCTAGACGCTGTGGAAGGAAATTTTTAAAAAATGATGTATCGGCAAGAAACCCCTAAAGGAAAGACCAAAAACCAATGGGGCTGTCACCCTTTAAGGAAATTTCTGAATGGACTGAGGGGGCTGGGACAGATCAAGAGTCCGAGAACTAGCACTACAGAGTGGTGACCTCTGGATGGAAGCACTGTATTTTTCTTTTTTCCACTTTCCCCATTTTCAACAGTAGGCAGAAAAGCACATTGAAAAAAGAGGGTAAGAGGTAACCTGCACAAATGCCACTAGGACAGAAGTATCAAGCCAGGCTGTCAGTACGTTCCAACAAGGGCCAAGAGAGCATTCCTCTCTCCTAATTTTCTTAAGAGCTCAGGGTAGGAGGAAAATTTCTTGGGTTCTATTCATTATAATAAATACTTCCATTACCAACATCAGAGAAGAAATCAAAGGAAAAACTGAAGAAAAAGAACAGCTCCTACAGAACAGGAGCAATTGTTTTGGGGTGATTAATCTGACATACCTGATGTGCAGGAAGGACCGTATTTATGCAGAATCTTACAAAACGAGATTCAAAAAAATGCACCAACAAAAGCACGCTCAGGACTTATAATCAGGAGCCTCAAGAGTCCAGGCTCAATTCTGCTACTAATTTGCCATCTGATTTTAAGCAAGTCTTTTCCTCTCTTGGTGCCATGATTTCTCTTATAGAAAGAGGACCTTTCCAGGTCTTACTGCTGTGGGATTCTAGATTGTAGGAAGAGAGGGAACAGGGCATTACTTGCAGAGCTACAGAGGGCATTAGGATCGACATGCACAGCAGCAGGGAGAACCATCAGAAGCATAGTGGTGGCTCTCTCTTTTTGCAGTGCAATTTGTCTACCTACTTCTGCTAACTGGGCCTTATTGAAGCCTGGTCTGGTCTGCAATTTGTAGTGTCGTTTATAACGCCGTAGAGTGTTCACCTGCAACTGGAACAGATCAACCTGGAGAGAAGAGGAGAAACATGTTATCCATCACCTGACTAGCCACGGCTCACCGAGAGCACATTATGTGCCCAGCACTACACTAGGATGGACGGGGTGGGGAAGAGGACTACGGAGATGTCTTAGGAATGGTCCACTGAGGACTAAAAACTGGCTGGGAGGACAAAAAACAAAAAACAAAAAACAAAAACAAAAACCCAAACGAACAGTGGAAAAGAGTTCTAGCTGGAGAGGGGTGGTCCCGGGAGGCTCACAGAAGCCATAAAGCTTAAGCTAAGGAGAACAGGGCTAGACTATGGAATGAGAGAAAGACCACGAAAGACCACGAGCGCAGGAAGCCAGGAGATGAAGAGACAGACTCAGGTGTCATTGGCAATCACGATGCATTTAAAAGGTGAGACTGGAGGGCAGCATGTCTTGAAAAAGTCTAAGGAGAGACACAGGTGGTGGGGGGGATGTTCAGGAAGATGGATCTAGTGGTGGTTTGTAGGGAAGACTGATGGGCGGGCAGGCAACGTTGCTGTAGCAGTGATCAGAAATGAGATGCTTAAGTTGAGCTTTGGAGGCTGCTAATAACGGAGGGGTACACCAAGCATGGGGAGCAAAGGTTAACCCAGACAGGCATCCTGGAGGAAGACAGGCCTGAGCTTGGTAGCGGACCGTATGGCCGGGCGTGAGGAAGGACTACGGGAGGTACTGCTGTTCCCAGAGTTCTTCCCTAGGCTCAGCCTTCAGGTGCTGGAACCCTGACCAACTCTCCAGAGAAAACTCGAAAGCTACTGTGGCCAGTGTACAAATCAGCAGGTTAGGTTGGGGTTCTCTGCAGATGACTGGATAACAGAGGGAAAGGACCCCCCCTTCTTTTTCTAACACAGGAAGAGAGGAAAGCTGCACAGTCATGAAGTATTGAAGGCCCAGACATTGGGCTGCTTTTACCTGCCTCTAAAAGAGATGTTCTTGCTTCAGGCAGGTGGAGGGCACTTAAAAACAAAATGAATGATCAATATGAGGGACCAAAGTCCTTCATTCTTTTCAAAACATTCCTCAAACCCTTTTTTTTTTTTTTGTAAAAAGCAATGAAATTGAATACATCCATTTCTTTATGAAATAATAATACTAATGCTGAAGGCAATAGAAAAATGCTGTAAACCAATGCTAGAGAAAGGGACATAGGGAGGGGTGGAGGGAAAGGACCCTATTTTCAAAGGTTTTCTCCGCGTCTTCAGACAAAGGCCCACCTACTCTTTCTATTCCTACGCAGTCATTTCCACTCTGAGCGCTAACAGGCGGTTGCCTTATGAAATATTCATGTGTCAAATATTCAATGTACATTACAAACGGGTTTTCTTCTGCTGAGTCTTAAGTGAAAACAACTTAGACAGAAAGAAAATTCAATACTCCCTCCTGTAGCCTTGCTCAATAGGCACCAGCACCTTGAAGGTTCGAGAAGCCTAGGTCTCATCATCCAGTGCAATGGTTCTTAGCAAAGAACGGTTTTGCCCCCAGAGGACATCCTCTAATGTCTGGAGGCGTTTTCTGGATGGTCATTACTGTGGTGACTGGCATCTAATGGGTAGAATCCAGGAATGCCGCTAACCATCCAACGATGCACAGGACGGCACCCACGACTAAGACTCCTCTGGCCCCAAATATCAACAGTGCCAGGGTTGAGAAACCCTGGGCCCTTATAACGGACTCTGGAGTGGCTCCTGGGGAACCAGCCTGGACCAGGGACCAGAGCTGTATGAACTGACAATGTACACCTTTATTTTGCAGATCAGAAAACAGAGGGCCAGGAACTCTTCCCAATCCTTACAAAGCTCAGTCTCCAACTCTAAAGGCAGAAAAAAAAAGTTTTAAGAAACTTGACACTGTGGTTATATTCCAGAATGTATCAGGGGCTTCTTGCAGAAAGGCTGTATGGCCTGGTGCACAGGGCAGTGGCCGGAAGACCCCGAACTCTATGTGTGACCTCAGGTCTCCATGCCTGTCTGTAAGATGGGGCAGTGAGACTGACTCATTTCTAAGTTTTCAGGTCTCAGATTCAGTATTACCATGATTCTATGATTTGCTTTTCAAATAAACCACAGCAAACAAAGGGGACTAAAATTATTTACTCCAAAAAGCAGACCAGACCAGAGAAAAGGATCACATTAGAACCCACTTTTCCAGCTTTCTCAAGCAGATTTCTTTGACTTTTACCTCAGGAATGTCAGTGTCATGCTCAGGAGAATCTCCGCCATCGTCGCTTGTCTTCCTCTTCCTTTTATTTCGTACACTCTGGATGAAATTTTTGTGGAAGTCGCAGATATACAGGTGCCTTACCTGATGGGAAGCAAATTAAAGTGAGACTTGCCAGTTCCATGGGAACAGCAACAGGCAGCTCTCGAGCCACGGGGCTTCTCTCCTTTGCAACGCATTGAAGAGACAGAAGGAAGAGCAACGTGGAGACCCCAATTTCCAGGAGTTTACTGCTGAGTTGTAGAACGAGAAGCCCACAAAGGGACACAAATACTACCATCATACCGGGCAACAGCTCATAAAAGTCCCCCCTGAAGGCCAGAGACAGTAGGTGGCAGGGCTTCACCAAAGGGAGAGAGGCTTGTGTGGCTGGGATAGTCAGTGTTTTGGTCTCTGACTAAAGAGGATTTATGGGTAGACAGGAAAGATTCTGAATTAGAAGATGAATCAAGACTTAAGAGGAGTTTCAAATACAGACTACAAGGAGATTCGGCGGTAGGGGACATGAGAACAGCTTAGACTTTCCTTCAGACAAGACAGAGTCCCCCAAAGTTTTAGAAGCGGGGAGTGATGTGACCTATAGGAGATGCGAATTTACAACAGGCTGGAAGGCAATATCCCAGGAAGAAGGAAAGAAGGGACAGTGGTAACGGGGAGACTGGACTTCCCACTTTGACACTGACAACAGCTACTACTGTAGGAGGACCTCTCTCTGAAAAACGTTATTCCTGTGTATCCCAGTTATACTTCTCGCACCACCACACATCTGGTCCACAAAGAGAAGTGGAAAGAGATGCAGAAACTCTCCTTCTCCCAGAAACCACATGAAAGAAGCTGGATATTCCCACCGACCTTTTTTCCCCTCACTTTAAAGCACTCATAATTTGAGGATTTTTATTTTATGTACAATGAGATGGCATTAAGGTAGGTATCTTGGATATCTGCAGGTAGGTATCTTGGATGACCCATTCAAGGATGTTCACTTAATCCAACTTAATGAAGCCTCTATCCCTCGCATACTGACGGAAACACTGGTGGCACTTACTGAGGCCGTATTTCCGGATCAGACCGCGCCGGTTTGAGCAGACGCGGCAAGAAGGAGAACCCTGGCCAGATTTCCTCAGATGGCTCCAGTAGAGCCGCCGGTGACCCATCTTGCTCTCTTGGATGCAATGAGGCGAAAGGAAAGAGCTAGCACACGTACGCCTCCTGCCAACTTTCTAATGCAGGCTGGAGGCATATGGGCAAGTGAAGGCGGCAACTGCAGCTGAGAGGTGAACGTGTTTTTATTTCAGAACGTAAGCACCAAGGGTGCCTGGGGGAGCCACTCCAAACCCTACCAGAAATGAAATGCCTGTGTAAATGCCTTGGGGTTGTTGACACTGGAACAGATGCTAAACAAATGTTCTTGAGAGACTTCCGAATTTGTATTTATTCCCTAAATTCTTAAGACAAAACTAAGCTGATTGGAAGCCAGCATTGATTCAGATCTCTGCATGGAGAAAATAATGAAAACTTCTTTTTAGTCAGTGAATTAGCACCTTCATTGGGTTGGATTGGTGGTCTGGGCACTTTCTGGTTTACTCTGAGGCCTTGACTTGCAGACAGCAGGCACTCTAAGTGTACCTGCGCCAGCACGTGCCATCCCTCCTGAGAGCAGTGTGGGCCAGCAAAAGCCACCGTTTACATATGGTCACAAATTTGAGTATCTTGGCTGGAGTCCACTCTGCCAAAGGACTTTTGGACACAGCCTGTGTCACTGTCCCAACAAACCCCTCCTAGTCAATGCACAGACCACTGGCCATGCTGTCACCAGGGAAGAAAGCATACTACTCCTCCCTGACGGGAAGCTGGCCCTCATGTTGGCTAGTTCCATATGGAAACTCTGAGATGAAGCAGCTGCTCAACTTCGTAGAGGGACATACGTGGTAGGAGAACAGGTGATTTCCTGAAGCTGTGGCTGGGAGGTTTTAGGTCAGGACACTAGAATAATGGAATTCTGGATGGGAGAGAACTTAGCAATCACCACTATAACCCCACTGGCCCCGATCTCATTTTCTATAGAGATAAACGGAAGCCACACAGATGATGTTATGATCTGGCCAAGGTCACCCAGGCCTTCTGACTCCTCGTGTCCTTTCCTACTCCAGCATTTTTTTTTTTTCCTTTTTAAATTATTTATTTATTTATTTGACAGACAGAGATCACAAGGAGGCAGAGAAGCAGGTGGGGGCGGGGAGAGCAGGCTCCCCACTGAGCAGAGAGCCTGATGTGGGGCAGGATCCCAGGACTCTGGGATCATGACCTGAGCCAATGGCAGAGGCTTTCACCCACTGAGCCACCCAGGTGCCCCATACCCCAGCATTTTCTTTATACTCTTCTCAACTTCTACTTTTCTCCAGCCTAAAGCAGAAAGTGTCAATTGGAGGAATGTTTGAAAGCATGTTATGTATCAATAGCTCATAGAGCACAGCCAATGTCTACATGAACTGAGTGTAAGCTGCCTGAGTTGGATTTCTGGTGCTATTATTTTAAAAGGTTCTCTGCTAGGCCCTTTTACAAGATAAACAGTCATTATTTCTCCTTCAACATTTTCAAATATGTACCGGTTTTCAGGAATTTCAGAGCTCAGAGGCCTTTGGGGGCTAGAGGTGGAGGAAGGAGGGTGGCAGCAAAGGCTCCAGGGTTTTTCTTTTCTCTTTTGATTTCTGTAACAGCTAAAAATTCTCGTAACATGGCAGTTTCTTAGATTGAATTCCTGCCCAAGCCTGTGAGAATGAAGTAGAATCCCCTTCAGAAATAATGATTCTGCACCACCACCTAGAAACAAATTGTGAGTAATTCCACCTTGAAACACTACTCCTCCAGAGCGTCACTTTTGGGGAACTCCACTGCCAGGCTCATGCTGCCTCTGTTGTAGGCAGTGTGTGTGAAACCACCAACATAGCCCAACACAGGTTTCCCAGTGAGGTCACTGGGTAAATGGAGCCCCAGTGGTAGCAGCACAATTGCTCAGATGTCATGGCATCCAAGGATTTAAAAGAGCTGGAAATTTCTTTCTTTCTTTTCTTTTCTTTTTTTTTTTTTTTTTTTTGAGGACTGGAAAACATTATAAGCTGCTCAGGCAAAGGCTCCCAACCACCTACACAATAGGTAGGCAGCGTTTCCAAGAGGATGAACTCACTGCTGTCTTAGAATTAGGCACTTCATTTCAATACGTGTCCTAATCTGGACCTCCTTAGTGTCTAGCCAGTTGTTTGCTCTCCCATGAATTCCTTTCATTCATTCACTGATAGAGATTTGTAGTAAGAAAGTCATTAACTCACCCCCAGCCATTTTAAAAAACAGCATCTTCCAAGAGTGGCAAATGTACTGCAATTGTTAACATAATACAAATAAATTGCTGGTAGGAGGGAAGAGCCTGGAAGAAGAGGCAAAGATTTTTTATTTATTAAGACTTCATCAATCAAGGCTTATGGCATGGGGCTTGGAAGTAAGTCAGATAATGGATTTAAGAAATTAACCAGCCTCTTAGTCACTGTGTGAGGTTGGCACTGTCACTTCTTATCTCTGGGCCTCAGTTTCAACTGTAAGATCCGAAGCAGAAAAGTGCATGTCTTTTCAGTTTAACAAGCAATCTCTAATTTCCCTCAACAGTGGAATTTTGGTCCTAAAAGAGAATGGATGTTAACCACCTGAGCTTTTAGCTGGGCTACCTGAATATTAAATATCCCCTTAACTCATTTCCAATTCCTAATCACAAGGCAGCCACTTAAAGCTTGCAGCAACAGATGTCAAACTAAAAAGTTCTTAATTGGTTGACAACAGGCACATCTTTAGAATTGTTAACTAGAAGTGGTGAAATCACACAGGGAAAGTTTTCCTATAATTAGGCACAAAACACAGGGCGATTCTATTCAAATTCAAAGCCCTCTCCCCAACGCCTTTCTAAAGAAGCTACCCCTAAGAAAAGTGATTTTCTTCCTCCCCGTCACTCGGACTGCAAAGAGCTTCCTCCCAAGACTTGGTCTTGGCCTTATTTCTGCCACATCCTTGAAAATTCCATCTCCCCATAGCTGCATGCGAAGCAGCGAGCTCGGTGACCCTCTGCAGAAGCCAAGGCCGCGGCAGGGGGGTGGGGCGGGGGGAGTGGGAAGTAACTGCCACCTTTCCTTTCTGAAGGTATAACAGGGTTCCGAGGAGAGAGAAGTTGAAGAAGAGCCGGGTCCCTTCATCACCCCCTCCCCAACACTTGCTCCTTCGTGGGCCAACAGAATTAACACAAGTCTCTCGACCCCGATATCTAAACCACTACAATAAGCCCTAAACTGCTGTTAAGTGTTCCCAGGCAGGAAAGGTCCTCGGAAGCCCCCCTTCCTCCGCCCCCCCAACTCCCCGGATTTGGGCAGAATCCCAGTCCGAGCCCGTCTGCGCTGAAGCGGCCTTTGAAATCCCGAGTGCAACTCCCCAGTTTGCAGATAAAGGGCGGCGAGGCCCAGGGCGGGGAGGGCCCCGGGGTCCGGCCCGCAGCCAGGGACAGCGGCCGAAGGGTGGCGGCGCGCGGGGACCTAGCCGGGGCCAGGGGCGGGGGCGGACTCACGCTCTTGTCGATGTCCAGCTTGAGTTTCTTCTGCGAGATGCTCTTCTGGACCCTCTTGCTGAAGGAGGCGTTGCCCGCGGGCCGGACGCAGCGCTCGCCGTCCTCGATGAGGCAGCAGCTCTGGCCGTAGCCCGGGGCGGCGGCGGGGGCGGCGGGGGGCCCTTCGCGGCTGTCCTCCTCCGTGCTAAAGCCGTTCATCTCCCCGCCCCGGGCCAGCCCCTCTGCGGGAGGATCCCCTGTAGGCCACTCTGCGGCCGCGCACCCCGCGGGGCAGGTCGCCGAGGCCCCCGCACCCGAGGGTCCCGGAGTCCGTCTCCAGACCAGGCGCTGCTCTGCCCCGCGCCGGGGAGGCCCGGCTCTGCTCCGCCGCGCTCCGGCTCCTTCGGCCCCCGGCCCCGCGCCTCCGGAAAGCCCCTTACTCCCCGCTCGAGGCCCCGGGGTCGGCTCCCGCGGCTCGCAGGGCCCCGCCGGGGGTCACCCGGAGGTGCCTTCTGCCGGGGGCCCAGAACCGTTACCCTTCGGCGGGGGCGTCCGGGAGGGCGTCCCAGGAAGCAACCGGTCCCCGGGGACTCTGGACCCGGCTTGCCAGGGGGTTTCCAGGGCCCCCGCCGGCTCCCGCCTTCTTTCGGCTGCGGGGCAAACTCGCCGCCGGGCAGCTCCCCCGGGGTGGCGCGGCCTCCCCGCGCGGGGCCCGGCCTCGAACCCGCGGCGCCCGGGCCCCGGGGCGCGTCCGGCTCGCCCCACCCCTGCAGCCGCTCGGCTGCGCCCCGAGTCCCGCGGCAGCCCCTGGGCCGCCCGGCCGCCGCCCGCCCAAGGCTCCGCACCACAACAGTTCGCTCCCCCGCCCTCCGCGGGACAGCGGAAGTCCCGCCTCAGCGCGACCATTGGCTGCGTTTGCTCTCTGGGCGGGGCCGCCGCCGCCGCTGGCATGCTCCATTGGGCACCTCCGCCGCCAGTCCTCGGAGCCTGGCTACTTCCTGGACTCTGCTGGGATGGGTTCAAAGTAGAGAAAGTGGAAGAGGGAAGAGTTACCCGGTGCGGGCGGGGAACGGGGCCGCACTCTCTTCAGGCCGGGGGAGGGATGGTGAGCGGAGGTCTGGCTGGACAGAGGGCCAGACTCCCGGAACAGAGGAGCACATTCGGGGGCGTACGGAAGTGCAGACGTGGGCGGGGGTGCCGAGGGACAAACATAGGGAGGGGTATTTGAGGGAGGACCTTACGGGGATAGAGGTTCTGCCATGAGAAGGACAGACAGGGTAAAACCGGAGAACCAGGGTTCAGAGGACCCGCAGACCGGTGGGACGTAGGGTGGATGAAATAGGACAGAAAGCCAGACATGGCGGGAAAGACTGAGGGACAAGCCGGTACAGATACGTGGAAAGACATGCAGAGGAGACGATGAGGGACTGATGGCGGGTATTGCAAGGTAGTCGGATGCTTCCGGGCGGCGGAGACTTCAGACTGTAGAGACTGGGACTGGCTTGGTGCGCGCGGAAAGAGGGAGGAAGAAGACCCCTAGGGGGCTTGGGTGACCCCTCGGCTGGGAAGAATCGGAAGTCATTATAAGGTCTAGAGGGTGGACTCGGTGAACCGCGGGGAAGAGGAGGGGCTGCGGAGCGCGGGGAGAAAAGGTTGGGGTTGGAGGATCAAGGGCCAGTCTCCGCATAGGGAAGGGCTTGCGGTGTGCCGAGTCCCTCGCTGGAGCTCTGTAAGCCGTAGCTTCTATTTCAGCCTTCTGGTCTGCCTGCATGGTGACCGTGCCCTACCAACACTTTGAGCTTGGGGTTCGGCGCCAGGGCATCACACACACTTTAAAAGGCCTTGGGGAAATCTTCTAGTCTAGCACCCCAGTTAGGCCACCGTTGAGTCACAAATGAGGGCCTGTGGCCCGTCGTAGGGACTAGACCAGGGTCACGCTGTCATGCAATCATTTAGGGATGGGTAGCATTGACGGGGGTGGGGGGGGAGATGGGGGAAGGGTGGAGAGGCGGTACGGAGGGGCGAATGTTAGGTGTGCAGGTGTACCTATTTTGGTAGTACTAGCTGGCTTGGCGTTGAAGAGGCTTCTGGTCTGCGTCCTGATGAAAGAGGGAAAACCACCAGTTTCCATGTTCTTAAGCAGATGCCCTGTGATCTTAAATTTTCTTCAGTAACTTTAACCATATTTGTACGCTCTAGCCTAGTAATTTCACATGTGGGATAGCCATTTTAGGAAATTGGCCTACCAGAGAAAAAATAAAACGTTGATGTCCGTTGTAGGAGTATAACAGGAAAATTGAAAAAGAACCTCAAGTTCCAGGAGAGAAGTGGTTAAGTAAACTAACATTTTCAGAATGAGATATTTTGTGATGTTTTCCACATTTAAGGTAGTTTCAACATCAATGTAAATTTTTTCTATATATAATAATTCATCATTTACTCTTCAACAAAGAATTGATGAGTTGGAGAAGTGCTCTATTCATGGTAAGTTAAAAATGCAGGATATAAAATTGCATATGGGATATGATGTGTGTACATCTTAGTTTAAAAAAAAAGGGGAAAAAACAAAGCAACTATTTGTGTATCAAATGTACACCGAAGTACTAATAGTAATTATTTGTGGGTAGCGGAAATATGGCTGATAGTTTTCTCCTTTTGGTCTACTTTGCATTTTCCCCAACAAGCATTTACTGCTTTTGTAGTAGGAAGAATAGAGTGAAAATTAATGTAAAAAAGGGCACAGTTTAATAAAATTTCTCACTCAGAGTTCATACATTCAGAAGTAAATTACCGAGCATATTATGAACACTCCTTTCAGGGTTGGCCACAGGAGAAGGATAGAACATAATTGCTGCCCTAAAAGAGAGTATCTTCTACTAGAGGAGCTCAGATACATATACAAAAAACAGCTGGGTATCCGTACAAGTCAGCGTGTGATGTTGATTCCAAAGTTGACCGGTATAGGTGAGTGCTCTACATTTCCCACATATATTTCACCCTTACATTTTTTTTTTTCAATACCCCACTTGCATCCAGCGCCAGGCTGCTACAAAACACACAGCTTCCTCAGCACTAGCTTCCTCTGGCATTGCCCCTAGAGCAGGGGAGGAGGACAGACAGGTGACTTTTCCTTGGGTGCTCTTTCTCAGCCCTAGGGGTATTGGCTGCTCCTTATCTGTTATTTCTGTATTCTGTAGATTTCTCTTTACTCTCTTTTACTACAGGACCCTGTTATAATTAATAACCACATTAATTTTCCTCCTTTCAAATTGCTGTGTGATTTCTGTCTCCTAATTGGACCCAGACTGATAACCCCAACCTCTGTGTAATTTTTTGAGTAGTGGGGGGCATATGCTTTTAACTGTCCCTTATATACAATCCTAGAGTCTTCCTTCCAGGAATATTTTATTGTAAGTTCTCCCCCATGTTATTATGTAGTTCAGTTCCAAATAGCAATATTTGGAAAAAATTCTGATTCCTTTGCTAGGGGAGTAAATCTGGAATTCCAGAAAGGAAATAGAAATATTCAGATAATGAAGAAATGAATAGAGAGAAGCTTCTGTGATTCTTGGTCTGCTTTGTGTAGGATTTGAGATTGTTGAAACAGTCAAGAGAATCTGCTTTGCTACCGAAGCGAGCACCAGATAATGAAGAAATGAATAGAGAGAAGCTTCTGTGATTCTTGGTCTGCTTTGTGTAGGATTTGAGATTGTTGAAACAGTCAAGAGAATCTGCTTTGCTACATTTATAAATTTAGGTAATTAATTTACGACAGTTGCTTAAGTGCTTAGAAAGCTCCTGCTTTTTAGATTTTCAAGTTGGCCCTGTTGGGCATTTAAAGTGTTTGAGAAAATTAGGCATATTAAATTTGTAATTGTAGTCTGAAATGTCTAAGGAAATTTGATTAATTAAAGCTGTAAGTCTATGAAATGTTTAAGGAGGACTGAATGTACTAAAACTTCAGAATTAATTCAACAATAATCAAAGAACAAGTAAAAGTGACCTTATCTTTATACAAAAATCACTAGATTTATAATAGAATAACAAGATTTGTCAATTGAACATAAGGCCTTTGACAAAAGCTAGGTTTTATAATGGGCAACTTGAGTCTGTAGCTGTAAGATTCTCTTCCACGTCCAAATCTACCTCCAGATATGTAAAATCACAGGTATATAACCCCCAACCTTATAGTTCTAGCTGAGGCCTCTCTTCTGAGCTGCAGAAAGCAACATCCAGTTCTTTGCTCAGACGCTCAAGAGGCATCGCATACCCAGATGTTCAAGTTAGAAACTTTTCTGTTCCCCGAATCTTTTAACTATGCAGCCTGTACCCCTTGATTCTCCCTGCCTTTCACCCCACTCAAAGCCCACCCATCATCGAAGCACATTCTCCATCCGAAAGGTATTTAGAATCTGTCCCCTTTGCTTCATACCCTACGGCCAGCAGCACTAGCGGGGGCCACCATCATCTTGTGCCTACACAATGCATCACTGGCCTCTGAGCTGGTCCCTAAAACACTCTCTTCTGACAGAGCCTCCATACAAACCAGACCTTGCTGTACAATTCTTAAGGCCCGGTGCCAGCTTTCCAGCCCATTCTAACAGTTCCAGCTACTATCTCTTGGCTCTGTTGCCCTGCCCCAGCTCTGTTATTCTGCCCCAAGTTCCTCAAATAAGCTGAACCCCACCCTACCCCGAGGTCTTTGCATTTGCATTTAGCTCTACCTGGAATGTGGTTCTGCTTGCTCCTCCTGATGCACAGCTGGCTCCTGCCTTCAAGTCTTAGTTTATTTTTTTTTTAGAGAGAGGGAGAGAGATGGTGGAGGGGCAGAGGTGGGGGGGAGAGAGAAAGAGAGAGAGAGAGAGGAGAGAGGGAATCTTAAGCAGGCTTGGTGCAGAGCCTGATGGGGGGTTCGAGCTCACAACCCTGAGATCATGACTGGAGCTAAAATCGAGTCAGATGCTTAACTGATGTACCCATTAAAGTGCCCCCTTCAAGTCTTAATTTAAATGTCACCTCTGCAGAGAGCCTTCCCTGATTAAAAGGACCCCCCCCCCCCATTGCCCATTGCTATTCTCCTTTCAGTGTCTTTTCTTATTAGCACTCACCACAATGTGCAATTGTCCCCATTTTGAATATTAAGCTCCATGAAGGTGAGGACCGGGTCTGTCCTGTTTGTTGTAGCTCCAGCAAGCATTTTTCAATGAATCACTTTATTTTTTCAAAAAAGATTTGTTTATTTATTTGACAGAGAGCGAGCACAAGCAGGGTGAGTGGCAGAGGGTGAGGGAGAAACAGACTCCGTGCAGAGCAGGGAGCCCAATGACCTGAGCCAAATGCAGATGCTCCACCCACTGAGCCACCCAGGCGGCCCTCAACAAATCACTTTAAATATATCCAACTATACCAAAAAATTTATTAAGTAATAAAAAAGATACAAAGCAGTATGCAGAGTATAAATTCCATTTGTTTTTCTGAAAAGGTTTATACACAAATACATATTTTATGGAAACAAAAGAAACTAGTCATTGTGGCTGCCTCCCCAGTGGGAACTGTAGGACAAGGGAAGAAAGGTAAGAAGAATTTAATTTTTACAACCTCTTTTCCTATTGCATATTTTACAATGTGCCTATATTTCTTTTGCAATAATAAAAAACTATCTTTTGGTATTATTTAGTAAGAAATATGGAATACCAAAGAAGTTGGAAGAATCTCAGATAAAGGATAGTCATTTAATTTTTAATTTTAATTATTTAATTTTTATTTATTTAATATTTTAAAAGATTTTATTTATTTATTTGACAGAGAGAGACACAGCGAGAGAGGCAACACAAGCAGGGAGAGTGGTAGAGGGAGAAGCAGGCTTCCTGCCCGAGCAGGAGGCCAGAGGCAAGGCTCCATCCCAGGACTCTGGAATCATGACCTGAGCCTAAGGCAGACCCTTAATGACTGACTAAGCCACCCAGGTTCCTCTGTTTTTATTTTTTAAAAAGATTTTATTTATTTACTTGAGAGAGAGAGAGAGCATGCGCGGGGTGAAAGGGGACAGAGGGAGAAGCAGATGCCTCACTGAGCAGGGAACCTGACTCGGGGCTCGATCCCAGAACCTGAGCCAAAGGCAGCCATGTAACCTACTGAGCCGCCCAGGGGCCCCAAGTGCAGTCCTTTAAATGGAATAGATTTAGCTTTATGAAAAACCCGCAATATTGTCCTTCTTTTCCTCATCTTGCTGAGGACCTGTGAAAGCTTCCCCTGACTCTGGCACTTGACAGCCATCGGCCATGGGCCAATGATAGCCATTGGCATGGTGGGCAAGAGTAAAGACCCTGGTGTGAACTCCGGCTCTGCCACTTCACTAGCTGTAGGACCGCTGACAGCTCACATGAAGCCTATGAGTCTCCATTTTCTTCATCTGTAAAATGGTGTGATAATAGTACTTCTCTGATGGGGCGATTGTGAGCATCTAATGTGTTATTGTGAAGTACTTGGCACAGCGTTGTCTCGTACCCAGTAAATGTTCATCCATTACACGCTGATGCCCCTAAACTTTCCCTTGTCCCCAAGCTGAGATTTCTGCAGGTTAGGGAAGGAGACATCATCTTGCTAGATGGTGAGGCTGTGCTCAGTTTTCACTCAGGCAGTCGCCATATCCATCAGCGCAGCAACAATTGGGAGACTACTTGATTATTTTATTGTATCTTAACCTCACCTTAAAAAATTTTATAGGAGGAAAAATCAAAGTACCAATAGTAGTGATAAGAAGTATATATATATCAAGAAAGTGAAGAGGGACACCTGGGTGGCTCAGTTAATTAAATGTCTGCCTTCGGCTCAGGTCATGATCCCAGGATCTTGGGATGGAGCCCCATGTCAGGCTTCCTGCTGACCCTGCTTCTTCTTCCCCTGCTCTCCCTGCTTGTGCTTTCTATGTCAAATAAATAAATAAATAATCTTAAAAAAAAAATGAAGAGACAATCAACAGAATGGGAGAAAGTATTTGCAAGTCATACATACAATAAGGGACTTGTATGAATATATAATGAACTCCTATAATTCAACAATAAAAAAGACAAGGCAGTTAAAAAGTGGGTAAAGTTTTTTTTTTTTTTAAAGATTTTATTTATTTATTTGACAGACACAGAGAGACACAACTGAGACCACCCAGGCACCCGTTTGTTTATTTTTAAGCACCAGTGTCCATTAAAGCATTTTATTTGCATGCATATATTACATTTGGGGCTCTATCTCACAACCCTGAGATGATGACCTGAAAGAAAAAAATCAAGAGATACTCAACCAACTGAGCCATCCACATGCCCCAAGCATCTTTTTTTTTTTTTTTAAAGTAAGCTCTAGGCCCATTGTGGGACTTGAACTCATGACCCTGAGATCAGGAGTCACATGCTCCACTGGCTGAGTCAGCCAGGCACCCCCTTATGCATGTTTTTTGATTAGTGAAGAAAAATAACCATATTGGGGGTATAGTAGGAAAAGCAGGAAATATATCATCAAAGATTGTATTAAAAAATACAGGTGTAATTGCAACTGATATACTCTTTTTATTCCATAGGAACAGATGTGCCCTGTTGACAAAATAGAGCCTTTGTTTGACTCTTTACTTTTGACATTAGTCCATTTTCAGAAACCAATTATGTATGGAAGTGGGGGTGTATGTGCCTTCAGGGGAAAGCAGAAGATCCCTTTGCCCTTTCTGATTCTCCTTCCTTTAACGCTAGATCACCAAGCAAACTTCTCGTAAGGAGTAATTCAGCCGATTCTAGGAGGATGCACATAAATATTGACAAATAATGACCTACATTAAATAAGGTGTCTTTAAGCCGAAATACACATAAAACAAGGTTATGTGGTTCTTGTGGGCGGAGGCTCATGGGAGCCCACCTCTGTACTTGCCTCAGGGGTGTGGTTCAGTATTTGCGAATTCAGTGTTTGCTGTGATGCGATAGAACAGAATGACTGTGAACAAAGGGAATGAGTTATGTATCAGCAGAAGTGCCATGAAGGAGGCTACACAGCTGCTCAGCATGACGAGAATGATGTGTGAGGAGGTATATTCTTGACAGGGTGGGCTGGAAGTTTCTTGGGAGAGGGGAAAGCTAAGCTAAAAGCTAGGACTTGAAGTATGGAAAGAAGCTGCCAGGTGGATAAGTATATCCCAAGTGGTGGGACCAGCAGGGTTCTGGAGGTGACAAAGACTTGGCCTGTGGGGACCTGAGCCCTGCTGAGGAGGTGGTGGAAAAGCAGGCAGGGGCTAGTCTGGAAGGACTGTTAGGACCTAGCTAAGATGTTTTCATTTTCTCCTAGAGGCCTAGGGTAAAGTTACAAGCAGTGCAGCAGTAATCAGGTGTCGCTGGGCCCTTGTTTGTTTTCGCCACTAGGCTGAAGAGGTCACCAATTGTCCCTTATTCACCTCTGTATTTCCAGGGCTGAGGACAGAGCTGGGGCCAACTACTGCGGCACAGAGCGTGGACCACTGCGGGCCCACAGTGTATATTTCAGTTTGCTTTTGTCGTCTGAATGACCAAGCCCTGGGATTCTGCAGCTGTAGCTGTCAAGAAACTGTCACAGGGACTTTCCCCACAATGTGGACAACCCCAGGATTCAGGCCTCGGCTTCCCAGGCTGAGAGGCCAATGGTGGGGGAGCTCAGTGCTCAGCTCCAGCAAAGGCAGACCCGTCCTCCCCTTCCTCCCATCCTTAGGCAGGAGCTGGCAGGAGATCAGATGCTACTTCAATTCCAAGGGGCCCATGAACAAAAGCTGCCAAGTTGCTTAGAAACCTGCTTTTCTGAGGGTTCACCAGGTTTTCCTTTGTTTCTATGGCATTGTGTGTGTGAGTGTGCATGAGCATACTGAGGGCCATCACCCTGCCAGGTCTGCAGCAAGCGGGACCGGAACGTGAGAACTGCGGGCTGCCTGGGATACCGTCGCAGTCCCCAGGTATTGCCAAGCCAGGCAGCCCAGGCGTTTGAGGGGCAACAAAGGGGAGCCAGCTGCCTTCGGCCAGAGGTGGACAGAGCTGTGAGCAGCTGCAGGAAGGAAGCTTTGGATACTGAATCCTGCACTCACTCGCTTCAGCAGCAGCCCAGAAGCCCTAGCATGGGAGATACCAACAACAGAACCGAGAGGGGTCACCACTCTCATCCCCTCGTTGAGCTTGGGAAATAAATTCTTGAGATCAGTGTCACTGCAAAATACCAGATGTAAGATTTGTAGGACCAAGGCAGTCCTAGCTGACCATGATCTAATTTGGTCCCCTTCTTCCCACTGTCATGTGGGAAATCTGAGGCCTGGGGAGTGGAAGGGACTTTCTCAAGAACACATAGCGTATCACAGAGGTTGGAGCACTCTTTCTCAGAAGGTCTGTGGGCTGTGAGTGGAGGGAAAATAGCCTAAAGCAGAAGCTGGCCCTATATCATTCACCCATTTGTCCCTTCTTCAATTACTTATTGAGCCCTTACTCAGCGCCAGGAGCCCCAACAAGGAGCTAAAATGGATGAGAAATTGAATTTCCCCATCTTCCCACCTGCTCCAGTGAGGAAGGACCTTTCCTCCCAGCAATCAGTAATTTTGAGATTCTGGCTGCCCTGGATTTTCACACCTACTATGCACCCAGCACCTTGAGTCATTCCTGGCTATACATGTCAGCCAACGGCACATCTGATGCTTTCACCCTGCCTGGTTAAAAACCCTCTAAGAGTTCCCACTGCTTTAAAAATAAAGCTCAGAGACTCCTTAACATGGCCCACAAGGCCCTGCAGGGTGTGGCTTCTGTCCTCCCCACCTCCTTCTTTCCTCTTCTCTCTTACCCTGCTCCCGCCTCACTGACGGTCATACCTGTCATGCTCCCCCCACAGGGTCTTTGCACATGCTGCCTGTACACATGGAATGTTCTCTCCTCTCTCTCTTCTTCTTGTAAAGGAATTTAATCTTTATAAAAAGAAGCCATTACAATTTTAGAAGAAAATTAAGTTAATATGGACCTTCTGGTTCCAGTGCACAAAACCTGCCCCTCAAAACCTTCCCTGCTCCTGTTCATCAGCCTTCTCCAGGCCGTGGGTGGGTCCACAGCGCCCTCTGGTGGGCTCTGGGTGACAGCACCAGCAGGCAGCTTCCGCCCTTGGTCATAGCAGTCCCACACCAAGTCTCAACCACAGAACCACAGCTGAAGCTGGAAGCATCATCCAAAACCTTCCCACTTTATGGCAGAACACTGAGGCCTAGATAGGGGGCGGGATTTGCCCAAGACCTTACAATCCGTTGCAGAGCCAGGCCAGCCAGAGCTCTATCACTTGGCATTACATATATCTAATATGCAAAGTATCACCATGTTTTGGTAGGTAAAAATTTGTGGCTGATAGGTGAGCATCAGAAATGAACTCTTTCATGTTGTTCTGTCCATCCGAAACCTTCAAGTCCTGGCTGTAGTCTGTAGGACCCTGTGTGGGCTACCCACCTAACCCGGGAAGCTCACCTTCTTCTGTGCCTTCAGCATGGGAACTCCTTCCTGCCTCAGGGCCTTTGTACTAGCTGTTCCCTTTGCCTGGAGCCCTCTCCCCCGGAGCTGCATCTTGGATCCCACTCCCTCCTGTGTTCCAGCTCTCACAGAGAGGCACTCTCTCACCAGCCAACCTAATGTTGATCCCCGCTCCAGTCTCTCAAACATCTTGTCTCTTATCCTTCAATGCCCTGTCACATTTAGAATCATCTTCGTTAGTTGTCGGGGGTCTGCCTTCTTCTCTAGATCGATGGCTGTTGGGAACTTGTTCATTATCCTGGGTACTGAGCAGACATTCACTGAACATGTGGGGAATGATGGGGTAGAAGATGGTGTGTGATAAGAACAAGGCAGATAGCACGGTACAGAAAGTCTGGAGGTTTATTCAACAACAGTCACAATCACAATTGTACGCGGTAAGTCAGTTCTTCACAAAGGCTCACTTTTCCAGGCAGAAGAGGGGTTGGTGGTCTTGAGCTTTCTGTATGGAATACCCAGTGTGCCATCCCAATATTCCCTGCCTAGAGTCCCTTTGGGATCCCAGTCTTCAAGCCCAAAACAGAGCAGGAGCCCGACCCTGTTATCTGACAAGGCAGAATCAAAGCCATGTGACCAGCAGGTGTTAGGGGGGCCTTGCCACTGGGGATGTAGGTCCCACCCCAGAGGTGGCAGTGGGCCTTGGCTCAAGATCAACTTTGGACTGAAATAGGACTTGGATTTTCACAAAGAGAAAGTAGAAAACAATTCCAGAGTAGTACCGCACCCTTTGCCCCTCTTCCACACTTAAAAATCTCCAGAAAACATTAAAAGTGCACAGCTTCCCAGGAATTAGAAAAGATCCCCCAACCTGTACAAGCTAAGATCACTGAAGCAAGGAATCCAGTTTCTCAGTCACTACCGTAAAGTGCTTTGCCATGCCTTTGAGACTCCAGAGACAGAAAAATGAAGATGCATGGAAAGAAACATGGAGTCATTTTAAAAGATATTATCTCTTTCTTCAGGAGAAAAAGAAATTCACCAGGTAGGTTTGCAGAGTGAAGACAATGGGGACTTTGGGGACCTGTCTGCCGCACCCTACAGCAAGAAGTGCTCCTTCTCCTCTAGGTCTGTGGGAGGACCCCCCCTCCTGCCTCCGAACTAGTTCTTCCTCAGGGGGTGGATGCCTAGTTCCTAGATGGCTTTGGAAGTCGAAACCTCCAGGCGGAGGCACACGGTGGGATGGCTTTTCACACATGTGCCTGCACACTTGGCCCCCTCCCAAGGCCTTGTATCTCCAAAGATGCTCTCTGCATTGCAAAATGCTTCTGGAGGTCTCCTGTGGAAAGGCTGCTGGTGGGCCCCCTGGTCAAGATACTCTCCACCCACACCATTTTGTGACCTCCTGCTCAGAATAAAGAGAGGAAAAGGGGCCCCCATCCTCACCCATTACCCAGATGAGAGCACCTGTGCGGACTCCTGGCTGCTTTCCGGAGCGACAGCTGGCAGTGCGAGCAGGAACCGGAATCTTTGAGACAGGTGGTTTTCAAAATTGAGGCCTAAATGAGGGGTCAGTATTTAGTATTCCGTCCATTGGTCGGCTAAGCCATGAACGTCTCTCTTTCCCTCCCCTATTACTCTGTCAAGTCCTAGGACCTCCGGATAAGACCTGCTAAGGGGGAACCCCCCCCCCTTGTTGAGGGGGCCAAACCAGACTTGAAAGAGAACCAAAGGATGGCAAAGAGGAAGGCTGTGGCCTGCTGGCTGCTGCTCCTGCTGTCCAAGCAGTCCTGGTCTTGCCAAGGACAGTAACCCCCTCGGAATGGGACTACTTGGGAATCTAGCGAGTGCTCGGCACTCTGTCTGGGGGCTGGGATGGGGACTTCAGGCATGGCCTCTGAACAGGGGTCTCTCTCTGGGGCTCTGAGGCCCTTCCAGGCTACAGACTAAAGGAGTTGTTCTACTGCCCTTTTAATTTGTAGTGTTCCTGGCACAAACAGGAACAACTCTAGCGTCTGGCCCTTGAGGGCTTCTTCGTCTCAGATCCTGCCTGCTCTGGGCCCCACGTCTCCTACTTGAAATTCTGAAACACACACTCATCCAACAGAAAATACACACGCCACCACCAGTGTTTCCCCTCCCCCCAACCCTGCCCCTGCAGGTTTGTCTAGCAAGGCACTAGGGAATTGTTCAAGTTTAGGGATTTGCTGTACATTTGCATTTTGTCTTTTTAAAAGGCACAGTTTTTATTTTAATGATGCTGCATTGCTTTCTGAGGATGACCCCTAATTCAGCTCTCTGAACTGCAACACTCCTGTTCTCCTAGATCCTGGAAGGGGCCTCCTCTTCGGACTCCTTCCTATGGAGGGCCACTTCGAAAGATAGAGGACTCATCTGGAAAAGACACGAGGGATCGACAAGGAAGCTTCTGCGAGCAGAGGGGCCACTTCTCCTGTGGGCAGGTGGCCAGCGCAGGGCTTGTGTTGGGGGCAGAAGTGGAGGAAGCGGTGCTCAGCCAGCTCTTTGCATAATCGGGGTGATGGGGTTTGGGAGTTGATCCCTCCCCCACCCCAGACAAAAATGGCCTTGAGATCAGCCAGCATCTCAAAGGCAGATTTGTGGCTCTGTTCCCAGATATATGTCTCATTTCATCGGTAAATGCCACATTTGAGAGATCCAACTCTAATTGGAATACCGACTTCAAGTATTTCCCGGACTAGCTGGTGGAAGCCATAGGTTGTGGAATGGGATTTCCATTTCTGAATCAGTGGGGGGCAGGCTGGTTGCAGAAACGATTTCTCTTAGTTTGGGAGCCCTCTGGGAGTCTGACACATAATTAACAAAGCAAAAGGTAAACACGAGGGACTGGCATGGACCTAGATGTCCATCTGCTTGTGGGACACTGGGCGCTTTACTCCACCGCAGCTGGGAGGGTGGTGGAGGGTCACAGGGCTTTGGGACTGCGCTGAGGACCATGTCATACCAAGGTCTCTGGTACGAGCTGACAGACATAGGTCACCCACCCCCCGCAACACCACCAACCTCGGGTTTCAGAGATTGTCCGTAGGCAGGGGGGCTGCCTTGACTGTACTACACTTGGCTGGCTCTTTCCAGTCACAGCATTCCTGAAGTGCATGCTGATGCTAGAACACCAGAACCCTGGGTAGCATTCTAGGTTGTGATCTAATGATAGAGTTCTTGAAAAATTCTAGAGCTCTATATGAGAACTAGAGCCGCGATGAGGTCAGAGGCTGGGCATCTTGCCCATGGTCTGCCCTGGAGGCCTCCAGATGTTGTGAGGGGAGCACCTCACACGTCTGCTCCTCTCTTGAGGCACGAGATTGCCCAAGACAGAAAGAGGAAGACGGAAGCACTGATCAGGGAAATTCCGCCAGCCTATCTAGTTTGGAGGTCTTCTCACTACGCCCTTTCCACCGGCCCAAGGCCATGTGACACAGCTCTGAGAAGCTGGTGGCTGAGCTGTCCTGTGCCTGCCAGGCACTATGTGGACATTTCAAGCGCCCAGAGAGCAAGGAGAGAGAGCCCATGTGTCCGTGGTGGCAAAGGAATGCCTGGGGGTCCCACTTCTGCCCCCAGGCCTGGCAGTTGGCCAGTGCTCAGTATTAAACACTGTGACAGTCTAGGTGAGGCCTTCGATTTCATCACTTGGGGCTGTGACAAAGCCGGTAACGGCAGTGGCCCGCGACAGGCAAGATACTGAATGTCTGGCACTGGCGGCCCCCAGAAAAACCTCCTTTCTCCCTTCCTGGGGTAGATGAGGACACTGGTGCTACAAGCTGCCCAGACAGGCGGAAGATGCCCCTTTTCTGGAGGACCGTCCCGGATGAGCCATCCAAAGGCTAGCAACCTTGTGGGACCCACTGTGGGGTGGCCTAGGGCTGCCCTGGCATTCCTCCCACATAATGCTCAGGGGCCCGCGGGAACAAAGCTGAAAAGGCCCTCTGGGATTTCCATGATGCCATCAGGGGTTAAAGCAGGCACTGCTCTGTGGGGGCTCCTGTGGGGGTCTGTTCTCCACCCCACCTCCACCCCTGGGCTTTAGGGACCAGGTGGACACCTTGCGCCAGCTTTAAGAGCCCTCTGTGCCCTGGACTGGCTGGCCAGCACCTCTCACATCACGGTGCCCACGGAAGCCCTGCCTCCCTCGGGAGGGGAAGGCTGCGGCGGGGCCAGGGACGACTCCGCCAGGCCTGCTGAGGAGACGTGAGGGCTCAGTTCCTGTTGAATTTTTCCAAGACTGTCGAGTTGGTGTGTTCAAACAGCCACTGCTGGGTGAGAGAAGAGGGGTTACAGGTGTTCATGAAGATCCGGTGGTCACTTTCACTGCAGTCCATGCAACTGCCGCTGACGGGGTGGTACAGGGTCTTGTCCTAGGAAAGAGGGAGGCAATCAGCCAGGCGGCGCTGGGGACACGGAGCGGCAGCAGCAGCCGTACCACAAAGCAGACTCGAGCCCCGGCACTGGCCTGCAAATCGCCCACCTGCCCGGCCCTCCCGTGCCTGCCCTGGGCCTGCTGCCTGAGCCCGGCTGGGAGGGATGCAGGTGGAAGTGAAGCGGCCCACTTTTGGCCTGGCCCTAAGTCTGCTTGTCTCTGGCCCAATTTCACTGGTTTTCATGATGTCTTTGGTTTATGTGTGTTTTTTAGTGGACTCGGTTGCCAACATTTAAGATCCTAAAGATTCCACATAAAAATCTGGATTCCTGGCTTCTCTCGAATGACTGAGAAGTCGGGCATGGCGGGTTTGTGGTGCAAATATGTGAGGGAGTGGGCTCTGTGGGGGGGGGTAGGATGGAGGCATGGAGTGTTTATCTGCTTGTCTTTTTAAAAATCAGGCCGGTTGCCCTGTCCCGCCCACACAGACTGCCTTACTTTGCGGTACTTCCACAGCTGGTTGCCCTTCATGCTGTGGCAGTCATACAGGGTGACCGGGCTCGTGTTGGAGATGGCGTCAAAGCAGAACTTCTTGGTGTGCTGGGGGTCTCCGGGCCGGATGTCCTCTCTCCAGGTGAAGGTGAACACCTGTATATATAGGGACATCATCACAGGGACAGCAAAACCAGGGGACTTTCTCTTTTTTGGAGTGATGGAAAACGTTAAACACAGAGATCCAGAAAACAGTATTGACCACGCCTGTTCCAGTCACCCAGCTTCAACAGTTACCACTCACAGCGGATCTTGTTACAGCTTTACCCCCTCTATGACCCCCCACCCCGACACTATTCTGAAGCAAATAACAGACCTCACAACATGTCCGGTGTAAAGATTTCACCAAGGTGCCGTTATAGAAATAAAAAGTTACCACAAAGTCCTCAATGTCATCAAGTAGCTAGAGGTCAAGTGCTCTAGCCTTGTAAGTTTCTTTTCACGGTTTAAATCAGGATCCAAACCAGGTTCACATATTGCATTTGGCTGAGAAGCACTTCCCCCTGCCAGCAGCTTTACTGAAGACTAGCTGGCATACCATCGATTGCACACACTGGAAATGCACAATTTGATAAATCTGACTTGTTTACAGCTGTGAAACCACCACCATCATTGAGGTGATGAATATATCCATCACCCCTGAAGTATCCTCACTTCCTCTGTGGTCTCTTTCTCCTGTCCCTCCTCACTCCCCATGCCTCTGGGCAACCACTCCTCTGTTTTCCATCAATAAAGATAAGTTTGCAAGTTCTAGAATTTTAAATAAAAGGAATCCTAAGGTATATATATTTTTAGATTATAAAGTATTATTTGTATATAATATAAGGTATTATTTGCTTTGGGGTAAAGGTCTGTGATACATCAGTCTTACACAATTCATAGCATTCACCATAGCACATACCCTCCCCAGTGTCCACCACACAGCCACACAGCCACCCCATCCCTCCTACCCACCTCCATTACAGCAACCCTCAGTTTGCTTCCTGAGATTAAAAGTCTCTTATGGTTTGTCTCCCTTTCTGGTTTTGTCTTGATTTTTCCTTCCCTTCCCCTATGATCCTCTGTCTTGTTTCTCAAATTCCTCACATCAGTGAGATCATATTATAAGGGTCTTTCTCTGACTGACTTATTTCGCTTAGCATAATACCCTCCAGTTCCATCCCCATTGCTGCAAAAGGCAAGATTTCAATTTTTGATGGCAGTATAACATTCCATTGTGTATGTATGTGTATATATATATATATATATGCCCAAGCGGGGTATATATATATATACCACATTGTCTTTATCCATTCATCTATTGATGGATATCTAGGCTCTTTCCATAGTTTGGCTATTGTGGACATTGCTGCTATAAACATTTGGGTGCACGTGCCCCTTTGGATCACTACATTTGCATCTTCAGGGTAAATAATACCCAGTAGTGTGAATGCTGGGCCATAGGGTAACACTATTTTCAGCTTTTTGAGGAACCTCCATACTGTTTTCCAGAGTGGCTGCATCAGCTAGCATTCTCACCAACATAGGAGTGTTCCCTTTCTTCGCGTCCTCACCAACATCTGTTTCTTGACTTGTTAATTTTAGCTGTTCTGACTGGTGTGAAATGGTATCTCACTGTGGTTTTGATTTGTATTTCCCTGATGCCAAGTGATGTGGAGCACTTTTTCGTGTGTTTGTTGGCCATCTGGATGTCTTCTTTGCAGAAATGTCTGTTCATGTCCTCTGCCCATTTCTTTTCTTTTCTTTTTTTTTTTTGTCAGAGAGAGTGAGCACAGGCAGACAGAGTGGCAGGCAGAGGCAGAGGGAGAAGCAGGCTTCCTGCTGAGCAAGGAGCCCGATGTGGGACTCGATCCCAGGACGCTGGGATCATGACCTGAGCCGAAGGCAGCCGCTTAACCAACTGAGCCACCCAGGCGTCCCTCCTCTGCCCATTTCTTGATTGGATTATTATTTGTTCTTTGGGTGTTAAGTTTGATAAATTCTTTATAGATTTTGGATACTAGCCCTTTATCTGATATGTCATTTGCAAATATCTTTTCCCATTCTGTCAGTTGTATTTTGGTTTTGTTGACTGTTTCCTTTGCTGTGCAAAAGCTTTTGATCTTGATGAAGTCCCAATAGTTCATTTTTGCCCTTGCTTTCCCTCAGCTTTGGCAATGTTTCTAGGAAGAAGTTGCTGCAGCCGAGGTCGAAGAGGTTGCTGCCTGTGTTTTTCTCAAGGATTTTGATGGATTCCTTTCTCACATTTAGGTCTTTCATCTATTTTGAGTCTATTTTTGTGTGTGGTGTAAGGAAATGGTCCAGTTTTGTTCTTCTGCAAGTGGCTGTCCAATTTTCCCAACAAAACATTTGTTGAAGAGGCTGTTTTTTCTATTGGACATTCTTTCCTGCTTTGTCAAAGATCAGTTGACCATACAGTTGAGGGTCAATTTCTGGGCTCTCTATTCTGTTCCACTGATCTATGTGTCTGTTTTTGTGCCAGTACCATACTGTCTTGATTACAGCTTTATAATAGAGCTTGGAGTCCAGAATTGTGATGCCACCATCTTTGGTTTTCTTTTTCAACATTCCTCTGGCTACTCAGGTTCTTTTCTGGTTCTGTACAAATTTTAGGATTATTTGTTCCATTTCTTTGAAAAAAGTTGATGGTATTTTGATAGGGATTGCATTAAATGTGTACATTGCTCTAGGTAGAATAGACATTTTCACAATATTTGTTCTTCCAATCCATAAACATAGAATGCCTTTCCATTTCTTTGTGTCTTCCTCAATTTCTTTCATGAGTACTTTATAGTTTTCTGAGTACAGATTCTTGGCCTCTTTGGTTACATTTATTCCTAGGTATCTTACGGTTTTGGGTGCAATTATAAATGGGATAGACGCCTTAATTTCTCTGTCTTCTGTCTTCTTGTTGGTGTTAGAAAATCAACTGATTTCTGTGCATTGACTTTATATCCTGACACTTTACTGAATTCCTATATGAGTTCTAGCAGTTTTGGGGTGGATTCTTTTGGGCTTTCCACATAAAGTATATCATCTGCAAAGGGTGAGAGTTTGACTTCTTCTTTGCCGATTTGGATGCCTTTAATTTCTTTTTGTTGTCTGATTGCCAAGACTAGGACTTCTATTACTATGTTGAATAGCAGTGGTGATAGTGGACATCCCTGCCGTGTTCCTGACCTTAGAGGAAAAGCTCTCAGTTTTTCCCCATTGAGAATGATATTTGTTGTGGGTTTTTCATAGATGGCTTTGATGATATTGAGTATGTACCCTCTATCCCTACACTGTGAAGAGTTTTGATCAAGAAAGGATGCTGTACTTTGTCAAATGCTTTTTCAGCATCTACTGAGAGTATCATATGGTTCCTGTTCTTTCTTTTATTAATGTATTATATCACATTAGTTGATTTGTGGATGTTGAACCGACCTTGCAGCCCAGGACTACAGTATGTATTTTTTGGTCTGATTTCTTCCACTCAACATCATTTTGTTATGACAGCATTTATGAATAGTCTGTTCCTTGCCATTGCTAAGTAGTATTTCACTGCAACACACACCTTTTACCTGTTAGACATCTAGGTGGCTCTCCGTTTTTGGTTATTACAAATAAAGCGGCTATGAACATTTGTGTACAAGTCACTGTGTAGACATATACCTTCTTTTCCCTTGGACAAATACCTCAGAGCAGTATGGCTGGATCATAAAATAGATGAATGTTTAACTAAGAAACTGCCAAATTGTTTTCGAAAGTGCTTGTACCATTTACATTCCAAGCAGCAGTGTATTCTTCCAGTTCCCCTACATTCTTGCCAACCCTTGGTATGGTCAGTCTTTTGAATTTTAATTTCCATTTTTACAATGGAGTTAAGCATTTTTAATGTGTTTATTTGCCACTAATATACATTCTTTGCTAAACTGTCTATACAAATCTTTCACCCATTTTTCAATTGGATTGTTTTCTTATTGAGTTTTGAGAGTTTTATGTATTCTGGGTCCAAGTCTTTTATCAGACACATGTTTTGTAAACATCTCCTTCCAGTCTGTGCCTTGCCTATTTTCTCAACAGTGTCTTTTAAAGAACAGAAGTTCTTTGCTTTATTTTTATTTTATTTTAATTTTTTAAAAGATTTTATTTATTTGACAGAGAGAGAGAGATCACAAGTAGGCAGAGGCAGGCAGAGAGAAAGGGGGAAGCAGGCTCTCTGCTGAGCAGAGAACCTGATGTGAGGCTCGATCCCAGACCCTGGGATCATGACCTGAGCTGAAGGCAGAGGCTTAACCCACTGAGCCACCCAAGCGCCCCTTGTTTTGTTTTTAAAAAAGTCCAATTTATCAGTGTTTCTCTTTTATGGATTGTGCTTTGGTGTTTTATCTAAGATAAAACTTTTTTATCCAAGGTCACAAAACTTGTGAGTGCTTTAGCAAAGGTCACAAACACTTTTGTCTACATTTTCTTCTAAAAGGTTTTAGGTTTTAAGTCAATGCACCATTGTGAGTTAATTTTTCTCATATAATATAAGGTATGTATTGAAGAATTTTGGGGGGGCCTATGAATATCTAATTGTTCCAGCACCATTTGTTGAAAAGACTATCTCTTCTCCACCAAACTGCCTTTAAACACTGGCAAAAATTGATTGTCCACGTGCATGTGGGTCTATTTTTGGTCTCTCGATTCTGTTCTATTGATTTTTCTTTATGCCAATACCGCACTTTCTTGATTACTGACCGTTATGTATCTTGAAATTAGGCAGTGTGCGCCCTTTAACTTTGGGGTTCTTTTTTTTTTTTATGATTTTATTTATTTATTTGACAGACAGAGATCACAAGTAGGCAGAGAGGCAGGCAGAGAGAGAGAGGAGGAAGCAGCTCCCTGTGGAGCAGAGAACCTGATGTGGGGCTCCATCCCAGGACCCCGGGATCATGACCTGAGCCGAAGGCAGAGGCTTTAACCCACTGAGCCACCCAGGTGCCCTAACTTTGGGGTTCTTTTTGCAAGTTGTTTCGGCTATCTAGGTGTCCTGTCCATTTCCACGGGAATTTTACAATCAGCTTTTCACTTTCTGTGAGAAAAGCCTGCTAAGATGTTAGGATTGTGATGAATTTGCATAATGGTCTGGAAAGACCTCATGCCCAACCTGTGGACATGGCACGATCTCCACTTACTTAGGACTTCTCTCATTTCTACCAAAAATGTTTTGTAGTTTTCAGTGTACAGGTCTTTTGTCAGTGACAGGCCTGAGGATTTCATATATTTTTTTGTTCTAATAAGTGCTTGTTTTTAATTTTAATTTCTGATTCTTCATTATTCATATATACAGTAAGTTGACTTTTGTATCTTACAACTTTGATAAGTCCATTTATTAGTTCTGGTAGTTTCTCTGTAGATTCGACTGAATTTTCCACCAAGATGATCAGAGTCTGCAAATAATCATTGTTTTCCTTCTTTGCCCACCTGTAGGACTTTCCTTTTTCTAGCCACAGGGTAGAACTTTTAGTACAGTTCAAACAGAAATGGTAAGGTCAGAATCCCTTTCTTGTTCCTGATCTTAGGGGTAAAAAGCATTCAGATTTTCACCATTAAGTATGGTGTTAGCTGCAGGCTTTTTTTTAGACAATCTTGATCAAGTTGAGGGAGTTACCTTTATTCCTGGTTTGCTGGGAGTTTTTATCAAAAATGAATGTTGGATTTTGCCAAATGTTTTTTCTGGGTAAAGGCGTAAAGGTGATTATATGGTTTTTCTTTCTTTCTTTTTTTTTTCTCTTTAAGGATTTGACAGAGATCACAAGTAGGCAGAGAGGCAGGAAGGCGGGGGCGGGGGGAGCAGGCTCCCCACTGAGCAGAGAGCCTGATGCGGGGCTTGATCCCAGGACCCCAAGATCATGACCTGAGCTGAAGGCTAGAAGCTTAACCCACTGAGCCACCCAGGTGTCCCTGGTTTTTCTTTTTTACTTAACACGATGAATATATTGATTAATTACCTTTTTCTTTTCTTTTTAATGATTTTATTCATTTAGTTGTCATAGAGAGAGAGAGAGATCACAAGCAGGGAGGGTGGCAAAGGGAGAAGCAGGCTCCCTCCAGAGCAAGAAGCCCAATGTGGGACTCGATCCGAGGGTCCTGGTATCATGACCCGAGCCCAACTGAGCCACCAAGGTGTCCCGATTTTCTAAAATCGGGATTTTTCTAATTTTCTAATTAAGCCCACCATGCATTCCAGGGGTAAGTTACACTTAGTCATAGTGGATTATCCTTTCTATATACTGCTGGATAGGATTTTCTAAAATTTTGCTTAGAATTTTTGCATCTATGTGCACGAGGGATACTGATCTGCAATTTTCTTATCATGTCTTAGTCTTGTTATTGCTATTTAGGTAATGCTGGCCTCACCAAATAAGTTGGGAAATATTCCTTCCTTTTCTGGAAAAGTTTCTGTGGAATTGGTAACATATCTTTAAATGTTTTGTAGAATTCACCAGTGAATCCATGTGGGCCTGGATTTTTCTTTGAGGGACGGTTTCAATTGCAATGTCAGTCTCTCAAATAGAATCCTGTTGTTTTCCAGCGGGGCTGGGGAGAGCGCTCACCATCTCTGGCCCTGTGTGAGCACTGGGCATGGCGCCCTCAGTAGTCCAGCAAATGTCCAAGGGGAACTTGGTAAATCCCACAAGTTCCCTCTGTGTCTGGTGCTCTCCTCACCCAGGAAGTACTGGGACAGCCGTAGGCCTTATCTGCTTGCTATCCCTTGAGGATAACTGTCCTCCACTGGCTGATGTCTGCTCTCTTGAAAACAGTTTTCCACATATTGTCTGTTTTTCAGTCGTTTCTGGTAGGAGGGTAAGTCCAGTCCCTATTGCTCCATTCTACCCTGGCCAGCAGCGGACACAATGGTGGCAAAGGAGTGGTACTGGCGGCTTCTGCCTTCTGATGTTTTGTTTCCCAGGCCCCCCCGTAACTTAGGGGCTGCATTTTAGATTCACGATTCTCCCTTCACAGGCTCACTACAGTTCTTCGCTCAGGGTGGTTGAGAGCCCTGGGGGATACAGATCCCACTGGGGCAACCGGGCCACCATGCTTCCCATTTCAGAGTGGGGAGGTGAGCACAGCCACACCCCCAGGCGCCATTTTGTTGCTCGTTTGTGGGAACCCCTCAGGCGTTTATGTGGACTCTCTGCCACACAGGAGGCTCTTCTAGGCTGAGCAACTTGGGCACATTCTATCCAGGCCCTGGCTGTTCCTTGTCTCTTTTAGGGTCCTAAGGTGGGGTGGGTGTGGGGAGCAGTCACATGCTACCTTGGAGAACTCAGGAGAATCCGTGAAGGGGAGACACTTCTAATAAGAATTGTTGTCAAGAAAGGAGGAGGGAGAGCAACAAGGACTTCCGAGGGAGGAGCAGACACTGTCAGGCTGGGCACTATGCCCATCTGAGAGGCAGTGCTGTTCCTTCTCAGCACGCATGCCATGCACCTCTCCTGAGCTCTGCTTTAGCAGAGGACCCACAATAGAGGCTTCTATCTGTGTGCTCTTCCAAAATGCCAGAAAACATAGTAAGGAAACTATAAAAATGTACCTTTGAACCAAGATTCAGTGGATGTGGTGTGATTTGGGTTAGTTGCTTAGAGGCGGGGACCACAGAAAGCTAAATGCAGTTTCTTGAAAGTGGTGCCTTTCCCTGCCCTCTTCATTCTTCTGATATCACCCCCTGGGCATGATCTCCTGGGGAAGCCACCCTCTCCACTCTCCTCCTATCCTTCGGGTGAGGCTGACCGCACTGGCTCCAGGAGCGGGCATGTGACCTGGGCCTAATCAATACAAGGACTCATCACATCCCTATTGTAACTGGCTTAGGAAAGCCAATATGTGAGTGCCCCAGGATTTTTCCAGGACTCTGGAAAGGGACATGCCTTTTCATGGAGGGACTGGAAGCCTTTGCTGCTGGCGGTCCCATCTGCCACCACATGGGAAGAGCCCGGTGAAGGATTAAGCCCAGGGAGAGAAGACAGAGTTGAGACCCTGGAGGGGTCCCCCTGAACATCATTTAAGCTTTTCAGTGTTATGAGCCAGTATGTTCCTTTCCGTTGAAGGCCACGTGGGCTGAGAGTCTATGGTACAACTAACAGACCAGATTGGTGATTTTATTGCACTGGGAAGGATTCCTCTTTCCAAGGTGTTCAGGAAGCTCTTATAACTCATCCCCTGGGCTGACTTTTGTCTGTCATCATTGAGCCATCAGCTCTCCCCCGAGGCCCAGATCACATGAGCATTCCAGGCCACATACGGCACAGGGGAGCTGGCTGCCAGGCCCTGAGGAGTGGCCCTTACCTGCATGTTGTTCCAGGCAGCCTCCCCGCGGCCCCGGACGCAGCTCTCCAGCCTCAGCGGGGAGCCTAGGGCCCCATGCTTCGTGTCAGCACATAGCCCCGTGCCCACATTGTGGATCTGATAGAGACAGAAAGGGGGGACCAGTGAGCACCTTGAGATAACCCTCTGGGACCATGCCAGGGTGGGACGAGGGAACCCAACAGAGACACCGGATGGGGAAAGCTCTGCCCGGTTTTAGAAAAGCCTGGCCCGGGCTGGGGGAAGTTCCCTGTGCCTCTCAGTAACAGAATACTCAGCCCGCAGAGAGGAACTCCTCTAGGCCTTTGTCCTAGAGCCTGCAGTCACAGGGTGGTGGGCTGGGGTGGGGGCCTAAAGGTGTGGGGGTGGTATTCAAAGGACTCCCTGGCTCCGCTCCCAGAGAATTTGATCCACTAAGTCCAGGAACTGAATTTGATTCCCCTTCTGGGAAATCCAGGGACCATACCTTGAAAACCACTCTAGAAAAGGAAGTGACACCTTTGCTGTGGGGTCTCAGACTCTCTGCCTTTTAGAGCAGGTAAATGACAAAAGGTTCTCCTTCCCCAGAACACTAGGAGATGCAGTGAGCCACATGTGGTGTGTGCCCGGAGGAGTCCTGGGCTAGGAGTGGAAGGCCGAGCGGCTCCCAGTTAGGAGCCAGAAGTGGCCTCACTAGCTGACGGCCATAGTGCAGGTGCCGCATCCTGGAGTTCCTGGCCCACAGAAGCACTCCATTTTGATGGAGGGTTTGGCGGTGTGGTGGCCGTGAAAATGTGCCACTCAGTTATCCTGTTGCAGGGAGTCTGACTGCCCAGCAGCCGTGGAGGGAATCCATGTGTCTGAGTGGAGCCATGCTCCCCGTGGGCTGCTTCCAACCAGCATCGGAGGGCACGGGGGTACTGCAGCAGGCCCGTTCCTGGCGGACGCCAGACTCCTCTGATCCAGCTCAGTTACTTGGCTCAAGCTTCCTCAGAGCATCCTTGCAAAGTGCGACTCCCCCTACCCCAGCCCTTCTTTCTCCCATCTCCCCCTCCCAGAGGGCAGACCAGCCCATGGTCAATCTCGCAGCCTCTCCTGGCTCCCTTCTCATTTCTTCTCTCAGGTGTTGCCCCAACAGGTCTTTTGGTGTCTGTTTCTCAGAGGACTGACCTAATACAGGGGAGAAGGCCCAGAAACTGGCAAAGAAATGAAGAGCTTCATGAGGGAAGTCCCCATGACATGTCCTCTAGAATATTTGTGCAGGGGTTGGGTAGGGCTGGCCAGATGGCTTCGTCAGGAAAGGTCATGAACAAGTCATTTCTGCTGGCCCCAATGCATCTGTCCTTCCTCTGGTAAAACACCCTGGTTTTCTATGGGGCTACTGCGCCTTGCCCACCCTGTGGCCTGTCAGAGTATCTGTCCTATCCCTGGTTGTCCCCTTCTTCCAGTGGCCACAGGATCACTGCAGACCAAAATAATAACTTAGCTGGCTTCACTGGGAAGGAGCCATATACTTTTTTGCTGAATGGCCAAGGTTTGTCAGCTTTGAGCTTCTAGAAACCGTCTTGCTACCCTCAGTGTGAAGCTGACACAAAAGGAAGCAGAGGTAAATAGGAGAAAAAGAAACTGACATCATTTGAGCCCCTGGATCCAGGTGTGTCTGAAGCCACAGCTACCCAAAGTTTCTAAGAGAATTAATAAATTTCTCTTTTCACTTTAAATTGGACTTCTATCACTTACAAGTGAAGGAGACACAACTCTTATGCTCCTTGTCCCCAAGCCTCAATATACCCATCTATCAGGGAATGGATCCTCTCAGTTCAGAAACCCAAGAGCCAGAATCTGATGATGGAGTGTTTCTCCCCCTAGAAGATGGCATACCTTCCCCAGCAGGACTGGCTTCATCAGTGTGTGACATGGGCAATGGCCCAAGGCCCCTCAGTCAGAACGGCCCGCCATTGGTTTAAAGTTCTGCTATCATTGTCTTAATTTTTTTCTTTTTAAAGATTTATTTATTTGTTTTAAAGGTGGGGAGGGGAAGAGAGAGAGAGAGAGCGAGAGAGTGCGTGCACACGTGCTTCAAGCAGACTCTGCAGTGAGCACAAAGCCCAACTCAGGGCTCCATCTCACAACCCCGAGATCACGACCTGAGACGAAACCAAGAGTCAGACACGCAACCGACTGAGTCACCCAGGAATCCCATTGTTGTCTTAAGATTTTTAGCATTTGATCTTTGAATCTGTGAGTGAGATCTGATAGTATAATGGAGCCTGCGTGTGAGCAGAGGTGCTGACACATTACACGAGCATCCGATGTGCCTTCCTTCTGTGTTTGCATACGGCCATCTGGGATGCCCCCCACGTACAGAATCCCAGAGGTCCCGCTCGCACAGCAGTTCGGCAAGACTCAAGTTACGGCTAGGACTAAGTGGGGTGCTGGCAGGTCTGAAGGCCACACTTCCTTTCCAACCATGACTAGACCGCACAAAGGAGGGCCACGGCATTCTGGGCTGAGGAGCTGTACTGTATCCTCTTACTTGCGTGATTGCCCTGGAACCAGCCACCACTTCCCTCACCAGCAGCAGATAACCGCACAGAAGGGAGAAAAGGACAGCCCACAGCCCGCTTTCCTTCCGCCCTTCCTCACGCATCAGCAAGCTGCAGGGAGAGCTTCTTGGTAGAAAGCACACATTATCAACAAGTGAAATAAGATCGGCGGAGTCCGTTTCGTGCAGGGTTTGCACTGTTCTGGCAAGAAATACATATGCACGTACAAGGGCTGAAATACAGATAGTAAAATTGCACCCATCTGGCCTGTGAGTTAAATGCTCTTCTGTTTGCATGTAAAACTGGCTCTGCAGAGTGGGAAGATGAGTGGTAAAATTTCTGCTAATAATTTAAGATTTTAATTTTTCTCTACTTAGAGCATTAAGTAGCAAACGAAACCCCCCACCACAAGGCTAGAGAGAATCGGGAGAGCTCTACCTTCTTGCACTGGGCCCCACTTATGCACCCGGCCCAGGCCCCTCAGGACTCACCTCCCCCCAAGCTGCGGCCGGGGGCTCCACGGGTGGGTAGAATTTGGGCAGGTCCCAGGCGATCTTGGTCATAAACCACTTGAAACTCTTGCAGTTAAGGGAGCTGCGCAGCTTCTTCTGGGCAGCGACGTCCCCTGCCGAGAGGTGGCGGTACTCGGGCCGGCGCTGGTAAATGTGCTCCGCGTACTCATCCATCCACACTTCCGCCACTCGCTTCAGGTTCTGGAGGGCGACAGGCAGGCGGAAGGGTCAGGCCCTCTGAGGGGCTGAGGCCAGGGAGTGGGGGGTGGGAGGCCTTGTGGACCATATGGTCTCAACTCCGAGGTGGCTATAAAGGAGCCTGACATACTACTTAAATGAATGGGTGTGGCTGTATTCCAATTAAATTTTATGGACATTGACATTTGATTTTCACATATCATGAAATATTCTTCCTTCATATTTTCACCTTATTTGAAAGTGTAAAAATCATTCTTAGCTCATGGGCCATACAAAAACAGTTTGCTGACTCCTGAGCAACGAGGAAGGAAGCCAGCAGGAGCAGGGGGCCCATGGCAAACGCAAAATTCACCAACTCCTCCATTTTGCTGACTCTTGAGTTTGGGACTAGGAAGCCATGCAATCACCTCGCCAATGCCTCATTCTTTCTTAGTGCTGAAGAGGCTGACAGTGGGTTAGAAACAGGTAACGAACAGTGTTATACCTGCCAGGGCCCCACATGGCCAAGGCTGGGCTTAATTTAAAACTGAGCTCGACGCCTGGGTGGCTCAGTGGGTTAAGCCTCTGCCTTCGGCTCCAGTCATGATCCCAGGGTCCTGGGATCGAGCCCCGCATCGGGCTCTCAGCTCAGCAGGGAGCCTGCTTCCCTGCTCTTTTTGCCTGCCTCTCTGCCTACTTGTGATCTCTGTCTGTCAAGTAAATAAATAAAAAATCTTAAAAAAAAAAAAAAAAAACCCCAAACAACTGAGGCCCGAGGAAGCTGAAAAAGCTGGCACACCTGAAGCCTCTCCTTTCCCAGTCTGCCCGCCCAGCTCCTCGGGCACACTCACCTGCTCATGCCGCAGGGAGGATGAGGAACCGCTACAGACTTCTCTCCAACCACAGGCCAAAGAGGCTAATCTGACCAAGGAGAGGTGCCCAGATACACCATTGCAATTATAAAAGGATCAAATCACATATTTTCATTTTAATTTCTCTTTATATTACTATTTTAATGAATCCTGCACTTTCTAGACATGCCTCTCCCGGATCTTGAACTTTTGTGCAGTTGACTGGACCAAAGTAAAGGACTTGGCACTGACTTCTGTTACTTCTCCATTGCTGAGTCACATGAAGGACTCTGGGATTTTTAGGAGGCCGTGGGCTCCTCTCATCCATCCTCCGACACCTCCCTGGTTCTGGGTCCCTGTCCTGTTTGAAGCCCCTCTGCTCTTGTGTTTGCATTACGGATTGCCCAGTTCTTGGAATAAGAGGCTTTTTTTTTTGGGGGGGGCAAGTTTGAGTGGGTTTCTGTTACAGCCTTCTCTAAGATCCCTTTCCCAGGGGCAGAGACAAAAAGGATTTTTGGTAAATTTAGTAAACAAACTAAGGCCGTCTACTTGTTCTTGAAGCAGGCGAGCTGCTGGTTAGCTCATTCTTCTTAAATTGCCACTTCACTGCTCTCTAGCAGTTTGTCCTTCTGGAATCTGACAACTTTAGGAAGTTTCTCTTTCTGTGGCAGGAAGAGATGCCTCTTCCTTTAAGCAGTTTCTCTCTTTATGGGGCTCTTTTAGGACTTTTAGACGACCTCCCCTCAAATCTATCAAAATGATCTAGGAGATAATGCTCTAGACAGATTTGGCTGTTAAAACAAGAAACAAACGTTTACAATATGATCTGTAACTCAATGAGGGTAGTTAGACACGGTGATAAAAATTCAGGGGAGCTTGATTCAGGCATTTTTGTGGTCCTGTAAACCGAGGTGGGGTGCCCCCTCTGATTGTTAACTGGTTTAAAGTCACCAGGAGACTGATGTGATCCAGTCGAAAAAGAAATTAAAATGTTTAAACACAAAATTCAGAGAAGACATTGAAATAAACTTCCCAGTCTCGTTAACAGATGGAGACATTAACACTAACAGCAGCAACCACTGTTTAAAGGACGATTGCTCTGTGCCAGGCACCGGTCAGGCCTAAGTGGGCTTGAATTCTAGTTAGTTAAAGTCTCCACATTTCACTCTCCCCATCTCTCAAACAGGGATTAAAAACACATGAGAATTAAGTTCTATAAATATGTAAGAAGCTTTGCACGATATCTAGCTCACAGGAAGTTTTTATGTGCTACTATAGTTAGCTATTACCCACTGAATTCATCTATGGTTCAATAAACAGGAGATCGTGGTGCCTTTTAACCAGGAGGATCTTATAAATGACCAGATAAGCAAAAGCTGCTTTGGAAATGAGCCTGCTCAGGCTCAGAGGTGTCCCCACTGTCCCACTACCCCCAGTAGCTGCGAGTCGCGCACGCGTGCTCTTGGGCTTACTGAGTGACTTTGCACTGGTTTCCTGTCTGGCATCTTTCTCTGGGCTTGCCAGGGATCTCAGAGGAAACGTGATTCCTACCTTCTCGCTGAATCTAGAACCGCCCCCGCCCCCGCCCCCGTGGGCTGTGCCCCCAACGGGCGCTGCAAAGTGCCGAGGGCCGATGCGGCTCTCGTCGGAATCTTCTACCACTAGAGGGCACTGCTGGCTCTCTTTTTCTCCAACGCGGGCCCCAAACCAGACCCTGCCGTCTCCGCAGCTCAGCTCCCACCCGCGGATGGAGTCTGGGGGGGTCCCGCTGCCGGATGGAGCCGCCCGGTCTTCCGTGTAACTCGCAGAACCGGGGCTCTTCCTGACCTGGCCTACAGTTCTGCACTGCATCGACTGTCAGGTGACACGGGACGGGGAGGTGGCGGCCGGGCCCAAGGAGGCTGTTCGGACTGATGCCATACAGGCTCCCGCGGCAGGGGGGTCTCTCTGTCGGAAGAGGTCTCCACCAGGCACAGCTGGGCGGGTTACCTATTTACCTTTCCAGCTTCCCACAAGCCTCTCTGCGGCCCTCTTTACCTTCTGGGGCCTTCCCCCACCCCATTTTTCTTTTGTGGTCACCTCCCCGCCCAAGACACTTAATATTTTAAAATGTTAAGGTATAGGGGAAGATCATTAATACAAAACCAAAACCAAAACCAAAACAAAACAAAACCAACCCCCCAAACAAGCCTCTGGCTAACACAGTTCTATATGTAGCCAGTGGCCAATTTAATTCGAGCAATAATTAATACAAACCATTTTAAGGTAATGAAACAGTTTGACACACAAGTTTTGGCAGCGAATGTGGCGGAAGGCTGGGGAGAAGAGAGAGACACTGACATTTTTTTGTCACCCTCCTGCCGTGAACTTTTAAGTGCCTCGCCTCAGGCTTTCCCCAACACACCAACACACCACCCCACCTGTATTAATAATCTAACAGGTTTCTTTAAATCACTCCTGGTCTAACTTTGCACCTACTTCAGCTTTATCCTAAGTAATCATAACTGAAAAAAAATCACAAGTTTGCTACACGAATACATATTAATTCCTAATGCACATTAATTTAAACACATATAAATAAGAATGTTCCTATGTCTGGCACCTAAAATCATTTTGTCTGTCACAGTTGGGGAAACTGTGCCATCTCCTTAATTCTCTGGCAACGCTGAGAGTTGTGAAAAATTAGCTTCCTTTGAACAAAAGAGGAAACACAGGCTCGGAGGAGTTAAGCAACCCTCTCAAGGTCACAGCGAAGGAGTGGTTAAGCAGGGCTTTAATAAGTTATTTTAAATTGGGTTTCACCTACAGAGTTGGGGGTGGGGGAAGCATGCACAACCTCACACCAGAGTCACTTGGCTTGGAGTCCCAGGTGTCTCAGGAGGTTTCTTCTGTGCTGATGCGCCCATCCCCCTCCCCGTCGAGGGAAGTCACCGCCTTACCCGGGCCAGGCTGACTCCAGCCGGAACCTTGTAGGGGACGTACTTCCTGTAGATATGGCCCACCCTGGAGCAGGGGATATCTTCCATGCGACCCCCACACATCCACACCTGCAGGATGGAAAGGGACAGAGAAGACGTTATTTCTGCCTCTCATTCACCATTGCCCCCAAAGGCCACTGTCCCCTCCTCCCATGCATTCATTGAAAGGCTTGGACGGTCTACTAAGCCCCCATTCACAGACTGAGGAGGAAAACACAGTAGTAACAACAGGTACAGTAAATAGCTGACGGCGCTGAGTGCTTACTCTTTGCCAAACGCTATGGTTCAAGCTCTCCATGCACAACCGCATCGAAGCCTCATCAGAGACCCTACAAGGTGGATAGTAACGGCGCTCCATTTTACAGAAGAAACCGAGGCTCAGAGAAGCTAAGAGGCTTGTCTAAGGTCACGAGGTGAGTGAGTGGGGGAGCCAGAATTTAAACCCAGCTTCAGCTGACTCCAGAGCGTGAGCTCCGAGCAGGTGCAGGTGCATGGAGAGCTGTGCTGAGAATGCTAAGGCAGCAATGGGGGCTCAGTGGGAAAGATTTCGGGGATCACTTCATGATGTCTGTCACAGGTATGAGAGGGAAGGGATGGCAGACAGATTCTGTATAATCACTGCCTGTGGCATCAGGTTCTGGGGTCTCCTCTGAGACCTGTACGCCTCCTGCTGGGTCACCCTGAGCAGAGGCAGCAGGCTCCCTGGACGGACTTCTCTGCAGTCTGGGTTCCTAAGCCCCGCAGCTAGGAGCACGGCAGAGAGGAATCCCGAGTTTCTCCTTGGGGTTCCCTACCGGGCTAGCATCACCAAGAGCTTTCTGCTGGCCTGATGGCAATTTGGGAATTCATCAGTGTCTTGACTCACACCCTGTGCGGGGCCCGGGCTAAATGGACCCTCCTCAGCAGTCCTGGGTTGAAATCCTAGCCCAGACACTTACCGGATTTGTGACTTTGATGAAGGTACTTAACTTCTCTGAGACTGTTTCCTCATGTGTAGAGGATGACATGAAGCCAGCCTTGGGATCTCCCATGTGAAGGGCTTACTGAGCACAACGGTTGGCACACAGTCCAGGCAGGGACACGCACCACAGTGATTCATCCAGACATCTGACTAATATGTACAGAGTATCCACTATGTGCCAAGCATTGTGCTCAGCGCCTACAGGGGTGAGTCCGCCCAGGGTGAGTATGGTGCCCAGCTCCAGAGTGGCCCCTTGGGAAGCCTCGCCTTCTGGTATTTGCACCTTTAAGGGGTTCCCTCTCAAATGTGTCCCATAAGGACAGACCTGTGTAGCCAACAGAAAAGTCTAGAAACAATGGTCATAGAAGACACTGTGGCTTCTGCCTTCCTCTCTGGGACCACCTGCTTGGGAGCCCCAGCAGCCGTGCTTTGAGGACACTCAGGCGGCTCTGTGGAGAAGTCCTGGTGGGGAGCAGCTGAGGCCTCCTGCTCATTGTGCCAACATGTCAGCCACGTTGGTGAGCCTCTTAGAAAGGGAGTCTCCAGTCCCTGTCCAGCCTTCAGATGCCTGTGACCCTGGCTGACACCTTGACTACAGCCTCGTGACAAAACCTGAGCAGAGCTGTCCTGCTAAGCCAGTGCCAACTCCCTGAGCCACACAAAGCTCACGGTACTGCTTACTGCTGCTCTGAGGGGGCATTTTGGAGGTATTCTTTTCCTGCAGCAGTAGTTAACTAATACAGGAAGGCAGTTTCAGACCGTGATGTGTGCTGTGAGGGAGCCAAAGTGAGGCCAGACTCACTGTTTGGATCTATGAGAGGTTCTGTGACACAGATCACTTCGAAAGGAATGTTAGATACGAGACTTAAATAATGAGAAGATAAAAGTAACATAAAGATCTGAGGGGTGAGAGAACAGGTGGAGAGAGGAGCAAGTGAAAAGGCCCTGAGGTAGGGCCAGGCTTGACTTCATCACTGAACAGAGAAAGCCAGAGGCCTGGAGCAGGAGCAGAGACGGGAGCAGAGGTCAGAGAGGTGAGCAGGGACCATCACAAGGGTCTCACAGGACAAAATGAGGAGTGTTCACCAAAAGTGTTCAGTGAGGGTGACAATATGATCCAATTTCTATTTAACTAAGATGACTCTGCCTAGCTGGAGAATGGGCTAGGGTGCAGGGAGGGCCTGGGAGGCTCTTCCAGATAAGAGGCAGTCATGCTTCGGTTTTGTGGATGCTGCAGTGATGGTAGGGCTCAGCTGTACTTGGGAATGGGAAAAAAAAAAATAAAAATTTATATATATATATATATATATATATATATATTTAATATAGCCTCCAGAGCCCAATTTGGGGCTTGAACTCATGACCCTGAGATCAAGACCTGAACTGAGGTCAAGAGTTGGTCGCTCAACCAGCTGAGCCACCCAGGTGCCCCTCAGTATGTTATTATGAATGTTATTACCATGTTCCCTCAGTTTATGAATGAAGAACAGGAGTGGGAACATTTGCAACCCTGACTCTGTGCAAGAGTATTTTCCAGCTTGAATGGCTCCATGGGATATTGGGGATCTGGCTTCATGTCTTAATTAATTCACAGGCTCTAGAAGGGCTGCTTTTCTACCTCAGGTACCTGGATGTCCTCAGTCCCTCATTGGCCTCCACCAGCCACGGTCTCCAATGACCCTGGAGGTACTGTGGCCCAGGCTGCCTGCAAGCGGATCTGTATGTGTGGGGCTACAATTAGTGGAAGTGCTGCCTGGAGAAATGCAATTATAGTCTGATCTTGGGGGAGAAAAAAAAAAAATTGAGCAAGTCAATAGAACAGAACATTGGTCTTGAGATAATGGGCTCCTGATGGTAGATTAATGTCAAGGCCAAGCCAAGAAGTTTATTTTCAAAGCAGGAGATATTGATCAGGCGCCAGCATCCCATAACAATAACTCTTCCTTTATACAAAATGACTGATGTGGAAGCGATGCTTTTGTCTGGCGGATATTGCCCAGCTCGTAGCTGGGCTAGCCCTGCCTTTTGGGAGGCAGAGTGGTGCAGAGCAGGTGGGGGACACCTTATCCCACTCTATTTTTGACCGTCTCCTGGAGAGTTGACTAGGCCGGCATCCAGCTCCCCGAACTCCGTATTAAACTCGCATTAGCTAGCCAGGATGCGTCTCCAGCTCTGCCCGGCAGGAAACCTTCCTTTGTGTAGAGAATGATCAATCTTCAAATCCTTCTCTTTGCTGTGACCTCTGGTTTCTTTGGCCCTGACCATGGTGGCCAACAGCCTGAAGTTTCCTGAAGGACCAGGATGCCCTTGATCTGCTGAGCGGTGTGAGTTGTCCCAAACACCCTCAGAATTCTGAGACGTCCGGAACCCAGAAGGAGTCCTGGTTTGGGAGGAAGGGTTTACGCCTCAGCTTCCCTGCCTTGACCATGACCCACCGACAGCCGAAAGAGAATGGGAACTGCCTTTAGATACAGAGATCTGTTTGGCTGAAGCTGCTGTCAACCCCCGAGTCCTCTGGGAGCACCCAAACAGCCTGAAAGGGCCCAGTGTAGGGCATGCCCAACTCTTCACAAGTCCCTTTAGCATCTTCCACACTGATCAGCACCTCTGTGGTGTTTGCTGGTTATTTGGCAGGATCCCAAGACTGGAGGGGACTCTCCCTCCAGGAGTATGACAAAAGCTGAAGGCCCAGAACGGGGTCATGACTCGCCCTGGGTGGGATGTGGTCACAGATGGTCTTGATCCCAGGTCCTGTGGTTCTGCTCATGGCCCTGGGCCCCCACTGGTATACCGTTAGGGCCCTCTCCCGCCTTCCTTCACAGCTGAGACAGCTGCCACTCAGACCCAGGACAGCCATGGCCCGAGGCTCTGAGCACACACCCCTCCCCATTCCCAGCGCTGCCTTGTGCAGCAGTGTGGTTGGTACCAGGCCTTCACCTGTGGCACTGCGGCTTCACGGGAGCTGCAGTCTCCTGTGACCTGGGCGTGACAGCTCGCTACTACCTCACCAGGGTGCTCACGTGTAATGGGACAGTCATGATAAGCACTTAGTTTGATGCCTGGGCATGGCAGCCTTGACCATGTTCATCATTTCTGTTTGCAAAAGAACGAGAAGTACCACCACCTTGAAATCATACAGCATTTGCCCCTTTGCCCAACACCATCATGGTTTCTAACCCGTGGCCTGATTTCCGAAACGGAGAAAACTGAGACTCAGAGACATGAAGAGGTTTTTCTAACTTAGTGGCAGATCCTGTAGCTGATGAGAATGACAGGGCTGGCGGGGGGGAGGGTGGCTGGTACAGCCATGGGGCACCTCTGGGGGCCTGGCTGCCCCAGGGTGCTTGTCTCTCCCCAAGGTAACACAACAGCAGAAGAAGACTCCAGCTGGTGGCAAAGGGGGTGGGGAACAGCCTGTAGCAGCCAAACCACATGTGGCTGGGACCCCACATATTTGGGTTCAGACACACATAGAACAACGAGATGGCATATTTGCAGCCCCTTTCTTCTGTCGGCTTCCTTCCCTCCCTCCCTGTCCAGCCCCTCGCTGGCCTCCTCACCCACAGGGAACATGGCTGCCTATCATGGGGGCCGGGCTCCTCAGCACAAGGGGTATGCAAACACCACCCCCGCCGCCCCTACACCATCAGCCCGTTTCTTGGTGCCTTTCTCCCCTGCAGAACGAGTACAAACCTAATTGTAAAAGCTTGCTCCCCATTCATTTTCATTGCTGCTTTGATTTATTTTATTAGCAAACTTCTTTTGTGTGATGACAGGCTTCATTACAGTGTCTATAAAAGACAATTACTTGCTCTTATCTTCTAAACTGAGGAGTAAAGAAACAAGTGGTGATATGCATCAGAAAGACACACCAGGTCCCAGAGAGCACATGGCAGAAGGGCCCGTCCTGTTGGGGGGACCTCCCTCTGTTGAGGACACGGCTGCTTGGATGCCACCAGGCCTGGGCGGCTGTCCTACCTGCTGATGGCCGGGAGAAGATGACAGCCAGAAACAGCTTCTACTCTTGGCATTTTGGCTGGGGACCTCTAGGGAGTCCAAACCCTATTTAGTTGTACATGGGGAAAATAATAACAATAACTACCCTCAGTTATTCTGCCATCTGTGTGCTCAGAAGGTGCCCAGGGTGGCTGTTAGGAGCTTGGTTTTAGAGTAAGGACTGAGGTCTAATCCAGGCTCTTAAGCAAGCTTTGGGAGTCCGAAAGCCTCAGTTTCCCTGTCTGTGAAATGGGATGAAGTTTTGTGTTTGCCCCCTGGGGTTGTGAGGAGGCTGAAATGAGGTAATCCCGAAGCACAGGGCTGTGAGCAATGTGTACGCGGCGCACGGGAGCTGGCGGGCACTTCCCTCAGGAAAGAAGAAACAGTGTCACATCCGTCTTTTCCCAGGCTCTCCTTATTTTAAATATATTAGGGGATGCTGTTTCAGGGACTCTTGCCAGCTATGGAAGGACCCCACTCATGGTAGTTTTAGATGGTTACTGGATGCAGCTGGTACAGAGTGGGAAAAAACTGGTTTTACTTGATTTTTAAAAACCATCTGAATTTACTTTTAAGTTAATATTTTACATAATATTAATAATATTATATAATATTAGTTTTAAGCATATGTGTATCTAAATTAATAAATTAAGTATTTAATTTAAGCATAGTTTTTAAGTTTTAAGCATATGTGTATCTGAATTAATAAATTAAGTATTTGACTAATTGAACCATATCCTTAGGTATTTATAGACAAGTTGGCAAAAAAATGGGTGATAGCTGCCTTACATTAGATTTTGTTTCTTAAACTAATAAAGAAATTCAGATAAGATGCAGGGTCCCTGAGGTTTGACTCGTACTTTGAATAGAGCACTCACATAACCAGCCAGTGAGGAAGGTGCTATTATACTTCTACATGTGAGGAACCCAAGGCCTGGGGAGATGAAACACCTTCATCCAAGGGATCCAAGGTCCCTCCGCTCAAAAATGGCAGAGCCCAGAGTGGAATCCAGGGTTGGCTCCCCCAGAACCAGGCAGCTCTGAGACCTCCAGGGAGTCTGCACCTCTCCTGTTTAATCTTTCTAAAGCCTGGTCCTGACCCTGTTACAGTCTTCTGCCAAGCCCCCTATCAGCACCTGTCTTGTCTGCAACAAACCGTACCCCCCCCCACCCCGGCTTGCAAACAAGGCTCTCTGCTACCTGTTCCTCTGTTCTTGGTCGCCTCCGGCCCTCTCTACGTGCCCTGTACTCAGGCTGTGGAAGCCGCTGAGAACATGCCGTTCGTTCACTTTTCTGCTCCGTGGAGCACCTTGCCTTTCTTTCCATGTGTAATACAGCCATACTAACTAACTTCCTCCCTCCCTTTCCTTCTTTCATTCATTCATTTACACATGGCCTAGTCACTGGTCAGCCTTGCTCTAAAACCCTGTTGGAAAAACTGGACTAGAAACTCGCTGCCGAGCGTGGACCTAATGACCCAAGTCTATAGCTGGGGGAAGGTGCTGGGATGTGCTGGCCAACCCGCCAGGCAGCCTCCCTGTCTGCTCTGTCCTTCCACATCCAAGCCTGAGCTCTCTCTGTACAAGACCCCGCGTATTCATCACAGCCACAGTTTTCACCCTTGGGAACGTCAGAATCACCTGGAAAGCTGGCTAAAATAGACTGCCGGTCCCTACCCTTAGGGTGTCTAACGCAGCAGGTCTGGGGTGGAGCCTGAGAATTTGCATTTCTAACAAGTTCTCAGATGCTGGTCTGGGGCCCACACTCTGAGCACCAGGACATACTGGAATAGTGACAGCCTCCCTCAAGATAACGGTACTAGTGAGTTCACACAGACAGCCCTGTGAGCTTGGGATTACTAGTGCCCTTACAGATGTGAATATACAGCTTCAGCAGAAAGGGCAACGGAGACATCCAAGGGCTCACTGAGAGTTTGCTCCAGAGCTGGGCCTGGAGCCGAGGCTTTGGCCTGTGTCTCGTCAGCCTCCATGCTCTTTCCACTCCTGTCTTTCCTGCCTTCCTGCACCTGTAGCCCCATCACATCAGCTGCAACAATGCCAACGTTAATAGCCACGGTTTACTAAGCATTTATTATGTGCCAAGCCCTGAGCTAAGTTTAACACCGTTTGACTAACATGATGTTAACACCTATACTATGAAGTAAGGATTATTCTATCCCCATCTGTTAGCTACGAAGCTACGTCCAGAGAGGTTAGGTCACTTCCCCAAGGCTACACAGTGACTAGCTGATCGCGCCTGCACCAGAACCCAGAAGGCATGACTCTGTGCGCCAGGTACTTAATCCCGCGGTGTGGTAACACAAGGGTTCTGATGGGAGCAGCTATCACTTACTGAATGCCTCCTTTTCGCCTGGCTCTAGGCCAGATAAATATTCCATGCCATTTAGTTCTTATAGCAAAGCTCTGAAGAAGCTGCTCTCGCCATTTTTAGTGATGAAAGAGGCGTGGAGAGACAGGTGTGTACTGGTTGCTTAGCCGTGTAGGACAGATGGCCTCGGGCCTCTGAGCCACGTGTCTGGAGGAATGGGGGAATTCGCAGGCCCCTGCAGACAGAGAAGTTCATGGGATTTCAAAGGGCCTGCTCAGAGACATGAGCAGAATGCTCTCCCTGCTTCCAGGAGGCGGCTCTTAGGCTGGGAACCTGTGGCTGGCAGGGGTAATGTGCAGCCAGCATGCTCCCGGCATCCCTGGGTAACCCACTGAAGCAAAGAGCTAGCGCCGGGGGCCCGGCAGCGACACCGCAGCTGGTCTGAGTCAGAGGGGCTGGAAGGGGGAGGGGAGAGAGATAGGGAAAGGTGCTGGCATGCGGGTGCTTGGATGGCGGTCCCGGATTGCCTTCTGCCTCTTGGACTGGTCTCTGGAACTCATTTCTCCCTCCTGGGCGGTACCTTAACTCCCCTGGGGGCTGGACCTGACTTCCAGGCGCTGCCTGTAACAGTGGCCTCTCTCTAGGTGGGCCGCCTTTCCTCCACTCTCCCACCACAGGGAGTGACGTGAGCCCGGGGCTCTTCAGGATCAGGACACCCGGGATCTAGCCGAGGTTACCCTGGCCCAGTCACTGGACCACTAAAGACGTCCGGTCACAACATCGACTGTAACCAGTTTCTGGGGGTGCTCCTACTTTCTTTCCACACTCTTCCATTTAATCCTCCTGATGCTGCTGTGAGTTGTACAGAAGGAAAACCTGAGCATTTTCTTCTTGAAAATCTGCCCCAAACCTGCAGTCTGGGACCGGGTTGGGCTTTGACAGCTACATCCAACAAAGCAAAGCCAGGCCCCCTGACGCTCCTGTCTCTACTCAAACGTGATGGCTTTCCCTCTCCAACAAGGCTGTCTCCCGTCTCCTCGTGTGGCATTCCGTTACTCCCTTGCTAACATGAGCCTGCCCCAGGGGAGCCTCAGGATGTCCGTCTCTCCCTCCTATAGGGTAGTGGCTGCTGCCTCTGCCTTCTTGAGCCCCGCTCCTGAGCTCAGGGCGTTCAGTCCTTCCCTGGGGTCTCCTCACTGTCACTGCCTTCCCTGGAGTCCTGCCTCAGTGGGAACCCTCATCCCTGAACTTGCAAATGGCCCAGACACAGCAGTGGGGTATATATGGTGAAAGGGTGCTGGGAGGGCTGAAAAACTAACATTTTTCCCTTCTTAGTTTAAAAAAAAAAACAAAACAAAAAAACACAACTTAATTTTTTCCTGATTATAGAAGTGATAAGTACTTATGATGAACATATTCATTGTTACAGAAACACATCAGTAGAAGGGGATGGCCGCATCTGGAGCTCTCCTACCCCTGATGCCGTGAGGGACAGGAACCCTTCATGGCCCTGTGGGTCAGAGCCAGGCTGCGTCTGAGTCCAACAAGCAGGGCTGGCCTCCCCGTTCCAGCTGTGTGATTCTGTGGAAGTGGCTTAACCCGAGTCTCAGTCTCCTTGTCTACAAAAAGAAGAAAATCAGAGCAGCACCTTGGGTGTATCATGGAGGCTGAAGGGCAGTGTGTGCCCAGTGCTGTGCAGGGAGCCCCACACATTTCTAGTGTGTGCGCCCAGGAAATACTACTTGGCATTGAGGAGAGTCTCTGGGATTTTGTTTGCTGGTTTGCCTTCCTCATATTTTTAAACACTAAACATGAGATCATATTACATATATACTATCTTTCACTTCGGTTTAAACTTAATTTTGGAGGCATCTAACTTTTTATACTATTCCATTGTTTAGGTGTGTTCTAACTTACTTATACCTGTAGGATGTACATTTGGGTCATTTTCCATCGTTCCCTATTGTAAGTAAGGTCTCAATAAATAGCTTCTACCTAAATCTTTGCTCATCCTTGTAGCTGTCTCTCTTGTACAAACTCCTGGGTGTGGAATTTTAGGTCAAAGAATGTGCTTGCTTTGGCATGGAACAGATTTTGCCAAATTGCTATTCCCACGAGCTGTCCACTTACCATGTTGCAAAGCCCTCCTCTCTCCTGCAGGCTCGTACATATTGTCCTGCGGATACTTCCTTTCTCCTGGATCTCAGAGTTGAAGACAGCCTAACCGTGGCCTCCCAGAGATACTGGGCAGTCCTCCTTCTGGCTCATCCTACTGCTACTACTTCTACCAAGCCACCCCTGTACCTATGTAAGTCCAAGGGCTTGCCCCACGGCATCTTATTTGATTCTATCTCACGGGATAGGAAGCAAAGGTATAACAGCACTGTCAGGGATGTGAGGGCCAGAGAGGTCAAGCAATTGGTTTAGGGCCCCCAGATGGATGGATGGAGAGCCAAGATGAGAAGCCAGTGCCCTGCCTTCTTGCTGAGTACCCTTCCCACCATATCACCGTTACCCAAAGATGGTGATATAAGTCTGGGCGAAGGAAGTTTTGTCAGATATGAACTGATGCCACTCAGTTATTTAAAATACCTACTATGGGCCAGACACTGGGTCTAGAGATAACCGCCAGGGAGCTCACAGTCCAGTGGGGAAGACAGGCCATCCCTTGGGTCATGTCAGAGAGAGGAATCCAGAGGCAAGCCAGGATTGACGTTGGGGTGGACCCTAGCCAGCACAGGGAGCTCAGGTAAGGCTGCATGTGGGCTGGCCAGATGAAGGAAAGGCGTTTCAAGAAGTGTGAACAGTGTGCTTCCAAAGATGACTTGACATATGAGCACAGAGCTTGTGAGTAGTTCCATATGGCTGGGCACACACATCTGTGTGGACATCTGTGGTTTGCTCTGCCCCACATCCATTCTCCTTCTAGATAGAGGCCCTGGACTCTCCTCTGGGGAATCGGCACAACCCCACTTTCCTGTCTCCAGGATGGGCACGGAACCAGCAGGCCAGTGAGACTCAACTTGGGGATTTCTGCAGGAATGATGGGAAAGACAAACTCTCTTTCCAGTGGGATGCTGGGTATTTCCACAAGAGAAAGCCTGCCTGGATGAAAGCAGAGTCAAGGGACTGAGAGAGATGGAGGCCAGAGGAGATGGATACAGTCCCCTGGATCCAGCCAAGCCTGAAAGGTCCGTCCTGGAATTTCCACCGTTTGAGCCAACTGATTCCGATTTTTCACTGAAATCAGATTGACTAGGATTTGGGTCATCTGTAACCAAGAGTGCAGACTAAGGCAATGGGGCAAGAGGACAGGGGGAGGTTCGACGGACAAGCAGGGGTCAGCTCACAGAGGCAGGTACAGGCAGGCTATGGAGTTCAACATTTAACCAGCCACTAGGACCAGGGAAGATTCTAACTGCAAACCTGGAGAACTTTGATCGTCTGACTGTGCCTTTTAGAAACAAAATCTCTCCTGGCTGAGAGAAAGAGTGAGAAAAAAAAAATCAATGACTCTTCCAGAAATTTCAGAGCCTTCAGAATACCTCTTCTAGGGTTTTCCCATCAGGATAGATGGCCTACTCTGGAATAGGAGCCAAAGTATTAATTCATCAGTCCCGATGGCGCATATCAATTTATCTTAATTTCTGAAAATACACTTGAGCCTTTCAGACCATTCTCTTTTCTCTGTCACCAAGAAGAAAACGGGTCTCAGCAGAGATGAAGCAGAGGGAATACCGCCCTTTCAAAACGTTCCGCTCTGGCTGAAATGGAACACCTGGCATCACAGGGAGGCGTCTCTGGCACATGAATGGGCTTTCCTGTCCCCTCAGCCTGGCGGGCAGGCCTTCCGCGGGGGCTTGGGGGACAATGCGCTGGAGATGAGCCATCACGGGCTCTGGGAACCCACACTCTCCAAGCCAGGAGAGAGAAAACTGAGGGAGGCCAGTCTCCCATCCAGACCTGGGCACCTCCTCATTACACAGAACACTTTCCCCTCGAGAAGAGAGACATTAATTGGATCAAATGAAACAGGAACCAGCCTCCTTCCCTCTCCTGGGTGAGAGACTTCCAATATGGCTTCATTACCGAGTCTTTTGTAAATAAACTGTGTGGAGAAAAATGCCATTTGTTCTGCTGTAATTGCCTGATGAGCATCATTAGATGGGTCTTTGAAACCCACAGAATGAAGTCTTTTTGGGTTTAGGATTCCTTTGTGCAAAGCCTTCTCTGTTCACTCTTCTCCAGGGAGGGCGTTTCTGAACCGGGACTTCTTGACCATGGGGGTTGGTTTCTGGCCAGTGACACAATGGCTCTGTTTGACACACCGACACAGTTATTGAGTGCCTTGTCTATGTCAGGCAATCCTTTAGGGACCTGGGATACAGCAGTGAGTGAAACACACACACATTCCTATCCTACTGCCATTTCCATTCTGGTGAGCGCTCAGAACACAGGTGTGCCCACTTCTGGGCACACACTTGGTAGGAAACTTCATAAGTCAAGACTGTTTGCCGGATTGAGGAATTGTGAGGTTACAACTCTTTGGATTCCCTGTGTGTGGTTTCACTGTACCCATAAAGATGTGACATTTGGAAACGAGACCGCATGGCCTAGGGATATGAAACGAATGACATCTGTGCCATCACTTGCTAGGCCTGCACCCATGGCAGACATCACTAATCAATCACTGCCTTTCCTGATTAGCTTGGCTGCAGCTTTGGAATACACAGTGACACAGTGCTGGGTAGCCCCTATCCCTGAGCACATCGGAGTTGGCTGTGAGAGGAAACCTCTTTGCTATTTATTACTTAGACTGTCATTAATTCACTTCACTGAGAGGCTGTAGAATATCCCAGTAAATTAATAATAACCCCAGGAGCAGGGCAAAAACAGATGAAAGGGGGAAAGACTGTGGTCAACTTCACAGGCTTGTTTTCCTCTCAAGTGTCCTTCTCTCCCTCTCCTGTCTCCACAGAGGCCTAGGAAACGTGGCAGGTCAGAGTGCGGGCTCTGCAGTCAGGCACACCTGGGGCCAGGTCCTGGTTCCATTACTCCACCTATGTGGGGCCTTGGTCTGAGCCCCACTTCCCTGCCTGTGAAATGGGCATAATGATGACATCACTCTGCTAGGGATGCTGGGAGGATGAAATAAGCCAGCACGTGTGAAGGCCTTGGCACAGTGTCCTGTCAGCTATGAGCAGGGCCAAAACCCAGCTGTTGCACATCAGAGGGGACACAGACCTGTTTGCAGCTGGCGTCCACTCTGACTGGTTGGTGCTTGGACCCAACCAGGTTGGTGCTGTTAAATACTTCGACTATCAGCCCTGGACACGACTGTTAGTTTAGGGGCCAGGCCCCTTACGGAGACAGCTGAGAACTCCGGAGGTAAAACAAACACAGATCGCCCTTCAAACCAAAATAATGTGGCAGAATTCCAGGTTGTTTCCTTGCCAAGGAAGGGTTTACGTTCCCCGGTTCTGAAAGGCTCAAGTAGTAGTGCGCGCAGTGACAGTAATGATGTCGAGAATGAAAACAGACTTTGGGATGTTGTTCAGGAGCACCCAACCAGCATGGTCACATTTAGTTTTCTGCTCGGCCCCGCGAGGATTCAAATATCATTAATCTCATTTTGTGGAAGCAGAAACTGAAGCTCGGAGAGGTGAGCCTTCCTTATCCAAGATCACATAGCTGGTCGGAAGAGGCAGAGCTGGGATGTGACCCCATCACCGAAGTCTCAATCACTGAGACAACGGTCTCTTGCATAAAAAATTGGGGCCCAAGCTGGGGGCGGGGGGTGCATGGGGGTTGTGTTTTCCCAGCAATGCTGCTACTGGCCATCCCCTGTGGGTGGGGATATGCCCTCCCAGGGCTCCCGGGGATGTTAGCAGCAGGCCCTGGCCGGCTGCAAGGGCACAGAATAAGCTAACCCTTTCCTCAGAGGGGCCAAGCCTCTCTTCTTCACCTGACTCAATGTGGAATCCCACAAGTGAAGGAGAGAAAGTGGCCCTAGAAATGTGGGTAGCTAACTAGTAACCACCATTTCCCTACTACCATGGTCCAAGCTTCTAAAGCACATGGGCTGGTATAGGGTAAATGTTTATTCGCTGGATCTTTTTTTTTTTTTAAACATTTGTTGTTGTTGTTTAATTATTTTAGACAGAATATGTGCGTGCCCCCACCCATGTAAGGGAGCAGGGGAGGAGGAGAAGGGGAGCGGGGAAAGAATCTCGAGCAGATTCCCCGCTGAGCGCAGAGCCAGATGTGGGGCTTGACTGCTGGGCCCAGGCAACATGACCTGAGCCCAAACCAAGGGTCGGACGCTTAACCAACTGCGCCACCCAGGCGCCCCTCACTGGTTCTTTAAAAAATTCTACCAATTCTTGCTGGTTGTGTCCCCAGGTTGTATGTTAAGCACTTCTAAGATATTACCTCATTCAATCTTCACAACAGGTCTGTACGGTAGGTAGTATCATTATTCTCTTATTTCAGATGAGGAAAGAAAGCTAATGGAACTTGGCCTAAATCACTCCTGAGAAGTGGAGCTGGGATTTGAAACCACAGTGAGAAGTGAAGTTGGGATCTGAAACCACAGTTTTCTAAGTCCACAACTTGGGCTCTTGACCACGACTGGTCTCTACAGCCCACTCCAGCAGTGGTGGATACAAAAAGGAAAACCTGAGAGGTGTGGCCAGGAAGCACTCAGGCCACCTCAGGATCTGGCAGGCCAGAAGACATCCTCGGAGCACAGGACTCCCTTAAACCTGCGTATCCTGCTTGTCCTGGTTTCTGTTCCCACAGCTGGTTCGCTGTGTCTCTCACTGGGAGACATGACACCATCCTCACCGGAAGTGAGACCTGTCTTATTCTAACGCTGCCGTCCTAAGAAGTGGCCAGTGTAAGAGCCGTGGTTAAGGCTGGTCTATGGCAGCCTGAGAAGGCACCCCATGTCCACTATCACACACAACAAGGAGTGGCCCATGGCCCCCGACTTCTTCACTTGAGCAATAGGAGCTGCAGAACCCTGAGGGTCCAGGCTTTCCAGGCTCAGGACAGATGCCGAGGGGTGCGGCAGGGAGAAGGGGGCATCCAAGAAGGTGGCTCACCTTGAATGAGATTTCATACTGCTCCCCTCCCCAGATCTCCAGGCCTGGGTCATACCCGCCCAGTTCCCAGAACCATTTTCGATCCACAGCGAACAGTCCACCGGCCATCACGGGAGACCTGTCAGGGAAGAAGAGTGTGGTGTGAAAACCAAACGCCCCAGTGCTCTGAGTGTGAGCGGACACTGCTGCTCCCCCGGGATGGTGCTGGCACACTGCCCTGTGAGCACAGCCCACATGTCTAGTGGGGAATCCAAGGCCCTTCCAAGGGAGGGCTCAGGCTGTCTTCTATCTTGGCCGTAACAACCCTTCTTAAATGCTACCTTTTAACGGAACTGATCCAAAGCTCCTTTCAGCCCTTATTTGCGAGAGGGAATCATAGGAACGTGGGCCTTGCAGCTTCATTGGCCATGCCTCTCTGGTTCTCCCATGCATTCAGTTGTCTCAATCAGGTCCCTCCAAGCCTGTCTGGGTGTGGAATCTCTTAGAGAGAAGACAAAAACACAGCTTGCTGGGCCCTCCTCCAGACCTCTGAAGCAGTCCCTGGGGGATGAAGCCGAGGACTGTGTGTTTTCAGACAGGTTCCTTGGGTGATTCTCAGTCAGCCCAGCACTGGACATCTATTCTGCTGAGAGTTTGCAGAAGAGGACACAGTCTCTGTTCTCTCTGTTAAATTGGGATACAGCTAACTGCACACATTCACTGCCTCATTGCTCTAATCACTGAGTGCCAGCTGAGCTGTAGGTGCTGGGGGAATGTGGAGGTAAATCAGAGTTGACCTGGGACTTCAGGGGATGCTACTGTGGGTGGGCAGCCTCGTCAGGATAGTAGGATCCAGAAGACCGGTGCGGGGTAACAAGGGTCTCTGGCAGGTGCAGAGAGCACTACGGGAACACCAAAGGAGGGACTGTCTGCTTCCAGATCTTGGGAGGTGAGGAGGGAGGCTGGGGCAAGAGTCAAGGAAGGGTGCTTGCGGGGTGGCATTCGAGGTGGGTTTGGACAAGTGGGAAGTGAAGGGAGAAGAAGGAACCCTGGAGAGGAAAACCCCAGGAGCAGGAGCACAGGGATGATAAATTGGGGCACCATGGGCAACAAGACGTCAGCATGGCATCATGCCACGCCCAAGGGGGATGCCAGACTGCAGCCTGCCTGCAGTGTCTCACAGGCCTGGTCCTTGAGAGGGCTACCAGTATTTGCTGAGGGAAGATCTCTCAGAGTTGCCATGTCCTTGTCAGGCTCCACTGAAAAGCTCCAAACCCTCAGACCAGATAACATTCCAGCAGCAACTTCCCACCACCTCCTGGCCTTGGGAACTGCAAGCTCATGGAAATTGGGCTGATTGAAAAAGAACGTAGCTACCCCACATGCCTTCCAAGCTTCCCTTAGCAGGTGAGCCTTGACAGCAGAGGAGGGACTCGTTTCAAAGAAAAGCCCCTTGAATATTCACTGAGGGCTCAAATGTGGCAGGTGCTTGCCTGAACTAATTTTTTAATAAGACGGCTACTCCTCGTGTTGACCTCCTGAGATAGGCCTTGTCCTTCTCACCCTGCTGATGCATATAGAAACCAGAGCACAGACAGGTAACTTGCTCAAGGCTTCACAGCTACCAAGAAGGTTTTGAATCTTGAATCTTTGCCAGAACCCACACCCCTCAGGGCCACAAAACAATTCTTCCTGTCAGGCAGGAGCCATTAAGAGGCAGGTGATGCGTGACCAGCACAGGGGATCGGAGTCGGGAAGCCAGTCCTCCAGCTTCCTCTCTCCTTTACCTTTGGTGGGATCTGAGACAAAGCGTTTAACCACTTAACCCTGTGTCGCCTGGTACAGCAGCCACAGGCCATGCGCAGCTGCCAAACACCTGGAATGTGGCTACTCTGAACTGAGATGTGTTGGAAGCGTAAGATACGTCCTGGATTTCCAAGACATAGTGTGGAAAAAAAAATAGGGAAGGCCTCATTAGTAAATTCAGGGGCGCCCGGCTGGCTCAGTCAGTGGGACTTGCAACTCTTGACCTTGGGCTTGAGAGTTTGAACTCCATGCCGGGTGTGAGATGACTTAAAAAGAAAATCTTAAAAAAAAACAAACCCAATTTTGAAGTGTGGGTCACATGTTAAAATGAGACTATTCTAGGTATACTGGGTCACGCAGAGTATATTACAAAAATGAATCTTAGCTGCTTCTCTTTACCTTTTTTATGTGGTCACTAGGAAATTTGAAAGTACTTTTGCGGCTCGCATTATATACGGACAGTGCTGACTGCACACCTCTGGGCTGGTCTGCCCATCTACACAATGAACGCATAGCTTGTTTCCAAGCTCGCATTGCTGTTATATTTCTGAAAGTACCCAGTATTATGAAAAATAAGGTGTCTAGTATCAACTTTCCTTTGTCTCCTGCAGGTTGCAGGTTGTGCGGTTTGGGGTTTTCTTGGCAGGAGCCGCAAACACCCCGCTTGGAGGGGCAGGGAATGTTTTGGAGCCTTGTGGTTCAGGGGACATCAAACCCAAGACTCTGTATAGGGAAATCAGCCTGGGTGGAAACCAGGGTCAGAGGCCAAGGAGCTGCTGTGGAACCGGGAGGATATTAGCCTTAAGGCATTTAGATGCCTGAGGCTCGCCTCCAGAGGGAGGCCTCCCCTCTGGCCCCGTCTGTTTTCTGCTGTGTTCAGCAACAATGACAACAACTCTGTGTCTAGTGTCTACCACTCGCTTTCCCGACCTCATCTCCGACTCTCGCAAAACTCTATTCCTAGCCACCCTTTCAGATGGAGAAATCTGAAATTCAGAAATGCTACCTTCTCCGCTCAAGGGCAGGCACTAAGTGGACGAGGCTCGGTTCCAGCAGGGGCTGCCACCAAAGCCCGGGTCCTTTAAACATCATCCTACTGCCCTGTGCCTACAGACTGCCTGCTGGCTGGCCCCGTGGAGGGGTGTGCAGAAAATGACCCGGATTTTTCCAGTGGCCTCCCCCTGGGTTTTGTCCAAGTACAGTTACAGAAAAGACACTTCTGGAAAGAATCAGGATACAACAGGTGGAGAGTCGCTCAGGAAGCATCTAGGCCAATGGCTCTCAACTGTGGCTGCACACCAGCATCCCCTGGGGCTTTAAGGAGCATGGATACTGAATCCCAGCCCCAGAATCCAGTGCAACTGGGCTTGGGTGGCTGGTGGGTTTTGTTTGTTTGTTTGACAAACTCCCCAGATGACACCAGTGTGCAACCAGGGTTGAGCGCCACTGCCCTAGGGCAGGCCTGATGCCTACTGGGAGACACGGGGGAGAGCCCCGGAGGAAACCAGAGGTGGTCTCTGCCACTAAGCAGCTGTGGGGAATGGACTTACTCTTTCCTCATCCTGCACTGAGAAGATGAACATGCGAGACCCATCTTTACACACATTTCAAATGTAGGGCCTACAAGTCAGCTTACAGTACGAGTTCAAGCCAAAAGGGGTTCTGGTCACCCCGAAAAGTCTGTTTTCTCTAGCCCATGTCACCTTGGGCAAGTCTCATGTCCTCTGTGAGCAGCAGGGTCTGCATCAGGCAAAGGTGGAGAACCGTACCCCACCCAGGGCACCTTGGTGAAGATTGTATGTGGACAAGTAATGACCCCCTTCTCAGATGGGAAGCGTGGGGCACAGGGAAGCTGGGGTTCACTGGGGTTAAACTGTGCTTAAGCAGGTGTGGTACACAGGATAATGGTCCCCAAAGAAGCCAATGCCAACCTCCTGGAACCCTGGAATACGTCATATTTGCAAAGAGACTTTGCAAATATAATTAGGTGAAGGATCTGAGATGGGGAGATTGTCCTGGTGGTCCCAGTGCAATCACAGGGGTCCTCGGACATGAAAGGAGGGCCAGAGTGAGAGAAGGGGATGTGATGATGAAAGATGGATGGAGGAGGGAGAAGGAGTGGGAGGGGGGAGGGATTGAGAGGGAGGGGTGGGGGGAAGGGGGAGAGAGGGAGACTTGGAGGTGTTATGCTGCTGACTTTGAAGATGGAGAAAGGAGCCAAGAGCCAAAGGAGTGAGCAGCCTCTAGAAACTAGGAAGTGCAAGCAAGTGGATTCCTCCTTAGAGCATCCAAAGGGGACACAGCCCTGCCAATACGGTGACTTTAGCTCAGGAAGACTCCTTTTCAGACGTCTGAGCTCCAGAACTCAGAATAAATATGTGTTGTTTTAATAAGTCAGTAAATCTGTGATCATTTATAATTAGGAAACTAATACAGCCAGGAAGCTGGGTATTGGCTTTCCACAGGTTTTTCCACACCTCCAGCAGGGGAGCCAGAGTGGCCCACAGGACAGCACAGGACGGGCGCCTGAGAGGCCCTGGCTCTAATTCTGGTCTGGCTGCTAACTTACTGTGTAAGTCAGCTGCACCCTCCCTCCCTGGGGCCTCAGTCTCCCCATCTGCAAGGGGCTGTAGTCCATTACCTAGTGGTCCCCTTGGCTTTCACATTCTAGGATATTACAGGTCCACTCCACACACTCCAAACTTCTACCATGGGACAAGCTGTGATTTCCCGAACACTTCCCTAATCTTTCCGAGAGAGTGTAACTAAAGGATGGGAGACCTGGCTCCAGAGGCAGACAGACCTGCGTGCGTATCTAGCCTTGACCCACTTGAGCTGGGAAAGCTGCCTCACCCCCTAGAGCCTTTGTGTCCCTGCTTGGACAAGATGGAGAATAATTCTGACTACCTGTGGTTGTGGGGGGTTAAAGAGGACCTGCACACAACGTGCTCAGCATTCAGCTGGCACTTAGCAAGGGTTCAGCCTGTGCTGCTGGTGCTGCTGACAGGGATTACGATTGTGCACTAGACTTAAGGGACAAAGCCACTGGGCTCACCCCTATGGGCCGTCTGGCCAACCACAGACGTGGACAAGGAAGAGGTGGCCAGCTGGGAGGTCCCTGAGCTGAGGCTCTGGGACAGGCTAGGAGGGGCTGCGCTTCCTGTTGGGGATGTTGGCCCTGTCCCCATGTTCCACACTCTTGGGGGAGGGGGTGATCCTGAGTTGGGTGTGTTGGGAAGGGGTCACCGGGTCAGCCACTGGGACCAGCCTGGGTCGCTTGTACTTACTCAAATGGGTCGCTGGGGTCAGCTTTCTGCAGTTCTGGAGGAATTGGGATCCGCTTATAGTACATCTCCCAGTCAAAAGCGCCCCGCATGGCATCCCCCGCCTGTGTTTCGTACCGGAAGTCATCGTGGTCAATCACGTCAATCATCGGGCACACGATGGTCTTGCGGTTCCGAGCGATACGGTCTGAAGAAGCCAAGAGATCCCCGTTAGGGAGGCGGGACCCCACTCTGCAGCTTACTCACATTTTTAATGTGCCCTGAGTGAATTCTCTGAACACTGGAATTTGAGAATCTCAAGAAGAAGGGAGAGCGCAGGCTTTAAGAAAGATGGGCCAGCCCTCCCATCCCAGCCGTGCTGCCTGTGAGCCACATAAATAATGTCTCTGAGCCCCAGTGTTCTTTGTGAAACAGGGAGAAGGGGCTCCGAGTCTCAGGTGGCTGAGTACCAGACACCGTGACAGCTAGAGGCGCTCAGCACGGTCGCCTGTAATGGTTGGCACTATGGTGGAGAGAGGCTCATTTTCTTCGGGGAGACCTCCTGTCCTAGCCTGTCAGGCTCTACCTTGCAGGTCCTAACCTTGACTTGTGGCCCAAAGTAGTTAGGCATCCCGGCACGTGTTGCTGAGAGTTTCTCAGAACTTCGTAGCTATGGTTGGTGGCTGAGTGGCCCTCCCTGTGAGAGCTCAGCTCAATTCTTCCAATGGTGGCAACTACTGAAGAGGGAATGGGCTATGTCATGAGTCCCTCATGACCTGACATGTGCAAGCGGGGCCTGGCAGACCTCTGCTCTGCAGGAATGCTCTAGGCTAGGGGATTCAAGATGGCGGGTGGGCTCCCTAACTGGATGGCCTTTCATGGTCCCCTTTCAGTCAGGAAGAAGCTGATTCACTCTGCTCAACCTACCAACCAGAATTTTAAGCTTTGGTTGGCTTTGTTCTTCAATGTTCCTTCTGCGAAGAAGCTAGGGAGGGTATGCCAGCGATCGGGGAAGATGATCTGCCATAAGGGGCAAATGGGCTGTGCTTAGGGGCCTGTCTGCTTGGGCCAGCAGTCAAGTTCAAGGCTTGGAGAGTGGACCCTGGTAGGGCCAGTGGAGGCTGGCAGCTGCCTAGGGTTCAGGCTTCATCAAACAGAGTTTTCTTCCAGGAGAGAAAGCAGCGTTTTTGCCTTTTTCTAAGCTGCAAGACACGATCCATAGGTGGTTCATGAAACTGATTCAGTGTATCTGTAAAATGAACCAAATAAGAATACTGACTGTCAGGGTGCATTCCAAGTGAAAAATAACTTCTTCAGGAAAAGTGTTTTAATCCTGCTGCATGGGTGTGTGTTTGAGTACCGGATTGAGATGTCCAGTGTATTTCTAACTGTGGCCCATGATCAAAACAGATTGAGAAATGCTCCTTTCAGCAGCGTGTCCTCTGGCTGCCAGTGCCAGTGCACCCACGCGGTTTACAAGCCCGCCAGGGCTGCCCCTGCCCCAGCTGCACTGAATCAAAATCTCTGGGGGTGGAGCCTGCATCTGCCTGGTGAATGGGCTCCCGAGTGATGCTTAGTGAAGTCGAAGAAACTTCTCCAAGGAAAGATCTAGAAAAGTGCTTCCCTTCCCAATTATTCAGGGCCGTGCAGGGGATTTCACTCCTATGGAGGCTCTGGGCCCAGGACACAGGGCTCTGCTGGAGGCTGACTGATTGTGGGAGGTGGTAGGTCAAGGGTGGCATCGAACAGACGGTATTCTGGGGTGCTGCACTCGCTGGGGGACAGAATGCCCAGGTCCAGACCCTGGTGTCATCACCTACGCGCAGCAGTACCTTGATAGTTATCTGATGCCTCTGAACCTTGGTTTCCATGCCGACAAAATGGAGAAAGACACTAGTCTCCTGGGGTCCCTGTGAAGACCGAGTGGGACAGTGGGGCCAACATGCTCAAGCCAGCCTCTCACACATGCGCACATCCCATCAGCACGCCGCAGACATGGTCTGTGACCAGGCTTGCGGAAAGAAGCTCAGAAGCTGGGCATCTCCCTCGTTCTCTTGGCGCTTTAGTTCTCTCATTTGTTGTATGTGGATAATAATGCCTGGCCTGTCTGCTTTACCCCATACCCGTCAAATTCAAATGTGGCTGTGTCGTTAAAAAGCTAAGGGACTAGCAGAGCCATGTGGATGATGATGATCATGATGATGATGACGACGATGAGGAGGAGAGTAGTTGTGGTGGAAATGAGGATCAACAGTGGCTTTCCTTTGGGGGGACTGAACCTTTCTCAGGCTCAGGAATGCCTCATCGCCACAGAAGGCAGAGTGAGCTATGCCAAGGAGGTGTTTGTTCCTGGTTTTGAGACAAAAGCCCTGATGCGCACTGTGGGCTGCTCGTCTGAACAGGGACAGACTTTTACTTCTATACCACCCGTTCATGTTTCTATCGGAAAAATAAAAAATAAAAAGAGGGAGCATGTTTCTTCCATGTATTCTGCAGATTATGACAATTACCCTCATGTATTTCCATAGAAACAGAGTTAAGGGCTATTTAGGCTCCCGCTCAGCTTCGCGCCCCACCACTTGCTTCTCTTTATGAGTCACTGGATAACCCAACAAATGGGTTCTTCTTCAGCACCGTCAATTAGGTGATTGATGGTGAGGCTTTTTTTCTTCCTCTTTTCCTTTTTCTCTTTCAGTAACGAGAGGCAGATGAAGACACCTCTTGGCTTAATTAAATAAACAGTGTACCAGAAAATTTGTGTTACATTCTTTTCCTAACCCGGTGGGATCCTGGACCCTTGGGGTCAGAAGCATGAGGTTCCACGCTGATCGGTGTCAGAGAACAGATTTGCTGGATTATCCAATTGAACTGTGTGGGTTTTGCTTCCAGTTTTCACCTCTGCTTGGTGGCCTAACCAGGGCCCCTCCAAGTGTGGTCCCTGGAGCAACAGCGTGGGCACTACCTGGGATCTGGTTAGAAATGCAGCTTCTCAGGCCGAACCCCTAGATCTCCTAAGTCAGAGACTCTAGGGTGGGTCCAGCACTCCGTTTTTTTTGTTTGTTTGTTTGTTTTGTTTTGTTTTTTTTAAGATTTTTATTTATTTATTTGACAGAGAGAGATCACAAGTAGGCAGAGAGGCAGGCGTAGAGAGAGGAGGAAGCAGGCTCCCCACTGAGCAGGGAGCCTGACTTAGGGCTTGATCCCAGGACCCTGGGATCATGACCTGAGCTGAAGGCAAAGGCTTTAACCCACTGAACCACCCAGGCACCCCTAGCACTCTGTTTTAAGGAGTCTTTCAGGTGATTCTGATGCAGGCTCACGTTGACCCTAAACTTTAGTCCCCTTTGGTCCCCAGCTCTCTGTTGTGGACAGCATACCCACCCATGTGTTAGGAGTTCAGCTTCTCTCTAGATTGACAACTCTTCTCTGATTTGCCTCTGTCCCTGTCCCTCACCTGATTCCCGGTCTCAATGGGTCATTTCCTCGATGCCCTCCTGTTAGCTCCAGCTCACGGCCTTCAGTGAATCTGAGCTCTGCAGAACTCAGACCTCTCCCTCAGCCAGCTATGAGGCACCTCACCGCCCAGAATCCAAACCTCATGCCTCCCTTCTGTCTGCAAGGCTGTGGTGGATGCCTGCTGGATCGTGCTGTGGTGTTGTGAGAGTGGACAGACTTTGGGGCCAGACAGATGGTGACTTTGACACTTACGACCCTAAGGGAACAATACTGAGTCACCCGGTATCTCTGAAACTCAAATTCTTCTACAATTCTGACCTGGCATGGTTTTGTGAGGACTGGAGATAATGCTTACAAGTTTCCTGGCTCGGTAGCAGTACTGTGAAGGTTAACTATTCTAAGTTGCTAGGATAATGTCCCCTACAGTTTGGTTCCTACCATAGACAGCCTTGGCTTGCTTTCCAATAAAGTTTGAAGTGATCTGGGAGAAGCAATCATGTAAGTAGATGTTAGTGTGCTGTAGTCACTTCCCCTCTCAGCTTTCTTCTCTATAAAATGAAGGGACAGGGCTTGAGTGACTTTTTAAGGTTTCTTTGGGCATTCCTGCATCCTGGGGGCACCTGAGCTGGCTGGCTGCATCTCAAGCAGCCAAGGGAAGCCGTGTGGACGATCCCTGCAGAAAGCTGGGGCTACCTAGTCTTGGGAGGCCACTTACCGAGCAAGGGGGGTAGCCAGTTGACATTGGCTTCACAGTGTGAGTCTAAGAATGTGATCACATCTCCCGTTGCTGCCGAGGCCCCCAGCATTCGGGTCCTTATCAGCCCTTCCCGTTTCTTGGTTCGAAGAATCCTCACACTGGGGAAAAGAGCCATGTAGTCTTCAAGTGGCTTCTTCAGGTGCTCTGTGAGAGGGACAGAAGGGGACAGATGGGTAAAAACAGCTGCTTAGTGACCATTCTTGCCACCCCTCCCTTACGTGTGCCTGTACTTTAGAGTTTAGACGCAGCTTTCCCGCTGGGTGCCTCGTTGGCCCTTACACGCAGGATCAACACCTGTACGCCCTACATGGGAAAACTGAAGCTAAAAGTGGTCCAGGGACAGTGTTGGGCTTGGAACACACAGAGCTCGTCTGTATGAGAGGGTGCGCAGCATGACTGGGACCTAGTCCCTCTCTTTCCGGAAACAGTACTCCGAAGTTGCTTTGTGAAACTGCCACCCCTTCTTCTTAGGAGGAGCTCACTCCAACCTCTGGAGCCGAAAGGGCAGGAACATGTGGCACGGGCCCAACCAATCAGGGCCTTTCATTTCCTTGCCTACAGTGTAATTGGTTCAGGGATAGCCACGTGACTCCAGTAGCTTCAAATAATGAACACTTGAGAATTTTTTTTTTTTTTTTGTACTATGGAAAAATGCGTTTTACTAGAGTTGTTAAGTTGGTTGGCCATAAATCTGGAGGTGCTATTGACAGCTTTGGCAAATGAGGTGATGAGAGGTGGGAAGCGGGGTTCCTGCTGGTACTGAAGTAAGTGTAAGAAGAGTAGGGATGGAAATGATCCTGATGGCAGTTTTGATTCCCCAGATCCCCCTGTGCCCCGGGCAGGCCGACTCCTACATGATCTTACTACATGTGAAACAAATTTCTCTTTTTGCTTATTCTAATGTGGGCTGGGTTTCTGCCTTCTGCTTGGTAAAGTTGTTCTGAATATATCTTGAAGGTAGTTTCTTTTTACTAAAAGTCCCAGACTTAACACTGGTGTCTCTTGATTTTATTTTTTTTTAATTTTTAAATTTTTTATTAACATATAATGTATTATTAGCCCCAGGGGTACAGGTCTGTGAATCGCCAGGTTTATACACTTCACAGCACTCACCATAGCACATACCCTTCCCAGTGTTCATAACCCAACCACTCTCTCCATACCCCCGGCTCCCCAGCAACCCTCAGTTTGTTTAGTGAGATTAAGAGTCTCTTATGGTTTGTCTCCCTCCTGATCCCATCTTGTTTCATTTTTTCCTTCCCAGCCCCCAAATCCCCCATGTTGCCTCTCAAATTCTTCATATGAGGGAGATCATATGATAATTGTCTTTCTCTGATTGACTTATTTTGCTCAGCATAATACCCTCTAGTTCCATCCACATCGTTCCAAGAGGTAAGATTTCAATTCTTTTGATGGCTGCATAGTATTCCATTGTGTGTGTGTCTGTGTGTCTGTGTGTATCCCACATCCATTCATCTGTTGATGGACATCTAGGCTCTTTCCATAGTTTGGCTATTGTGGACACTGCCGCTATAAACATATAGGTACACGTGCCCCTTCAGATCACTAATTTGTATCTTTAGGGTAAATACCCAGTAGTGCGATTGCTGGGTCATAGGGTAGCTCTATTTTCAACTTTTTGAAAAAACTCCATGCTGTTTTCCAGAGTGGCTGCCCCAGCTTGCATTCCCACCAAGAGTGTTGGAGGGTTCCCCTTTCTCTGCATCCTCGCCAGTATCTGTCATTTCCCGACTTGTTAATTTTAGCCATTCTGACTGGTGTGAGATAGTACTTCAACGTGGTTTTGATTTATATTTCCCTGATGCCGAGAGATGTTGAGCACTTTTTCCTGTGTCTGTTGGCCATCTGTATGTCTTCTTTGCAGAAATGTCTGTTCATGTCCTCTGCCCATATCTTGATTGGATTCTTTGTTCTTGGGTATCACTCTTAATGATGAAATACTAAATGCTTTTTATCCTATGGTCAGGATAAAGACTGAATACTCTCTCACCACTTCCATTCAACACTGTACTAGAATTCCTAGCCAGTGGAACTGGCAAGACAAAGAAATAAAAGGCATAAAGATTGGGAAGAAAAAGCATACAGTATCTTTATTATAGATGACAGGAAAATTCTAGGAAATCTACAAAGAAGCTAGAACTAACAGGTTCACTTAGCAGGATATCAGGATACAGGTCAACTCTTAAAGAATTAATTGTGTTCCTATGTACTGGCAGATAAAAAAAGCAACTGGAAAATGCAATTAAAAATGAATACCATTGCAATTTGCAATTTAATGAAAAGAAGTAAAAACTGTACACTTTGAAAACTGTAAAGCACTGTTGAAAGATATAAAAGACTAAAATAAATGGAAAGATAGTCCCTGCTCATGGATTGGATGACTCAATATTGTTAATACTGAACTAAAGATTCAATGAGCTAAAAAAATCACAACTGAATGCTTTGCAAAAATTGGCAATTGACAAGCTGTATCCTAAAATTTATGGAACAGATCAAGGGATCCAGGATGGCTAAAGCAATCTTTCAATTATTTATACATGAACATCCATAGCAACACTATTCACAACAGTCAAATGGTGGAAAGAACCCAAGCTTCCATCAACTCATGAGTGGATAAAAAACTATGAAATATACCCATGCAATGGAATATTACTCAACCATAAAAAAGGAATGAAGTACTGATACAGGGTACAATGCAGATGTACCTCAAAATGATACACCAAGTAACAGATGCCACACACAGAAGGTCACATATTGTATCATTCCACTTGTATGAAATTCCAGGATAGGTAAATCCATAGAGACCACAAGCAGATTAGTGATTACCAGAGACTGGGGCAGAAGGAGAAATGGGGAGTGACTACCTAATGGCTATGGGGTTTCCTTCTGATCAATCATACTATAACTAGGTGATGGTTGCACAACACTGTGAATGTACTAAATGCCAATGAACTGTATCCTTTAACATGGTTAATTTTATGTTATGTGAATTTTACCTCAATTTAAAAAAAATGGGTAAAAGATCTGAATAGGCACTTCTCCAAAGATGATACACAAATGACCAATAATCACACGAAGAGAAGTTCAACATCCTTATTCATCAGGAAAATGAAAATCAAAACCACAATGAGATACTACTTCACATCCACTAGGATGGCTTTCATGAAATAGTGAGATAATAAATGTAGACTGAGAATAAGAATCTTCATATACTGTTGGAGAGAATGTAAAATGGTGCAGGCACTTTGGAAAAGAGTCTGGCAGTTCCTCAAGCAGTTAAGCAAAGTTACCATATAACCCAGCAATTCCACTCCTAGGTAAATACCCAAGAGAAATGGAAACACATGCCCACCCAAAAATTTGTCCTCTGATGTTCACAGCAGCAATATTCAAAACAGCCTCAAAGTAGAAGCCATCCAAACATCCATCAGCTGATGAATGGATAAACAAATATATCCATACAATGGAATACTATTCAGCAATAAAAAAGGAAAGAGCTGTTGCAATAATACAGATGATTGTGAATCTTAAAAACAGTATGCTGGGTTGAAGCAGTCAGAAACATAAATCTAGATATTATATAATTCTATTTATGTGAAATTTATAGAAAAGCAAAATTATAAGGACAGAAAGAAAGTCAGCAGTTGTCTGGGGCTGGGCAGGGAGTGGGGACTGATTGCAAACAGACAAAAGGGAGCTTTCTGGAGTGATGGAAACATCTAAAACTGGATTATAGTGATAGTTTCACAATTGATAGTTTCACAATTGTGTTCACCTAAGAACATACTGAACTGCACACTTAAAATGGGTGATTTTTACATTATGTAAATTGTATCTGGTTAAGGCTGTTAAATAAAAAAAAAAATGTATTTCTATGTACTGGTAAAGAACAATTGGGAAGCACAATAAAAATACCCTTTATAAAAGAGCTTCCTATAGTTAAAGACCCAAATAAATGGAGACATAAATCATACATATAGATTGGAAGACTCCATATTGTTAAAGATAAATTCTCTTCCAATTTGTCTATAGATTGAATGCAATCCCAATAAAATCACTGCAGGTTTTGAAACTGACAACTTTCAAAGAAACTAGTGTAGTGAAAACAATCTCGAAAAAGAACAAAGTTGAAGGACTCTCATTGATTTCAAAATGTACTATAAGGTCAAAATAATAACACAGTGTAGTACTGGCAAGGGATAAACAAAAGTATCAATAGAATAGAATAGAGAGGCCAGAAGTGGACGTAATATATATATATATTATAGATCGTTGGCTGATTTTTGACAAGGCCACCAAGGCAAATTCAATGAGATATTATAGAATTTTCAAAAATGTGAAACGAAACAAATGAGCAAAGAAAAAAAAAAAAGAGAAAGACAAACCAAGAAACAGACTGAACTGCAGAGAACAAACTGCTGGTCACCTGAGGGAAGGTGGGCAGGGGGAGGGGGTGCAGAGACAGGGGAAACAGGTGATGCGGAGGAAGAGTTCACTTACAATGAGCAATGAGTCATGTATAGAATTGCTCATCACTGTATTGTATTCCTGGAACTAACAGAATACTGTATGCTAACTCTACTGGGATGGAAATAAAAAACTTTAAAAAAATAAGACATGTGCTAGCGTAAGTGGTAGACACATGAAAAAAGACAAACCTCAACCCCTACCTCATACCATACACAAAAATAATTTTAGATGGATGGCCGGTTTAAACATAAAGGCTAAAGCTATAAAGCTTCTTGAAGAAAACATAGAAGAATATCGTTGTGAACTTGGGGTAGGGAAAGATTTCTTAGGATATAAAAAGCACTAGCCCATAAAAGAAAAAAAAAACTGATAAACTGGACTTGATTAAGAACTTGATCTTCAAAAGACACCAGTAACAAAATGACAAGGCAGGCAACAGTCTGGGAAAAAGTATTCGTAAGACACGTATCCGACAAAGGACTTGTATCCAGAATTTGTAATGAATTCTGACAAAATCAATCATAAAAAGATGACCAATGTAAAACTGGGCAAAAAAAACGTTGAAATATTTTCACAAAAATACATTTCACAAAAGAACTGACATACAAATGGCCTATAAGTATATGAAAATCATGACCCAAATTAAAAGCCTGAGATGCCGTTCCCTATACATTCCTCAGATGACAAAAAGGAAAAATGGGAAAAATATCAGTTTCTGGGGAAGAGGTGAACCATTGGAACTCACTCCTTGCTGGAAGAAATATAAAGTGTGCAACCACTTTGAAGAGCTGTTTGATTCTTTCTCATAAAAGTAAATGGGCAGGTGTCCTATATCAGCTATTCTATTTACAGTTATTCACCCAAGAGAAACAAAACATACTCCCCCCCCACAAATGAGAGTGCTTCATAGTAGTTTTATTTATAGTAGCACCAACTAGAAACAACCTAAATGTCACCAACAGGTGAAGGGATACACAGGTCATGGTGGAGTCATACAACAGATTCTACACTCAGCAAAAAAGAGCAGACTTTTGATATATCCAACCCCATGGGTGAATTGCAGAATTATTATGTTGAACCAAAGAAGCCAGATACAAAAAAACTTAATGTATGATTCATCTGAAGTTCATCAACAGCCAAAATAATCTTTGAGGATGGAATTAAGAGCAGTGTGCCTTGAGGTATAGGGACTGGCTGGAAAGAGCATGGGGGAAATTTCTGGGGTGAGACAATTTCTGTACCTTGACTGGGGTGTTGGCTTCTTAGGTGTACATACCTGTTAAGCCTCATGGAATTGTGTACTTAACACAGCTGTGCATTTTTTCATTATTTGCAATTTTTACCTCAATTAAAAAAAATATTGGTCTATCACACTTAACACCCAAAAAACAAATACTCTAGTTAAGAAATGGGCTGACGACATGAATAGACACTTTGCCAGAGAGGACATCGAGATGGCCAACAGACACATAAAAAAAGATACTCAACATCATCACTCAACGTCAGGGAAGTAGAAATCAAAACCATGGTAAACTACCACCTCCGACCTGTCAGAATGGCTAAAATTAACAATACAAGAAAAGAGAGGTGTTGGCGGGGATGAGGAGAAAGGGGAACCCTCTTGCCCTGCTGGTGGGAATGCAAATTGGTACAGTCCCTCTGGAAAATAGTATGGAGGGTCCCCATAAAGTTAAAAATAGAACTATCCTATGATCCAGCAATTGCACTGCTAGGTATATTTATCCAAAGGATATAAAAATGCAGATTCGAAGGGACACATGCACCCTGATGTTTACAGCAGCATTATCAACAACAGCCAAACTATGGAGAGAGCCCGAACGTCCACTGACTGATGAATGGATAAAGAAGACATGGTATATACACAGTGGAATATTATTCAGCCATCAAAACGAATGTTATCATTTGCAATGATGTGGATGGAACTAGACGGTATTATGTTAAGTGAATTAAGTTAGGGAAAGACAAATATCCTATGATTTCACTCATGTGTGGAATTTAAGAAACAAAACAGATGAACATATGGGAAGAGGAAAAGAGGAGAGAGGGAAACAAACCATAAGACTTAAAGATGGACAACAAACTGAGGGTTGATGCAGGGAGGTGGCTGGGGGATAGGCTGGATGGCTGATGGGCATTAAGGAGGACACTTGCTATGATGAGCTCTGGGTGTTGTACGTTAAGTGCTGAATCAGGGAGCTCTCCTCCTGAAACCAGTATTGCAGTGTGTTGACTAATTAGAATTTAAATGAATATCTGAAGGAAAACAAATACTGGTCAAAACACATACTTGTTCTCTCTCTGGCTCGGCTGAGAAAGTTGGAGCTGACCGGGAATCAGGAGAACTGGGCTGCGCTCCCATGTCCAGCAGGGTGGGCCCATCCTTGATTTCCTCTGGGCCTGAATCAGGGTTTGCATCAGAAGGTCTTGCAGGGCCCTGGACCCAGACCTCACATAAGCCCAGTTCGCATGTGACCAGAGCTACTGGGTGATCCCCTTCCCTAACCCAGGCCCCAAATCCTGCTCCAAATTCACTCCATCCGGGGTTAGGGCTGGAAGGGCCTTCTAAAGTCCGGGGTGCGTCGAATCAGCAGGTGGGCTAGCTGCAAACGCAGCTGTGCTGGGCACCATCCCAGGGCTTTGACGTGCTGAGCCCGGGGCAGTAAGTGATTCTGATGCACAGCGGCCTACATACTAACAGAGTGGTTCTGTTTTTTTATTTTTTTAAAAAGATTTTATTTATTAACTTGAGAGAGAGCGCGAGAGCATGAGCAGGGGGAGCGGGGAGGGAGAGGGAGAAACTGACTCCCTGTTGAGCAGGCAGCCTAACTAGGGCTTGATCCCAGGATGCCAAGATCATGACCTGAGTTGAAGGCAGACACTTAACCAATTGGACCACCCAGGAGCCCCTCGGTCTCTTTATTTTAGAGACAGAAAGCTGAGGTCTAGAGAAGGGAAGGAACCTTCCTCTGACGTATACTTAAAAACAGGCCTGATTTCAAACCAGAATCCCCTGGCTGCCAGAACTCAATGACCCTTTTTTTTTTCCTAACCCCATATAGAAATGAATCACTTTCACTGTTACGTAAGGCAGATTATAATCTGCAAAGGAACTTCACACATTTGATCCCCTCTTGCTTCTTAAAATCATACTCTGGATCGTGCTTCTGTCCCCTTGACTGGGTGAGAAAACAGATGCTCAGAGAAGCTAAGAAACTTGCCTGACGTTGTATAGCCAGTAAATCACTGGTTTTCTATAGAAACATGATGCTTCCCCCATTCTCGTGTTTCCCCAAGCTCTCACAATCACATATTACAATTTTTGCCAGTTCCACCACCCTACTACAATTTATTTAGTTTAAAAATCAACTCACCTTTTTATTTTTTAGTTTTTTTTTTTTTAAAGCTCTTATTTAGTTGAGAGTGAGAGCGAACAAGAGAACGAGTTGGGGAAGGGGCAGAGGGAGAAGCAGACTCCCCGCAGAGCAAGAAGCCTGACATGGGACTTGATCCCAGGACTCTGGGCTCAGGACCTGAGCTGAAGGCAGATGCTTAACCGACTGAGTCACCCGGGCACCCTCAACTCACCTTTGTAAATTAAGCATTTTTATTGAATTGCATTTATTTTAAAGAAAAACAAACACCATAAATGGGAAATTGGTACTATTTGTGAAAAAGAGCTAATAAATAAAAAGTCCAAATAAAAGCAAAACAGTGTGACTCGATTTTAGCCAGAACCTCCTGCTTCCCCACAACTAGGAGCTTACGGTCTGTCCTCTCTCTTTGTTAAGAAGGGAGATACGGGCAACCAACCGAGACTCTCCATCCGAGGTAATCAGAAGAAATGGATGCGAGCTGAAAAGAGAAAATGTTCTCGCCACATGATTCAGCGCGGCCTAATGCAAAGTCTCTGAACCAATGGGGATCATCTCAGGTGCCACTTAAGACCATTTTTGCCACGGAACACTCAGGACGCTGCCCTGGTCCCTTGATGTAAGTCTCCAAAAACTTCCAAGACCTGAAGTGTGTTTTGTGTTGCAGCGCCTGGTGCCTTGCAGGTCGGAGCAATTACACGATACGCAGAGAAAAGATTATCTACACGTACACAAGTGTGCTGGAAGGCTGAAAAATACTCCAGGTCGCCTTCTCGCTTGCTCGCCAAGATTAATATGGCGCCTCCTGCCCTCGACCACTTCGCTTTGGAACAGCGACTCTGTAGAAAGCAGAAATCGATTTGCCCTAATTGAGGGACTAAATCTTTCCAAAAGAGACTTTCTTGGGCAGTGAAACAAGATAGCAAGAGGCATGATCACGCTCCAGATATGCTGCTGTTCGGGCAGGAACACTAGCTTGAAAGAAAAAGGAAAAAAAAAAAATCCATAGTCATTGTCTGTGACCAGCGCTGCTTCTTGGCTGGTCATTAAAACGAGGATGAGATAATCTCCTTCACCCACACACCACTACTCCCATCAGAGGGTGAAATACTACCCTGTCCGGCTCTAATCATCGAGGGCCTGGCTCGGGCAGAGCCCCGTCGCTAAATCACCCTGAACGCAGATGGCCGCAGTCATTACAGATCGACCAATTAGGGCCTTTTGACAGCTTGTGGCGAAATCGGAGCAATTATTTAGGGGCAATTATGCTCCTCCTGTCCTTATCAGAACATACATTTACACAAAATCAGGGCTGTTGCCTTATTTTACCGTGCTGTCTTCTTGGATGAGCACATTCCCTAAAGTCACAGAATTTCAGAGCTGGAAGGGACTTTGGACGAAGATGATGATGGTTATGATGATGACAATTATAGGGAACAATTACTGAGCCCTGGCTCACAAATGGAGCTCCCTGCTTCATCTCATCATCTCTGATGCCTACAACAACACTACACACGGGGCATCACAGCCCCATTTTAGAGAAGACGCCCCAAGTCTCAGAGTGGGTGATGTAACCCGCCCAAGGAACACAGCCAATCAATGACCAAGCCGAGGTGTAAAACCCAGCCCCGCCTGACCACGCAAGAGCAGGCTCTTCCCACAGCACCAGTCCTCCCCTCCACCTCACAAATGAAGTTAGGTCCTTCATTCCACCCGGAGAGGAAGGGGGAGGGCCAGAGAAGTTAAATGTCTTCCTGCCCAGAATCCTACAGCGACGCGGTGTTTTCCGCCCTGGGATTTCTCCCGGCTTCCTAAGCACTAGGACAAGAATGGGAAATAGGCTTTGCTGAAGTGCCTAAGCTAATGGTTGTAACAGATACCTAAAGCTGTGTTAAGAAAGGCTCTGAGGTTATATCCTCGCTCAGCATCAAAGTGCCAGGACTGAGGAGAGTTGTCTGCCCTGAGGCAGCAGTCCTCGTGGCACATCTTTGGCACATCTTCATTCCTCTTTCGCGGCCTGCTTGGATTGAAAGGCAATACAGAATCGTTTCAGCTCTCACTGGCCTTATTTAATGATGAGTCAGGGCTGTCCAGAAGGAGTGAGGTTGATTCCGAGGGTGAGCGGTGTCACGGTAAGGCTGTAGGCAGACGTCAGAAGAGCACTTAAGGGTGCTCCTAGGTGGATGCTGTGTACCCCATCTACACCTCCTCGGCATCTGTTCTCACCTGCCTCTGCTGGGCGCTCTCTGCACCCACGGGTGGACCTGAGTCAAGGCCGCCCAGCTCCCTCGCTCCTGGGGTGGGATAACTGGTAACCCAGGGCTACCGTGGGAATCGTGCACAGCGGTGCCATCACGGGCCTTCTGTTCCATTCCCACCTCCTCACTCTCTTGCTGGTGTTTCTCGAAATCTCCTCCAGAGTAACTAACTACTTGCACTCAAATCGTGTGTCAGTTTGCAGGAAACCCCAACTAAGACAAAACCCGGTAGCAGGTAGGATTTCCAGCAACTGCAAGGTCGGCTGTTTGGTTCTGTGAGGCTGTCAGTGAGGACTCCCGCTCAGAACCACCACCCCCACCCCGCCCCCCCGCACCACCCTGCGGCACCCAGGTTCTGTCAACAGCTGTTACTGTGTGTTCCGTACCAAACCCATTCGCTCATGGAAGCTTCACACACACTCCCTGCGGCAGCTTGTGATGGGTAGCCCTGTTTGACTGAGGAGAAGACTGGCACCAAGAGAGGTTGAGTAACCTTCCCCAGGGCCACACAGTTAGGAAGTGGCCGGTTTTGGATTTCAATCCAGGCAGTCTGGCTCCAGGGACTGTTGCTGTCTTTGTTACACTTTTGAAAAAAAGAGTTATCATTTCACATATTTACGAAGTAGAATAGAATAAAGGCCCCTCTGCCATCAGCCCAACACTCAGCTTCAGGAATTATCAACGTCAGGATGCACCTGTTTCCTCTCTGCTCCCCCACCCCCGCCCCACCCCCAATGGTACTGGAGGTACGGAGTCTGCGCTCAGAACCCTTCATGCCGTCAGAGGAGAAACGCCTGGGGAATTACTGTGCGCGAGTAGGACAGCTCCCACGGGAAGCGCACCAGCCCTTTCTTAAGAACGCTCCCTGTGAGTTACCTCAAGGTCGGGCACACGGTATCTTTTTGGGAAATATTTGCTGATTATTACCTTGTTGGACTCCCCCAAAAGCCGCTACGAGGATGGTGGGACAGGTGTCAATTCTGGCACTCCTAGAGAGGAAACGTCACGCCCAGAGAGAAGTCTTGCCCAAGTCTTTCAGCCAGTGGGGTCTGAGTGAGGACCAGACTTCAGGGCTTGTGCTTCCCAGAGTCCTCCCTGTATACCTGTCGACATCATGCTGTGTGTGCACACGCACACACGCACGTGCACACACAGGCTTCTCTGGGGTCTGCAGCTTCTCCTTCCTATCTGGTCTCCAGGAGAGTCAGGGCTGTGAGGATGGTTCTAGCTGGCAGGCTGTGGCACAGGGAGGAACTGCAGTCAGGGGAGCAGCGCTGGGTTGACTGTGTCCCCCCCAAAGATAATTTGAAGTCCTAGGCTCTAGAATCTGGGAATGTGATCTTTCTTGGAAACAGGGTCTTTGCAGATGTCATCAACTTAAGACAAGATAATACTGGCTTAGGAAGAGCCTGAATGTACCAACTGGTATCCTTTATAAGAAGAGGGAAATCTGGACACACAGGGAGAAGGACATATGACCGCAGAAGCAGAAACAAGCAGAGATACACCAAGGACTGCCAGCAACACCAGAGTCCTGGAAGAAGCAAGGAAGGATCCCTCTGTAGAGGGAACATGGCCCAGCAGGCACCTTGATTTCAGACTTCCTGCCTCCAGAACTGTGAGAGAATCAAGTTCTATTGTTTTAGGTCCCTGGGTTTGTGGTACCTTGTTAAGACAGACCTAGGACACTAAGACAGAAGGGTGAGGTTTTCACCCTGGGATCGTAACAGTCGATGACAGAGCAAGACTATAGTCCCAGTCCAGCCACTGCTATCCCTCCTCTGAAGCACTATGATCTCTGGGCAAGCACGGTGGCCGTGATTGCTGTCTCTGCTCCACTCTGTCCCTCTTTTTTCAGTCTGCATGCAGCAGTTCATGTGGTCTCTAAAAGGAGAAGTAAATCGCATCTTGTCACTCTTCCACTGCCTTGGGTAAAAACCCTTCAGTGGCTTCCCATAGCTCTTGGAAGAAGGTCCAAAATCCTTACCAGGGATGACAAGGCTGTGTGTGCATGGTTAGTCCCCTCCCTTCCTTGCTGCCCCCACCTCCATGCCTTCTTCCTTCAGGCATCCAAAGGCCCCACAATAATCCCCTCTGCCTCCAATTGTCTGTCCATGCCAGTCCTTTGGCCTGGGTTGCCAAGTTCGCAGGCCCCTCCTTACTCTCCCCGGTGACCTCCAGCTCATCCTTCAGCTTTGACTCAAAACTTCAGCTCCTTACTAATGCCTTCCTGATGACCTCCTTGACCACTGCAGGTCTCTAGGGCAGATCATCCCAGAGCCGTGGAACAGGTCCTTCATGTCCCTGAGCTCAGGCCATCATCTATCGTTCTGCATTCATGGAATTACTCTGTCTCCCTCCCACTTTGAGCTCCTGGAGGGCGAGCCCTGTGAACACTCTGCTTGCCACGTGCCTTACACAGAGCCAGAGGCTTCTGCCAATCCCTGCTGAACCCACACGCCTTCCTCCTCCATCCTTTCATTCGGTTTGATTTGATTTGATCTGATTTCCCTGTGAAGGAAGCAGGTCACAGTTCATCATCCTCATTTTGTGACGAGGGAAGTCAAGTTCAGGGGATGTGGCTTCTGGTCCAAGGTTACAGAGCCAGCAAGGTAAGTGGTCAAGACAGGACTCAAATCCAGTTCAGTGCGTCTGGGAATCTCTACTCCAGTGCTGTGTGCAATCAAATCAATTCCCAGGTAGAATACTTGAGCGTTGATCCCTGGTGCCATTGAACCCTGAACAGACACCTGCTGAGGGGCACCCGAAATTAAGGAGCTCTGTGCGTTCCACACTCTGACAGGGCCCACAGCATGTGGGAGAGGGGCCCAGGGACGGACAGGAGGAAAGAGGAGGAGGAGGAGGAGAAGGAGGAGAAGGAAAGTAGGGATCAAGTCACAAACCAGACAGATCAGCATCATCCTTGTGTCACTTGGTTCTCCAGCCCCCCAGGGTGATGTTAATTAGGCAGAAGCTGCAGCGGGAGAGGCTGCCCTCCACACATCTGGGCTGGCTTCTGGGAGCTGTAGGTGTTCTGGGTCTTGTCACATCTCACTTCCACTGGGCTTCCGGCTATTAAAGTGTCATAGCTCATCTGTTTCCAGGATTGACGTATTCACTTGCACGTCTCAGTGTATTCCAAGGCAATGCCAATCCATTTGGAGGACAGAGGGCTCACAGCAGTCAAAAGTGTCACCCTTTGTCCTGTTACGACACTCAGGTGTTTCTAGCCAGAGGAAAATTGTTAAGATGAGGTGGATCCTTGTCTTTATTATCACTGTCATTGTCATGACATGTGACTTCCGTCGCATGCTCAGTGTGCCTGGGCCTGCTGTCTCATTCCATTCCCACAACAACTCTACTAGGTGGGCACTGTTAACTACCTTAGATGGGGAAACTGAGGTTTAGAAAAGTTTTATGCTAATTTATGTCCAAACAGCGAGTAGGTGACAGCCTGAGTCACACCAGGTGTTCCTGATCCCCAAAGCTGGCATAATTAACTACAAAACTACATCACCCTGGTCTCTCTCCATTCTGTGTGGTGGGTATGTTTCCAATCCCACCACCTCTACCTTATCTCCCATCCCCTGGGATGCTTGGGGCTTTCACTTGCTTAGAAAACTTACAGACAGGTGACTACAAACAGCAGGAAAATTAAAAAAAAAAAAAAAAAGGTCAGGAAGGAAAGCTATGATGGCGCCAGGATGGGTTTTGGCAGGTGAAATGCACAGGCCTTTAAGCATCCTTTACTATTTGGAAAAGGCAAACAGACCAGTCCTTCAGGAAAGACATACTGTTCTGACCCTGAGTTCCAGAAGAATTTCAGAGTGGCAGAGCTGAAAGGGGCCTTGGAGTTCAGCTTGAAGCTCTTTCTCATTCTCCTTTGAGGTGCCTTCTCTCCTAAGACAGTTGAAGGTATAAGAGATATTTTTGATGGCTGGTTCTGAAAACCCAGCCATTTCTTTTCCCACTTTCTCCATCCTGCTCTTCCCTTCTTGAAAACAGCTTTAGTGAGATATAATTCACATCCCACACAATTCACCCATTTCAAGCCTACAACTCAATGTCCACCAGCCAGTCCTGCACTGTTCAAAGTAGCAAACCAGCTGTACCTTAGCGAAGGCATTTCTGTGGAGAGAACTTGGGTCCGTTTCATCAGGAAAGCATGTACTATACTCCTGCTGGGTGCCAGGATCTATGCTGGGCCCATTCCTTTCTGCTGATCTAATACTGCTGTTTTCAAAGTGCAGACCCCGGACCAGGTGCATTAGCATCCTCTAGGAACTTACGGGAAATGCCAATTCTGAGGCCTCTCCCCAAATCCTACTGAATTAGATCAGTGGGGCCCACTGACATGGATTTTAACAGGTTCTCCAAGTGATGTTTGTGCATGTCAGTGTTCAAGAAAAATACTGATCTGACTTAATGCAGAAGGTGAGACCAGAGAAATGAATCTAGGTCAATACGATCCTCTCAGGATTTCTAAATGATTAGAAATGGAACCTCAGTTTTCCTGCTAGAATAATAGAAAGCTGAAGTTCTTCAAGGAGTGCAAGACTATTTGCTGGCCTCCAGCAAAACTGTGAAGGGGTTGGCTCCTGCCTTGGGTACCACACCTCCCCCCTTGTTCTTGGACTCACCTGGGCTCTCCTTCACCTCTGCAACCCTCCTCTTGCCTTCAAGTGAGAGAAGATCTGATAAACGAATGTTCCTCCTGATAGGCTCAAAGCAAGGGTTCTCAGACCTTAGCCCTAAGAATCCCTGGGGGTACCAGTTTTCACAGACATTCCCTGTTGGGGAATAATGACCTTCAAACGTTATGGCTGTGACCCATAAAAAATATGCTTTCCATCATGACTTGGTACACAGACACATAACTGAAATACAAAGTGTAATGCATTCGGATATGTTTTTTTCTATTCTAGCCTCTTGTGTTTCATTTTTCTTAAAAAGGTGGTCACGATCCCTGAATCTGGTGTCATGAGCTTCCAATGAGTCTTCTACAATCCGAAAAACCCTGCCCCAGGGCACAATCTGCAGCCTACAGTGTTAAAAAAGATGCCTCCCTTGATCCTTAGGTCCTCGGTCATGGCCCCTGACCAGAGGCCAGTGCTCCCTGGCCAAAGCAAAGCCCATTGTTGTTACTGTTGTTATTGCCATGATTCTGAGAAAGTGTACCCAAGGTCCAGTTCTATAGGCACGACAGCCACTGCATGACCTCAGGAGGCTGTTACTAGAATGACTGTACGTTGATTTGAGATCTAACTAACGCCTGTATGCTGATTTGAGATCTCTGGAGTACCACATGGGTGGAGAAACTGATTATACCCAAGTGGTCAATTTTCTTCTCCTAGAGACTCTAAATGGCATATTTAGGTGTCCTTCCTCTCATCATAAGAGCTGCCAGGAAAGTGTGTGTCTTGGGGCTTTTGTATCTATGGGTCCTGCTGTCCCTGCGGCTGGAAAATATAAAGGACACAGCAGATCTGAGGGAACCAGGCCTAAGCTCTTTGTCAGAAGCCAACATAGCTCCAACACCTGGCTGGCTCACCTTCTGATTCAGGGGTCTCCCACCCTGCCCTACTCAATGTCCCCTTATGTTATAGTTAGCTTGTATGGTCCCCTTTAATATTTAAAATAAAATTCTTAAGTAATATGACCTGCTTAATATCCAATTTGAAACAACTCTAGATCATGCCTCAGTTGTGATCTAAAGGAGACATAATAAAAGAACATGTGTTCCAATATGAAAATACTTGGGATGACTAGGAGAAGACAGAGAAGTAGCCATTGGGTTACATTTTAGTTCAGCTACCGGATCAGTGCACGTAAGTGGGTTGGCAACTCAAGTCCCAAGAGCAGCACCCAATTCTGTTGATGATGTCATTTCCCAAAACAGAACAACTTCTAGAACAAGTACAATCTTCCCTTGATATACATGTATTCTTGGAAAACACAGCACATGCCCGGGGGTGAGGAGGGGAGAGAGCTCCCCTGGGGAAGAACACTACATGTGTCAATAAGCTGCTCTGAGTGGTAGTTGGTGACAGGAGAGGAGAGAGAGTTAGAGAAGGTTGGGTGAAATGCTCAGAGGCATGTTCCAGTAACAAAATACATTTCTGGGGGGGAAACTGAGGGAGGAGGATGGAGAGCCAGTAAGGTTGGGCATTGTGTGGTCCAAGGGCCTTGGGAGAACAGGAATGTTTGGTGAAAGTTGTAAGTGGGTTGCTATGGAGTATATGATATGAAACGTCTCCTCTGTCTCTTCCCATCAAGTGTTCAGTGAAACTGAAGTAGTCCCTGATACCTGTGCACACATGGATTTTTCAGGGGGCTCTTGGTCCAGGGTGGATACACGGTGAGTCCCCAGAGCAGAAGCCAGAAGCCAAGGCCAGCTAACTCAGGTGTATACCCGCTGGGCGCCAGGCACTGTCCTGGGCTCTTGGCTGGCTCTAGACACACACACCCTTCACCGCCACCTTTGGCTGGCTCTAGACACACACACCCTTCACTGCCCATGGTCACATAGCTGGTAGCGATTCCCTGGAGCTCGAGCCCAAGTCTGTCTCTCTCCACCACCCCCTCTCAGTCCGTGGCCCGCCAGTTGGAGGGCTGAGAAACACGCGTGAAGTCTACTGCTCTGGCTCATTTCTGAGAATGAACAGGAAGTGGACCACAAAGCTAAAGACAAATTGCACATCTTCCCCAAACATTTGCTTTGAAACCACAAGCCCCTCTGTTCGCTGGCATCACATTACAAATCACCCCGCTCCTCGGGGCCCAGGTATGTGGCTTGAACATGCCTTTGGTGATTTTAAGAATGAATTATGCTCCTTCCTCAAGCAATCACATCCACCAGCTAGCTCCCAGAAATAGAAAGCACTTCATCACACAAATTAACTCCTCTCCCCGATTTCACAGAAGATGAGTAATCTATGAAAAAAGAGATGCTATTATCTAAACAGGCAGCCTTATCTGCACTTTTAATTTCAACTAAATGCCTTGGTTCCTTTTCAGCGGGTGGGCAGGGCCATAAATCTGTTTAATAATCAGAAGACGAATAAAAACACTCCAGAAAACACCACGATCAAGTTAATTACAGCCTCCCCTGTTTTCTGAAAGCGACTCCCCACCAATCAGCTACAAATGGGAAGAGAAGGTCGGGGCCCTTGGCCGAGGCCCATCCCCTTTTTCACCCAGTTGGAGCCCGTCCAGGGGAGTAGATTCATGGGCAGTCCGAGCCGTGGGCTCTTGGTAGCTGCTCTTAAATTATGTCAGGTTGTCAGGGGTTGGGAGAGCAACACGTGTTTCATTTAGGGCGCCGGCTTCCGTGCCTATCCTTTAAGGTGTTATTAAAAAAGGGAAAAAATAATTCCTCCACTTCAGCAACACTGTCAACCTGTCAGTTTCGTATTTGTTAAAGGGCAAAAGTATTCTCCTGGGGGAGACTTTCCTGCTCGGTACACAGGAAGAGAAAGTGGAACGTGTGTCAGCGCGTTTCCTTAGCACCCCTCTAACTACTGCCACCCCCTCTCCCCCCAGTTCCTTAACCCACCCGTGGCTCTCTGGAAACCTCTGCTCTGCAGAGCCCTGCAGAATTCTCATCCGGCCCGGCCCCTCCGTGCTTCCTCGCTGCTCGGTGTCACAGCAGACACCGTGGGATCTTCTGCGATCTACACAAACTCCCGTGCAGAAGTTAATCTGGGTACCAGGTCTCCGGCCCCTCATCCTTCATCTCTCATCCCATCCACACTGTGACTACAGCACCGCCTACTGATGTTATCCGGCGAGGCGCCAGGCCTCTCAGCGGGTGTCCAACGCCCACCTTCCCAGGCCAACCTCCCATCTCAACCCTGCCTCTCTGCAGATACCACTCGACCACTTTCTTGCCTTCATTCCTTGACTCTTGCAAATCCCTCAGCTCAGAGCATCCCTCCCTGCTTCTTTGTCCCGGAGGATCCTATTCTTCCCTCCAGGCTCAGCTCACAGTGCTCCTGGAGGACCAACTGTGTGAATGGCATTCTCTGAGGATTCCCACTGACAGTAGCGCGTGCTCTGGCCACAGCTCTGTTTGCATTCCACGCGTGCTCTGGTCAGGACTTGTGTCAACCTGCCTGGCAGCAGGCTTCTTGAGGGCAAGACCAAGGCTGATTTATTCCCCGCCCCTCACAGCATCTGTAATTCTGCAGGTGCTAACAGATAATCTGGGCAACGATCCCGACTTGGTTAGATTTCCTGGTCATCTGCTGTTTTTGTTTTTTAAAATCTGTACACACAACATGCTTCCAGAGCACTCAACGTGTCACCCAGGGGAAGAGGGCAAGCATATCTGTGGGGAGGGGGGGGTCCCTGTCATTCAGGTATTCACTTGTGAGTTTTTAAACATAGAGGGTAGCCAAGAAAGGCAAAAGTTATCTTCATAGCAGGATGTTTATCAAAGAACTGGCCGCTCACAAAGTTTCCACTCATACATCACCCTCCACTTATCTCTGCCTAATACATCCGTATCTGTTTGTGAGATGGCTGTGTTCCAGATGTGACTACCGGCACCATAACCACAAACTGATTAAAGTTGCTGCAGAGAGAGCAGCAAATGCAAAGGCCCTGAGGCAGAGGCGGCAGGACCTAAGGCAGTCACTGACTTTCCTGGTTCATGTTTAAGACCATTTCTCATAGGCAGACACTTGCACTGAATCCTTTGAGGGCATGTTTCAAACATTCAGACAGCCTGCAGGGAGAGACACAACTGACCCGGAGGGACTCCATTTTCGGACAGGAGGCATTCTGGATATTTCATTTTCTTCTTTCAAAAACAGAAAAATCTTTACTATTTTCTGAGATTACAAATGGGATACATTTGTTGTAAAAAGAGATTTTTTTTGACCATCAAGGAGGAAAGTCACATGTGAACAAGCCAGTCTAGTCTCATCCCCCAGCGACTGCCATTCAATAGTTTGGTGTACTTCTCTGCGTTTCCCGATGTTTTTGAGCTTATTTATTTATGTTTCCTGAAACCTGCTCCCCACCCCCCACTTAACAATACATCAGAGTCATCCTTCTAAATCAACACATGCAGATCTAGCCCATCCTTTTCCCCACAATCACTCTCGGTCTTCCAATGAACCCAAGTGAGGGAAGGAGCCCCATTCTGCCTGACACAGAAGATGACAATGCTGGAGAGGTGGAGTGTTTTGTCCCGAGTCAACAACTGGGAGATCAGCAGAAGGGCTTTCTGCCTCTACAGCTCACATCCTGTCTCTGACACCAGGCTGCGTGCCTTCAGAAGAAAGGACGAGGACCAGGAGACAAAATGTGCTGAGTTACAGTTCAGTTCGACACAAAGAACATTCTAACAGTGAGAGCTGCCCAGTAGGGAGTAGCTCATCAGTGTGTTGTCCACCATGGGAAGAACTCGAGCAGAGGCTCCACTCATTATACGCGCCGCAGAAAGCACTCACACGTGGGGGAAGGACGCTGTGGCCTTGAAAGCCCCTGCAAGCCCTGGGATCGTGTGATTCTGTGGTTACAAGATGAGATGCCTGTCCATACCATGAGCTCCAAAATGGCGAAAATCCAGCTGAGGACCTAGTCCCTTAACTGGAGGACTCCTTCTGAGATGCACTTAGCAATCTGCATATAGAACACGGTTTTCCTTTCATAAGGTCTGGCCTACTTTATCTATCTCTGTAATTTTCTCCCTGCCCAGCTGTGAGCAAATTTTACTTTCAAGGTTGTATTTGTTTTATTTGTCGAGGACCCGAAAGCACACGGATGCTGCCTCGGGCTGCATGCCACGGGGTGAGCCTGTGTCAGGCGATGTGAACACAGTTCCATGCATTCTGAACAGAGAGCAGCACCACACAGAAGACTTTTCCCGTCCTCTGGTTGTGTGTGAGTCATTTGACATCCTGTGGTCTGGTTTGTTAACCTGTGCTCAAACTTCCACAGCCCTCTAATGCCCATCGCCAAGGTGCCCTGGAGAGCCATCTCGTTCCCAAGCAGGGGCCCAGGGGGCTGGCTGAGTGGCAGGGCCAGAGTGGACCAGCATCACCCAGAAACCAAGCAGAAAGACCTTGGCATGCCAGCAACGCCCCCCTGTCGGTACCTCGGTACCTGTCCTATTTGGATCGTTCACAGTGACCTGACTTTTCCCCATTTGACCTGTTCCTGTGGGTTACCAGTCTTCCCTCTGGGGAGTGGGGCTTTTAAAAACTGAAGTCGTACGTGCTCATTTTGAAAATCAGATATACAAAAATCAGTGAAATATCCCCATTTAGTGCATTGTCGGGTGGCCTCTCTTAATCCTTTGTGGTCTGTTGGGGCTTTGATGGCTCCTTAGTAGAAAATCCCCCTGATCCAGATGGTCACCCTTCCGTAGTCCTTACTGCGGCACAGCACTGAGCCGAGCCACCCATCTAACAGGGACAGGGCAAGCTGTTCAGGAAACCGGACGGTCGAGCTCAGGCCCCAGGCGTACCGAGGAAGATACTTCTGCTGCTGGAAGCCCAGGAACAGCCGTCCCACAGTGACAGGGACTCTGGGTCAGGCGTGGCGTTCCACCTCCTATGAGTTTTATTTCATTTCCTATCCCGATGATCCGACGAGGTGCGACTGTCATCTCCATTTTAGGGATGAGAAAACTGAGGCCTAGGGGAGCTGGCACGTCTTCTCTTCCTCCAGGAAGTAGCTAGCAGAGCAGGGAATTGAAGAGGGGGAGGCTGGCTTCAGAGTGAATGCTCCGCATGCCAAAATGCACAGCAGGGCGCTGGGAACAGAAGAAACTTGGGGAGCGAGGGCTCCCCAGGAGAGTTTCAGGGGACTCCTCAGAGGGGTGAGGTGGGTGGGACTTTTTGGGCACGAAGAGCCACCAGAGGAAAGAAAACACAGTCCTGAGGCAGTCGAGTTTCCAGGGAATTGGACCGAGTTCAATGTTTTCTCACCATGATAAATTTTAATAAACACTGAAAAAGTATTTCATGATTTCTTCTAATTAAAGAGGGGTATTTCCTAAGATTGTATGAGTATCAAACAGAAGCACAAATTTCGCCTATAGAGGATTAAGACACAAATCCTCCCCAACCCTCTAGAATGGGAACATGCTAAATCTCTAAAACCTCGCAGGAAACAAATTAAATAAACCATCTCCTTTCCTTCAAGACAGTATTATTTTTTAATTAAATGAGAAATAATACACATATTCTGCTTGTTAAAAAAAAAAACAAACAAAACCCTACAAGTAGAGACAGGGTTAAGCCTTTTCCTGCCTGTACAGATCTTCAGTCCTGCCTTAGTCGGGGCTTACTCCTAAGTCAACAATGTCAGTGGTTTGCAGGGTACGTGTCCACGCCTTCTTCTATATGCCGGCACACACATACACATACACGTCGAAAACATACAGAACTGCTTCTGTTTGAGTGTGTTTACATGAACAGGTTCCACAGCTTGCTTTCGTTGTTGTTGTTGTTGTTTCTTTTTCATACATCTCAGAGCTCTGTTTGCGTCATTTAGATCCGGTCCCTTGTTTTCAACGGCTGCATCCTACTCCGTATTAGGGCTATGTCATCATTGAGCAGGCATCCCCTATGGCTGGGCCCCCAGGCCGTCTCTAATTTGGTAACCCTTAGAAACAGTGCTGCGGTGAGCAGGCTTCTATGTACCTCATGGCACACACGCTGTACAGTTCTCTCACAATTTTTAGTCCCCCCCGGGCAGTTTCTGTTTAGAATGGTGCGAATCTTGGGAAAGAAGGTGGGGCAGACTGAGGAGAGAGGTATTTTAAATGGGATATTTGATATCAGAATAAAATGATTATTTAGAAAAATAGCTACTGTTTTCATATTATACGCTGGATAAAGTAGCATGGGACAAAATCTTGGCGTGGGGCGATACACAAAAGAAAGGCTCTCCAAGAGGGGGCCAGGCCCTGTCCTCCCAGAATCTCTGGTGGGGGCTGGAGATGGGATAGGATGGGCATACTTCTTGAAGGGAAGGAAATGGTGAAAACAGCAAGATGCGGAACACCGTTAGGATTTGGGCGAGGGTCACTGACTAGGGTCTGGGAAGCAGGGGGACAGGGTGGGCAGACTATGCTCCTTCCCCAGGCCTGCTCCTGGCCTCTAGGGCCACCTGTTTAAGGAGGCCAATCTGGTAACCATCAAAACCACAGCACGAGGCATAAATTCTCTGGGGCTGAAGAAAGGGCTGCTCCTGAGTTCACAGATCGCTCCCTGGGTCAAACACTCCCACCTGGCCCATCTGAGTGAAGAAGGTCTGTCTAACCTGGATGGCCCAGAATTTCAGGGGAAAATGCGGTTCCTTAGTAACTTAGTAAAGCTGCCTCTGTGGACAGTGGTGGTTAGAAAGGCACATTTCCTGCGGCTTTTAACGCGTTAATGGTATATGAAGGAGGAGACAACCCTTCAGAACACAGCCCTGCTCTGCTCCCAAGTGTGCACCAATTAAGATGATTACTGGTTTCCTTACAACACAAATACTAATGGCCTGTCACGCTCTGGCATATTTTTCTTGGTAACCTTCAACTTGGAATGATTAATATGGCTCCTGTGGCAAGGCTCATACACACGAAGGCAGAAAACGGGGGATGGAGGGGGGCACCCAACTCTGATGACGGCATTTCCAGGGAGGCAAACGTCTGTGAAAACAAGTTCTGAAGGGCTGTGCGACCATAGGAGGCCACGGTCATGATCAGTGGGGGAGAAGGTTCTGGGAATGCTCTGAGGAGTCAGGATCAGGGCTAGCTGTGTGACTCTGCCGGGGTCACTGTCCCTCTCTGGGCCTCAGTTTCCCACTTTTAAAGACTTTTTCCTTTTTTTCATTTGACAGAGAGAGAGAGGGAATGCAAGCAGGAGAGCGGGAGAGGGAGAAGCAGGCCTCCCCCCAAGCAGGGAGCCCGATGCGGGACTTGATCCCAGCACTCTGGGATCATGACCTGAGCCGAAGGCAGGTACTTAACTGAGCCACGCAGGTGCCCAGTTCCCCACTTTTAAATGGGGATCATAATCCCTTTCCTGCTTGCCAGGCAGCATGTTTGTACAGGAGAGGGCTTAAAGATGCAGAGTGGGTACTTCCTTGTTATGGGCACTAGTTAAAACCCTAAAGGGCTGGGGAGGATGCATGGCACAGCTCAGCTGCTAAGACAATGCCTCCCCTTTCTACACTCCATCTCCGTAAGCCTCAGTTTGCTCATCTGAAAAATGGGGACAATATAGAACCACCCTCCATAGGGTGCTGTGATGAAATGAGATGATAGGTGCCAAGTGGTCGGCAAGCCCGGTGTCTGAGCTAGACTGACGGTCAACACTGTGGCCACAGTTACCATTCCTGCTGCTGTTACACCAAGCCAGGGAAACTGGCATCAGCCTTGAAGCTCCCAAGGAAACTCCACCTCCCCAATTTACACTGTCTAGAGACAGTTTCCTCCATAAAGAACACTTCAAATTCTCCTTCTATGTCATTGAGGCTGGGGAGGGCACCCAACAGCCCTAGACAGAACTCCTTCCCAGTTCCATGCCTTTCATTCAGGGAGAAAAGTGGTAAAGACTATCTCCATCTGGTCTGTTCAGAAATACGAACTGTTAGGTAGAGGGACCAACCCCCCACTGAGGGTTTTGGTCTAACATTCAGTGATTAATGAGGATGTAACCACAGGAGGCTCCCCTAACCATCTCTCCCCCAGCCCATTCATCTTATGTAAAGCACAGTGCAAAGAGTCTCAAAGTCTTCTCTCTCAACTCAGTAATCACCCCTAAGTCCTACACTTTGGAGTACCATGGGCATCATAGCATAGGGGAGCTCACAAGCTTCCAGGGCCAGGCAGCTGAGAGATGTATATGAAATGGGCCAGATGGAAACCCATAAACCCAAGTGGGGTCACACGGGGACTGTGGGCCCAGAGATGCTATCAGGAGAACCAGAGGTTCCGGTGTTTTATGGAAATCCTCCCGACTTCCAACTATTGACAGACAATTTAATCAGATTCTGAAATTATTTTGAAGGCCTAGTAAGCAGGTCTATGGGGATATATCTAGCACCTTGAAAGGAACATAAACTCTTCAAAGCCAGAAATTTATGACCTAGAGCAAAGAAGGAGTCATTTACCAAATGGAGTTCTCTAAACCAAAGGAGTTTAATGGATCAGAAAAGACAATAAAAACCACCTGTATTTCTGCCACCCAAACACTCCTAGCATTTTATGCTTCCAAGCACTTAAAAGTATATGTATGTTTGCAAATGCTCTGCCTGGTTTTTATATTTCATAGGTTGGACCCAAGTGTGCACGCAGACCAACGTGTTGAGGACTCTCTGCCTGCGCTCACCTCTACCTTGCAATCATCTTCACATGCTGCCCTCTTCAGGCAGCAAACCCTCTTCCTTCTTTCTGGGCCCTTTCTCAGGAATGCATTGGGCTGAAGTTCTTCAAAGTCATGGGATGGTGCCCATTAAAAGAAGCGAACTACTGTGGGCTCCTTACCCAGGGATCTCCCTGAGAAATATTAGCCAAAGCAGCCAACTCTCTGACTTCCACGTGGGAATTTTCACTGCAAAGAGAAGCATCTTCATAGTTGCTAAAAGAATTTTTTTTTAAGATTAAAACTCAAAATGAAAAGGCAAATTAAAAAACTCCCGGCTAACTCTTGGATCCACTGAACCCCCGTGGAGAAACTCTGGTGTAAGGCACAGGGACCCAAGGTCCTTGTGAGTTGAGCCTCTGAAGCTTCTCTTTGTCTGGGAGTAACCCCCCCCACCCCAGGGGGTCTTCTTCCCTGCAAACCACAGGGCTTAGAAACCACAGAGGTCACTGGTTTTTCACCCATGCACCCTGGGGTGCTGGAGTTGAACCCAGGTGTTCCTCCCACCTCCTCAGGGCTGGGGCGGGGTGGGGGGGGCATACTTGACATTATTTTCTACATTGACTCTTGGGCAAGATTTCTTTTTAAAAAAGTTTTCACTATTGAAAAAAGGAAAAAAAAAAAAAAAACACAGACATAGGCCAGTCTCCTCACTTCACAGATGGGGAGATGATGATCCGGAGCGGGGCAGGGCTGGCGACAGATGGGCCTGAGGACGTGAGTTTCCTAATGGGCTGGCGCTCCCTCCCTTAGCCCTGCCACCGGTCTGCCTCGGATTCCTCCCCCAGATTTCTCTTGCCTTTTTCCTCCGAAACCCCTGGGGCCTATCAGCTTTCCTGGTACACCCTGTGTCTTCCCTGAGAGAAGCACCAGCTCCTTTGGTTTTCAAGGGTTCCCTACGTATTTCTGACGTGTAGATGGGAAGACACAACGCAACAGGGGTGATCTGTGCAACATGGGGGAGCCTGTTGAACCTGTTATTGTGTCAGATGTGTGCAGCCGAAGGTCTCTAGCATATTCGAGGGAGGGGGTTGGCCCAGTTGGCAGATCTGTAAACGGAGACATAATCTTAGCTGGAGATACCTCTGAGTCCACAGAAAGAAGAAACAAATTCAACCTCAGAATCCGTTCCCGTTCTAAACATTAGCACAGAGGCTTTCAGGAAATGGAGTCTTGCAGCCAAGCATCTCACTGATGGTGGCACTAGGGTACTAGGGCTGTGACCCAGAGGAAGAAGGGGCTGTGGGGTGGGGGTGGTCCTTGGTGGATCTGCGTTCTAGACCTGAGTGAGGCTGGCCTCTCTATGTGACCTTAAATCATTCATTTATCCTTTCTGGGCCTCAAGTTCCTCATCTCTGAAATGTGGCCACTGCCACAGAGCTGACTTCGGTGGGTTGCACTAAGAATGGAAACACGGGAGGGATGGTGTCTGGAGTCAGTCTGACAGGTTTGCCACTTAATCCCTGCATTTCAGTCTCTTCATCTGCAAGAAGGGAGGAAACCAACTTACTCAAACTGGGAGGCATAGAGAGGTATCAGAGAGTCTCACTAAAAAATAAAGTTAGGATACCAGAAAATCAATTCTTTGACACACAGTAGCGGTGTTTGCCTCAAACACACTATTCGTAGCAAGGGGTCACATAGCCAGCAAGCTTTCGGCAGGCATGCCCACTCCCTGTACCTCTGCCCTTCAACTGCTCACTCTACAGCAGGAGAGGCAGGTGCCGGGCCTGGAAGCACACAGACCAAACAGTGAGGGTCCACCTTCTAGGCTCAGCATCCAAGCCTCAGGGCCCCAGGAAAGGGAGACCAGCATGGGCTGGAGCACCCAACATGACTTCTCAGAGGACCTGACCAACTGGGGCCTTGCAGGGTGACGAGGAGTGTGAGGAAGAAAGAGGGAGGTACTGGGGGCTGAGGTGGGCCAGGCTGGCTGCACTCTGTGCCCTGTAGGGCAGACACCTGACTCGGACCCCTCATCTGTCCCATCTCAGCTCTGTGAGCACTGGCGAGGCCCTATGTGGCCAGAGCATCCTACATCTGACCACGACCAGTGCCAGAGCCTGATGATCTAGCTGCAGAAATGAAAACGAAGCAAGCAAGCAAAACCCAGCACCGGACTTGGAGTAGAGATGGCAATGCAAGTGACTGGCGGTTGTTCATGAAGTGACAGGCTCACATGACCATAATGGGGTCTCGCGGCATCCCTGTGCCCGGAGTTCCAAGAGCCACAATGCCATCATGTGTTTGTACCATTCAGAGCACAGCAAATGTATGTCATAGTGATAAGGACAGATAGACACACAGCTGTGGGTTTTCTCCCACGTGGAGGCAGGGGGCACCCATCCCCATCTGGTCACGTGGACACCTGAGCTACCAGAAAACACCACACATATGGCAGGAGATGGAGTCTGGCTTTCTGAGTGGTCACCAAGGGGCTGGGAAGGAGTTTGAGCTTTGACCAACGGGGAAATCGATGAGAGAAATTCTCCTTCCTCTCTCCCGTCCAGGTGCAGGGATGACGCATGCCCAGATGCTGTTCCTTCTCACAATCCACGGAGGCAGCCCCCAACCCAGCTGACTGCTCCTGCCTGCCCACACCGGACCTTACTGTACAGTGGGAGCCTCTGCTGCAATTGCCTCTGGTTTCTTGCTCCTTCTCCCTTTTTTGCCCTCTGCCTCATTGTCTTGGGTTTGCTCCTTGCTCGCTGTGGCTTAGGGCCTGTTTTTGAGAAGTAAGACAAAGAAGAACCATACATTTGTTCTCATTTGTAAAATAAAAAGTCAGTCATTTACAAGCCCGGGTGCTTCAAGAGTCGTCAGTAACAAAATGACTTGCCTGGGGCACCTGGATGGCTCAGTTGGTTAACGAGGGACTCTTGATTTCAGCTCAGATCCTGATCTTAAGATCCTGGGATCTGTACTCAGTGAGGAGTCTGCTTGAGGATTCTCTCCCCCAGTCCCATCCCCCTAGTCATGCGTACGCGCGCGCATGCGCACACACACACGCGTGCACACACACACACACACACACTCACTCACTCTAAGATAAATAAATCTTAAACAAAAAAATGACTTGCCTGCAACACACCTGATAACACATCCCACCCAGTGTCCTGACACTATGGGAGAGGGTGAGATGAGGAGACAGCCTCAGGCGGGCTTTGATTCAAGGCCTCCAAGGCGCTCTGGTATCTGTCCATTAGTTGAACAGACACTTAATGATGTGGCTCTGCACCTCGCACTGTGTGGGGTGCCAGGGATGCAGAGGTAACTAAGACATGGTCCACAGCCTCAGGGAACTTATGGTTGAGTAGGAAAGTGGACATGGCAATGCCGGGGTGGGCACCATACGTGAGCTATTTCAGGAGGAGGGCAAAAGGAGGGAAGGATCCTCGCTGCCCTGCTTGAGGATGAGATGGGGGAGGAGATGGCTTCACTGAGCCTGGTCCAGAAAGGTGGAGCGGAATTGCCAAGAGACAAGGGCTTTGTTTCATTCCTCCAGGTGAGGTGGAGAGGGCTTCCCCTGTAAGCACCTTTGCTGGGGAGATGGCAAAGAATTAAATCAAATGTGGGGGGGGGATGATATTTAAATAAATACCGGGGTGCAGCAGTGGCAGCATCACTGCTGTTTCTGCTCACCAACTAATGCTTCACCCCCTTTACTATCCCTCCCAGCACCCCCAAACCTACACAGAAACACCACAGCCCTGGAGATAGAAGCCATAACCAATGTCGGAAAACTGATACAAACAGCAGTTCCTGCAAAGCCAAGGTGCTGGCAGAAACAGTACCTTTGGAAGAACACCTCCTGCGTAAGCGTCCAGCCCTCACCAGGACTCAGAGCTCCGAAGAGCGGGGCTCAGGGAGTGGGCGGTAATCAGAGAAGCAGAGGGGGAGGTCAGAGCGGGTAAGGGGGCCTGGGTCCGAAGGCGACTTTCAGATGACACAGTTTGAGGCAGGAAATCCAATTTTTAAAAAAAGTTTACAGTTTTGCCCGCCTGAGTGAAATCTCTTCCTCGTTGTACTTATAATCTGATGTAAGACTTCGGAGAAAGCAAAGCTTTCTTAAACCTGAAAACATGAATAAAATGTCCTCAGCAGGTGCTATGGGGAGTTTGGCCCCTTGAAATATGAAGAAACAGTCAGTGTGAGTGCAGCTGTCTCTGGTGTCTGTGTTCAGGCTCGGGCTGCCCATCACCTTACCGAAGTTGGTCAACCATTTACAAGGCTTTGCCCATTAAGTGCCAGCAAACAGGCTTCTGCATGAACAGACATGTAACTGGCATAATTGGAAAAATGGCAGGTGACAGTGTCAGATCCAAGGCCATTTCCCTTCTGCTGCCTGACAGGCAAGGCCTCTGGGGGCAGAGACCAGAGAAATGGTAGAAGGGAGTGGGATGAGCCTGGGGCCCACTCATCTCAGGGAAGCTCCCGGCCCCACAACTCACTAGTCATTTGACCTTTGCCAAATCACTTCACCTCTCCAGCCTCAGGGTCTGCAAATGCAAAATGGTGGTCACAACTATCCCCATGTCACAAGGCGGCCCTGGAGAAGTACCGAGACATGAGTACAAACCACTTCAGCATGGAGCCTGGTACACAGTAAGCATTCAGCCAAAGGCCAGGAGACCCTGATTAATAGGTGAGCTTTAGAGCGCCTGGGTGGCTCAGTGGGTTGAGCCTCAGCCTTCGGCTCGGGTCGTAATCTCAGGGTCCTGGGATCAGGTCCTGCGTCGGGCTCTCTGCTTGGCAGGGAGGCTGCTTCCTCCTCTCTCTCTCTGCCTGCCTCTCTGCCTACTCTGTCAAATAAATAAATAAAATCTTTAAAAAAAAAAATAGGTGAGCTTTAGGTCCACGTGGGGAAGGATGGTCACACTCACAGAGTCACTGCCATCACGGTGGGCTGTGTTGAATTTGCCAGGCATTTACGCCACGGACTGAACCATGTGGATGTGGTTAAAGTCGTCTGCAATGATGTTTTGAGAGCTTGACCCACTGCTATGACCTGACAACAGCTGAGACCCTGCGTGCTGCACGCGTGCTGGAAGAGCTCAGACGACAGAGTAATATTCCTACAGATGTGTTCTCAGGTTCTGGTGTCTTTTCTCCTCCCCTCGAAGGAGGTCCAGTCTCTCAGCTGATCTGTAATGCTGCCAGAAACTCTCTCAACAGAAGTCTGGAAGCCAGCGGTGGAGCTCCTGAGTAGCCCAGATTGCATTCAGCAGATGCTACTTTGCCCAGCTGGAGCGCAGGGAACAGATGAATGAGCATCGCAAGAGAGCCTACAGCTAGCTCCTTCTGAGGAGCTCCTCGAACTTGTTAGCAGCAGCCCTGATGCTGAGTTCTCGAAGCAACTAAGGTACTTGGTATTCAGTGATAGCATGAGTATAGCGGCTAATGATCGTCCTCTGCCTAGTTAGGTAAAGAAAAATGTGTTTGTCTGGAAAGCAAAGATAAAAGAAGCCCATACATCTTAAAAAAAAAAAAAAAAAAAAGGGAGGGGGCGCTTGGGTGGCTTAGTCGGTTAAATAGCCAACTCTTGATTTCAGCGCAGGTCAGGAACTCAGGGCTATGGGACTGAGCCCCGTGTAGGGCTCTGTGCTGAGCGTGGAGCCTGCTTAAGATGATTCTCTCCCTCCCTTTCTCCCTCCCTCTGCCTGGTGCCCCTCTTCACTTGCACACCTCTCCTTCTCTTAAATAAATAAACACATTAATAAATAAATTTTTTTAAAGGGCAGTAAAGGGAGGGAGCAGTTAATACCACAGAAATCAGCAATGTTTCAAATCCGGGCTCCCCACCTTCACTCCAGCTGTTGCTACTTTTTACCAGCACGTCATTGGCTATTTCCGTTGGTTTTGGCTGTTACAGATAACACTACAGTACACATCCATGTCCAGACATCTATTTGCTCATCTTTGATGGTTTCCTCTAGAGATGGAATTGCTAGATCAAAGGCTATTTTTAGGGAGTTCTGATCCACATGCCGTCACCTTACACTCCTGCAAGCGGGGCAGGCTGGGTTCATTTCCCTGCATTGCTGAAAGCAGACGTTTGAGCAAACACTGCCCTGAAGAGCCAGGATCCCGCCCCTGGCTCCCACCATGCTGAAGATACAGGGCAAGCCCAGACACTCTACACCAAGTACCCACTCCTGCTTTCCTTTCCGGCACCTCCTGCTCCGTGGCGACTGCACATCACTGCTGTTTCACGCTTGGCCCTCTGGAGTAGCACCGTCCAAGAGAATTTTCTGTGATGTTCTGTCTCTGTCCCATCCTACGGGGTAGCCACTCGCCATGTGAGGCTACTGGACACGTGGAATATGTCTTGTGTGACGGAGAACCTTAATTTTTAACTTCACTGAGTTTCCATTTAAATTTCAATAGCCACACGTAGCCGGTGGCTACTGTATTAGACAATACAGCTTTGGGGGTTCCAGAAGGACTGTGGCTTATGGTTCTTCTGTAATTGATAATTATGGCATAAGAGATCCTGCATTATTTGCACCAGCCCTGATTTCAAATATTTTGTTTCCCACTGATCCAAAAACATTGACATTCTGGAAATTCCATAAATGTCTGGAAATTCTGATATTTCAGAATTTAAATTACACTCTCCCAGACTGCACTTCACATATAGAAAGTTATGTCATGTTATGTCTCCTTAAAGACTGGGAAATATTGGGCTCCTAGCTCAGCAGAGAAGCAGAGGTCTGTCACTCAAGGGGTATAGTCTCTCAACAATCACTACTATCAGTCTAATGCTGATATACCATCCTGCCTCTGTGCTTTTTATGCTATTCCCTTAGGCCAGGGAAACCCCTTCAATAGGCAGTGACATCTTCTCTAGGAAGCCCTCCCTGATTACTCCCTTTTAGAATTAAAGGCTGCATCCTCTTTGTGACCACTAAACATGGTTCATGGCTCAGGTGAGAGCCTTGAGTCACCACTTGGGACCTATTTAACACTTATTTTATTGATTTATTGAACATTTAATTTATATATTTATTTAACTAATTTATTTTACAGAGCGAGAGAGACAGTGATATCAAGGGAGGGACAGAGGGAAAAGGAGAGAGAGAATCTCAAGCAGACGCCACACCCAGCATGGAGCCCGATGCAAGGCTCGATCCCATGACCGAGATCATGACTAGAGCCGAAATCAAGAATCAGACGCTTAACGAACTGAGCCACCTAGGCGCCCCTAAGCCCTATTTTAGATAAAATTTGAGTAACTTTAGTACTGGATTTTTTACTTCAAAGCTTATTTGAAACAGCAAATGAGGCGGAAAAAAGGCTCAGAGGGACAGAGACACTGGAGGTTACAAGAAGTAAAAATCATCTAAGTGTCAGGCAGTAAGGGAGAAGAGTTAGACAAATACAAATACCCAACCTGGGCTCCTGAAAACTGAGGCACTGGGTCATCTTGTGCAAGAGCAAATACTTTTCCAGACCTCAGTATTTCTTGAGAGTAGGGTTATAGTGAAAACTGATGCTCATTAAGACAACTATAAGGCATCAATTGCTAACTCTAAACACTGGGGAAGAGGAAAGAAAAGTCATCCTAAAGTTCTAGGATTTAAAGCTTGGCAGGACTTTAGAAGTCATCCATACTTTCTAGATGCAGACACTGAAACCCAAGGAGATGATGTAATTTGTTCAAGGTCACAAAGCTGTTTACTGGCAGGGCAGGAACCAAAGGTGGTCTACCAGTTCTCATTGCAATACCTGGAAAAGTCACTTGATGAAGTTTTTTACTCCATGACACCACTGAACTGATGAGGAATTAATGGAGGAAAAAATAATGTTTCTTGACCCCGCTACACAAAGATACTTTCTCTTGTCACTAATGATAAACACTGGAAAAGGATATCTCTTTGTATGGAAATGGTGTCAAAAGGAAGACTGAAACAGGAATTGGTATTTTTATCTTTATGATGAACATGGTGTGAATAGCATGACTTGGGGGTGATATAATACTTGAGAGAGCATTCTCTGATTGGGGTGATTAATATCCAAATTGGTAATACACATGGGCAATACATTCAGTCTGTAGTGAAAATGGAATCCCCCAAACACACGACTGTCCATCATGATGCAAATGGCGGAAGAGAAGTAAGTGGCTGATGATACACCAATGATTTCAATGTCCTGTGTACCCCCAGTCATTTATTTTGGGGCTCTGGCCATGGAGAAAGAATAATAGGATGATCTAAGGCAGTTACAAGGCACCAATGATAGATAAATAGACATCTTCCCACTCTATACCAGAGCAGGTATTCAGAATAAGGTGGTTCACAGAGACAGACAGCTCTTTAAATGATACCTTGCAATTACACTGCAGCCTTCCAGCAGATAATAAACCTTCAATGTCTTGAATAATTTAAAATTTTCCAGCGGCATGAAGGTTGAAAGGAAAGAAAATCACACTCTGCTTTGGAGGGAGAAAAAAAAAAAATCCTCAGCAGATCAACTGTGCGAATTCTGGCAGAAAAATGCCCAGTTTTTCATTCATTTTCCTGATGGGTGGATATGATCATCCCAGCCCAACCTGGTCCCTGATTTTCAAAGTCAAAGAGCTGAAAGTAAATGGATCTATGAGAAATAAAATCAGAAAATATAAGGTGTTAAATCTTTACGTGTTATCACTAACGTCACAAAGATGGTAATACATAAGAGTGTATTATTCTGGATCCAAATAAACTTGAGTTTGGATCCCAACTCCACCACTCACTTGTGGTGTGAACTTGATCTTTCTGATTCTGTTTTATCACCTGTAATATTCAGGACAATAATGACAATCATAGCATTCAGTGAGCTTATGAATGAACAGCTCTAGGCATATATTAAATGTTAATAAACAATGGCATTAATTATTAGTTTTATAAATTATTATTGTTAATAATGGTAGTTTAAGCTTTGGGGGTCTTCAAGGTATAGCTAGCTACAAGGGGGATGAGGGGAAAAAAATAGGGACAGATGAATAGTTTCGTATCAAGGAACATTATGGTATCTACATCAATGCTTATGGTGTGGTTACTCTGAACCAGCCACTGCTCTGATCCCTCTATGAGCAATATCTCAATTAATCTGCACAGCTCTTTATGAAGTACCCAGTTTTACTAAATGAGACACAGAGAGATTAAGTGCTAGTTCAATGTCACCTATTGTCTGACTCTAGAACAAGGGTCCTTAGAACCCAAGGATTCAAAGCCCAGACCACTTAAGGTTTAAGTTTTGTTTTTAACTTTTCAGAAAGATTTTATTTATTTATATGACAGAGAGTGAGTGAGAGAGGGGAACACCAGCAGGGGGAGTAGAAGAGGGAGAAGCAGGCTCCCCGACGAGTGGGGAGCCTGATGTGGGACTTGATCCCAGGACCCTAGGATCATGACCTGAGCCAAAAGCAGACGCTTAATGACTGAGCCACCCAGGACCCCTGCCTTTAATTTTTTTAAAAACAATTTGCACAAGCACAATTTCATGCCGTTACAAAAACAACAGTGTGGGGCGCCTGGGTGGTTCAGTGGGTTAAAGCCTCTGCCTTTGGCTCAGGTCATGATCCCGGCGTCCTGAGATCGAGCCTCACATCAGGCTCTCTGCTTGGCAGGGAGCCTGCTTCCTCCTCTCTCTCTGCCTACTTGTGATCTCTGTCAAGTAACTAAATAAAATCTTAAAAAAACCCAACAACAACACAGTATCTTTAGGGGAGTTGATGGTCATAAAAGTTGATCCCTGGTACTGTCAAGGTGGGCTTTTGTAGTTACCGTCATGAGAGCACATGCCTTCGTGAGAGGACTAAGAATACTGTATGTGCTGCGTTAGCACCTAGCTCCAATGTTAAGACGGGGTGGACACTCGACAGCACTGGCTGGGAAACGTATTCAAGGCTGAGCTTTGGCACATATCTGGCTCACACAGTAAATCAGTGAAGGGGAAAATAAAAGGACATGACCTGGGTGTCTGTATGTGCTACTGTAGCCTTGCCCTTGGAGGCCAGTGGACAGTTGGGCCAGCAGCAGCAGTCTAGTCACTGGCAACAGCCGGACTGGGAGACAGGACTGTGTTCCTGACTTCTGCAGGTGCCTGTGCCCAGCCAGCAGCAGGTGCTCCTGAAGGAAAGCAGGACTTTTGTCACGAACCTGCCCTATGACTGAAGGGCCCCTGGGGCCTGCACTTCTCATCTCAGAAATGTGCAGGCTGGCTAGAGATTCCTGAAAGTAGAGCAGAAATTCCCCAAACTCTGAAGCCGTGCTGCCTGCAAACACGAGGCTTCTTACCATCAGTGGAAAGCCTTGATTTCTTCCAGATTTAAAAATAGATTTTGCATGTGGGTAACTTGCAAATGCCTGAACTTGAGGTTTTGCAAGTGGAGAGCTCGCTAAGAGATAGGATCCGTGGGAGTGTGGAAGAAATATTTAAAAATAAAGGTTGAAATGTGAATAGAACCAGAGTGTCTGTTCTTGAACTTACTCTACCATCACATTTTTAAGAAATATATCTTGCAGTGGAAGGAACTTGGGGGTGGAGATACAAACATGGGCTTCTGAAACATGGAGGGAGCCGTGGGAAGATCACGGCGGAAATAAACCCGGTTGACGGATGTTGCAGGGTGAAATGATTTTAATTCAAGATGAGGAAACGCTTTCCCAAGAGCTGCCGGGTTCATCGTGACGCAGCAGGACGGACCTGGCACCGGGGTGCAGAGGCGGCCATCAGCAGCACAGACCCAGCCTTATGGCAAACCTTGGTAGGTGAGTATGCTGAGCTCAAAGAACCAGAACCCCGGGTATTCTCTATTTCTGAAGTCATAAATGTAGTTAGAAGTGGGCTCACATGAAGGAAGCCCTTTGTGGGCAAAAATTTACAGGTGAGTTTTAAATGTCTCTGGAAAGGGCTGGAAATCCATGTGCTGGAGAAGAGGGCTTGGAAGTCAGGGGGCTCCTAGGCTGGAGGAGATGTGGGTCTACCCCAGAAAAGATGGGACCAGTAACAGAAAAGGCAGGGAACTTTGGATAGAGGACCAGGCAGGGACCCAAGCACATTCTGACATCAAAAGAAATATTTTTTTCCTGGATGTTTCAGGAGGAATTTCTTCCATGCCTGCTGCACTTAGAGTTATGAGCTTGGTTAGGGCCTTAAACAGGTGATTATGGTAATTTAAGGAGAAAGTACTAAGCCATTTCTGTCACAAGGCCGTTCCAGCTTGAAAATAATAGTGCCTCCTTGTATTTATAGAGTGCTGAATACTTTCCAAAGCCCTTTCACATCTATTATCTCATTTGATCCTTATATCGGGGCCAGAGATGTGGGTTGTGGCTCTGCTGCAGGGCTTGGAATGATGGGTTTCCCCTGTCGGGACTTCAGTCTCCCCACCGTGGTCCTGGGACCACCTGCATCAGAATCTCCAGACAGAGGGGCAGGGTGGGGATTCCCGGGCTCCACTCAGACTGAGTACCTGGGTGTTGGCAGGCATCGGGCCTGGGAATCTGTGTGTTAAACACACCTCCCAGGAGACTCTTATGCATACCACAGTTTGAAAACCCCTGCTCTAGGATTTCATACCTCCTCAGCAGCAAGGTCTTGTCCTATGAAACACACACACACTCAGCCACGGAAAAAACCCTGAAAAAGTATAAAATTCTGATGAGTGGGGAGAAAACAGTCTGGTGTTGGCTGAGTGTATGTGATCATCCAGATAATAACAGCCTCTCGAGGATATAATTAGTGCCCTCGAAATTGGACTATGACTGTTTAATAATTTAAGTGAGATCATCAGGATTAATGAATAGCAATTGAAATTAAATGTGGGACCATAAATCTACATGGCCTGTTCCAGGCCGGCACTTATTTATGACAAGGCGTCCTGGAAAACTGGGGTCTGGCCGAGGCCGAACCTCTCTCTTTCCGCAAGGGCTGTGTGTGTGTGTGTTTGCACCTCAGGCAGCCCAGACTACGCACACATTCAAAGAAATCACCATCCTGCTATATGACATAGCATCTGTCTGTGACCTATGTCCTGCCATTGCCAGAATCCAGTGTTTTCCAAGTCCAAACACCGTTTCAACACCATCAAACTGGAATGAGATGCCGGTGAAGAATGCAGATCACCACGGACCCAGAACCTCTGTGGGTGGGCCCTGCCAGCCGGCGTTTTAACAAGCTCCTCGGCTGACACTGCCATGGAAGAGTTACGACCCACAGCTTGAACCCTGCTGGAACTGGCAGCCACAGGGGACACCCTCCAGGTGCTGATTGTCTGCTTTTGAGGTCACTTTCTCCTTGGCCAGCAGGCTGGTGATTCCTTGGGGTTCTTTCCTTCCATGGAAATGGCATCCTTTTCAATGTTCTTACGGAGTTTTTAGCTCTCCCACTTTTCTGATTTCATCTGAGCCCTAGAACAGACCCTTGAGGCAGATGGGGTAGCTTAGCGCCCATCACCCCACTTCCCAGTTACTAGTACTAACCACCACCACAGCATCATTAGCAAAGACCGTTTACTGAATGCCAACGTTTGCCAGACCCTGCCGAATGCATTGGCTTATGAGATGGGAAAGGACGAGGGTCAAATGGGCTGGGCTCAGCTGGCACCACAGCCCAGCCCCTTGGATGAATCACCATGGCCACGGAGAAGGGACATCACTGGCCAGACGGGCCAGAGCCATCCCCATGGCTGGGTGCTGGTATTGTCTAGCTGTCCCTGCAGGAGCAGAAAAACAAACTGGGGTCGAGGAGCAGTTCACCAAATGGATTCTGGCCGTCATCATCCCTCAGCAGGAAGGAACCCGGGTTTTGTGTCTACTATGAATATGTAGAGTCGACTCTGTTCAGGAGCAAGGTCCACTTATAGGTCATTTTCATTCACTCACTGTTTCCTCTGACTTACGGAGGCAGGGATGTGTTTTCTGGGGAAGGTCAGGCCTCATCTTTCCTCCCACCTGGCTGAAATGAATCTGCTGGTTGTAGTGGGGGTTTCTGGGAAAGTTAGGGTTGATTTGAATTTTAGGTTAACAGATGCTGGAATGCAATTATTATTTAGAATATTCTAGAGCAGATATTCTGGCAGCATACAGAAAATAAAAACAACCCCTAACAGTTTCCGAAAACACTGGGCACAAAGCAGGGCTCTATAACTCCCCCTGTATTCATCCTCATGGCGGATTGTCAGCAATGCCCAGTAAATGCCACGCATTATGAGCACAGGAACGGAGGGCACACAGTTGATGGGGGTTGTTATTGGTTATTTTGAGATTCCTGGATGCTCATAAATAATGTGGGCATCTCTGAAGAGGTCTGCATTTTTGAAGCAAACAAAATTAATTTTTTTTTTAGTATTCTGGGGAGAATGAGTGCTTTGGTCTTTCAAGAGAAGGAAGTAAGTATACACAAGGATCCAGAAAGTTTGGAAAAAAGGCAATCTGAATCTGTTAATACTTTATAGGAACCAACATCACTAAGCCACGCAAGAGGAAAGGATGTTACGATGGCCTCATACATGCCTATTTCTTTGTTCTAGAGAACGATGCAAAAATGACATTTTCAGAGTTTTCTATTTGAGATAGTAAATCTAGAGACTGAAGAGAAAGAGAGGAGAGAAATTAAACTCTCAATGCCCATGAACACAAGACTGACTGGCAGGACGGCAAGGCTCTCCTTTCCATTTTTGGAATAAATAAATGACGCATAAGTGTGTAGATTGAGCCTGCTTGATCTTCAGAGCTGTCAAGTATTGCCTATTTTGGGCCATGAACACTGGTTACATTTTAAGTTGTCGTGTTTACAGCTCTGAGGCTACCTCTGGATCCAGCTTAATCCGAAATCGGCTCTGGAGTTGGGGGTTGCCCAACAAAGATGCGATCGAGCCTTTCGGGGGCTGGAAGTTCTGCAGAGAATCCCTGATGTAACTTTCCACAGTAATTCACCAGTCGCCTGGGTGTCAGGTGTCCACTGGTAGGTCAGAGCTAATGCCTACTTTTTGGCCAGTGTGCTTTGTGAATGGGCTAGGAACTGTATTACTTAGAGAACTGGGCTGTTACTTATAGTGACTGAAAACAGCAGACCTACAGATGAGACATAAGCATTTCTTTACCTAAAAACTTTTTGTTGTTTTTACCTAGAAGTTGCTTTACTTAGGAGGTGGGTTAGAGAAAGGACGACAATTTCTTGTACTTTGGTTTGTACTTTCTACTAAACATGAATTTTCCCTTTAGGCAAATGCTGGCAACTAAGAGGCTTGGTATGAAATCAAATACGCTGTGTTTGAATCACTTGCAGAAGTGTCTGGTTCACAGTAAGTGCTACACAGGTACCACACTGCATTCTTGTTATTGCTGGTATGGCCTGGTCCTTGTTGGGATGCAGACAAAATCAGCCCCTTTAGCTCCCCACCAAATGAGCTAAGTGTGAGTGATGTAAAAAGACTTGGTTGGTTTGAGCCAAATCAAGTTAGGTACTAAGGAACCTCTTCCTTTCATTTCAGCCTCAAATTTCATTTCCCTCAAGACCCTGAGTAAATAACAATTCATGTCAGCCCTAAGCCGAGGGCTTTTTGTGGTCCTGCTTCTGGGGGCCTTATTCCAAGGACCTCTAATAATAACCTGCTGTCTTGGGTGTTGCTTCCCCCCATTATGTTTTTCAAGGAAACACTAAAACAGTGGAAAGGGTTGGTTTTTAATCCTCACAAGAAAATCAAGAGAATATTAGCAATTTAGCACAGCTGGGCTGCACTAAGTTTTTAAATGTAGAAAGCTCACCCACCTCAACAGAAGCGTCACCTTTCTGAAATATAATGCAGCTCTTTTCCACTACAGAGATGATTCTTGCCCAAACATCAGAGTTTTTGATGCTTCAGATACAATCTGAGCAATTTATCTGATTTTTTTTTGCTATCTCAGTAAATCATTTATACATAGTGCTTGATTCACAAAATCCTATTTTTTTTAAGATGCACAAAATAACCCATAAAAATACTGACTCCTGCATCTAGTTGTTCCTGCCAGATAGCCACCAAAAGGTTTATAGATTTCCCTCATTATAAACTAATTGATATTCTGTAACAGCTCTAATCTGCTTAGTAGTCCTCTCCTTTGGAGTCCAAGAGAGAAGCATTCCAGATGTCAAAGACATTACAGGAGAAGGGAATCAAGAAGCCTGGGGGTTTTCTTAGTGGTAAGATACCCTAGAGACGGATACTTAAGATGTGGGATTCTTAAGATTACGGAGCCCATCCGTGGGGAAGATCAATCCTTCCTGTCAAGTGGGATTGCCGCCCAGCAGGAAACGATCTCAGTCCCTCCTTACCCTTGGTTTCACTTTCTCTGGTTTCACCTACCTACCCGCCGTCATTCATTCGTGGTTCTCCAGGCAGGTGACCCTCCTTCTGACATACGGTCAGAAGGTCAACAGCAGCCTAAGGGCACATCACAGTGCCTATGGCATTCACCTCTCCTCATCTCCTCGTGGAGGCATTTTATCATCTCACATCATCACAAGAAAAGGGAGGATGCCACAAGGATGTATTTAGAGAGAGAGGGAGACCGCATTCACACACAGCTTTTATTATAGTCTATTGTTATAACTGTTCTATTTTGTTATTAGTTGTTAATCTTTTATTGTGTATAATTTATCAATTAAACTCATCACAGGTCAGTATGTATAGGAAGGACTACAGTTAATATGGAGCTTGGTACTATCTGTGGTTTCAGGCATCCACTGTGGTCCTTGGGGCATATCCCCACCCAGAAGGGGGGACTCCTGTACTCTAAGGGCAGGTAAGCAGTTTAGGCCACTTACCACCAAACTCTTTGAACCTTGGTTTTATCGTCTGTAAGACGGCACTGCCTCTCCTGCCTCCTACTACAGAGGGAGCAATGTTTCACTTCTGGGGTGGTCAGGGGAGGTCATGCTCGGCAGCTAAAATACAAACAGTCATTCTACCTGCATGGGCTGCTTCATGCTCTCCTGCCTGGGGTGTGCTCACCGGCACGGGCTCTGCCCTGCCAGGGAGGCTTACAGGTCCTCGGCCACTAAGCTTGTCCTGGGGTCACTTAGTTCAGGAGGAAAGCAGTAGGAGCAGATCAATGCTGTGTTCTCTGGATCAGCCTCTCCAACAATACAGCTTGTATTCTGGGGTCATCTGACTCCCGTCTCTATAGCACAGTTGCCTCAGAGGAGGAGAGGTGTGACAGTTTATAATGACAAAGGCAGCTCATGGTAGAAAATTAAGAGAAATCCGGATACAAAGTTAAATACGACTGGGTGTCCGTGACACAAAGTACAACATAAAGGCACTAAACACAGGCTCACGGTGTGGAACATCATCTAGCTATTAAAAAACAGATGAGTTAGCTCTCTGTCTTTTGACTTAAGGGATGTCTGTGATACATTAACAGGAATAAAAAGAGTAATGGGTACAGGATGACCCCATTAAAAGGAAAAAAAAACCATGTAAAGATGAGGGATAAAGGCTTTAGCATCAGCGTGCATGGTTTTAAATCAAAGTTCTGCTTCTCTGGGTTAAGTACGTGCCGACTACATATTTAATCTCTCTATATCTCAGTTTTCTCATCTGTAAAATGGGGATAAAAATATGGCCATGTTCAAGCAGAAAAAAGTGGTTTGAGATCACTGAGTCCAGTGGTTTTCACACTGGGAATGATAGAACCCTCAAGAGAGGCAATGGTAACGAATGCATGAATTCGCTTAGCACAAAGCAAGTGCTCAGTAAGTACTACTTCCTGTTACTATGAGCTGTTACATGTTAGTATTACTGTGCAGGATAACGAGCACCAGACTATTAACATTGGTTACGCCCAGTGGGAGTGGAGCTAGAAGGGGACTGGGAGGGTATGAAAAAGGAAATGGAAATGAAAAGACAGTGGACACCAAACAAGACATGCCAATGGCAGAGATGCATCTGAAAAGATGCTCAACAGCAAAGATCATAGGGAAATGCAAATTACAGCAACAAAATCCTCCTACGCACCTATCGGAAAGGCACAAATCCACAACACTGACGGGACCAAATGCCGACAAGGGTGAGGATCAACAGCAACTCTCATTCACAGAGTCTCTTACACAACTAAACACACCCCTACTATGTAATCCAGCAACTGTGCTCCTTGCTATTTATCTACGAGGGTCGAAACATGTCCACACAAAAACCTGTGTATGAATGTTTGTAACAGGTTTATTCGTAACTGCCCACACTCGGAAGCAACCAGGATGTCCTTCAGCAGAAGAGCAGACAGACAGACCACGATAGCCACAGATAATGGAGTATTAGTCTGCAGCGAGTGGAAATGAGCCACAAGCCATAAAGTGACAAGGAGAAACCTTAAATGCCTATTACTAAGGGAAAGAAGCCAATCTGAAAAGGCTACATACAGTATGATTCCAGTTACATCACACACTCTGGAAAAGGCAAAACTATGGGGACAGCAAGCAGGTCAGTTGCTGCTAGGGGCTAGGGGGAGGGGAGGATGAACAGGCAGAGGGTAGAAGAGTTTTAAGGCAGAGAAACTATTCAATATGACCCCATAATGGTGGATATATGTCCTCACACATTTGTCCAAACCCACAGAATATATGACACAAAGAGCGAACCCCAATATAAAACTATATATTTGGGGTGATAGTGATGTGACAACATAGGTCCATCAGTTGTCACCACTGGACCACTGTGACGGAGGTGCAGAGCACTGATGGGGTCTGGGGGTTAGCTACGTGTGGGGTGCGGGTGGAGGGGCATATGGGAACTGTCTGCACTTTCGGCTTGACTTTGCAGTGAACCTAAATTTGATCTACAAGATAAAGTGTATTAAGACAAACAAACCTGAGCGGGGGATAAAACCTAAATGCTAATAGTAATTGCCAGCAGATGATGAGGTTATCAGCTCTTTCTGCACTTTCAAAGTCTTCTCCTTCACTCCTATCCCGGGCTCATGCTGTTCTCTCTGCCTCTTCCCCTGCTCTGGGGAGTATTATCTACTTACCCATTAGGATTGAGTTTAGCTGGAATTTTCTCTGTGAAGTGTTCCCTGACCTTCTCTGTGCTCCAAGAGCCTGGATCTCCACCAACGGGCAGACATTCCATGGTCTTATGATTGTCTCTTACCTCGTCGGTCTGCCCTTCTAGATGTGAGTCTTTGGGGGGTATGTCTGTCTTGGTTCTGTGGTATCCCCAGTGCGCCTAGTACAACATCGAGTACAATCAATTCATGAAATTTGTTGAATATATGAATTTGAATTAAATCAGGACAAGCGTAGAGAAAAACAAAATACACAGTACAAATCTCAGAGTGAAAGAACGAACACAGTACGGTGCAGGTGGGGAATGGCCACCCCAAGAGTTGGGGGGGTCCTGGCAGCAGACAGAGGCTGAGAGAGGAACAGAGCTGTATGCAGTGTTAAGAACGGTGTGTTGAAATGCAGAGTAGGACAGGGCAAAAATGGATGTCCTTGACGGGTCCCCATGACTGGCAATGGTATGAGAGTGCAGGTCAGAATCAATAAGCCCATCATGGAAAGAGGCCCCAACTCCAGCTTCATCAGTGAGGGTCTCTCCTGTGTGAGCCAGTGGGGCGGGCAATGTCCACGATCCTCCCAGCACCAATCACTGCTGATGAACCATCACGAGTTCTGCAAACACTTGAAACACTTGCTTAAGGTTTCCTTCAAGGGCACCGTTCCCAGTGCACGTGCTTGTTTGTTTGTTCCCTGATGGGGGAACATTCCAGGGAGCCCATCGTCATTCAGCCAAGGTCAATAACCCTTTCCATTACTACATATCCTATTTTTCTGCAAAACCAACCCTATTGGAAAGTGCGGAGGAGAAGGAGAAAAGGAATAGAAAAAAACCAGATGAACAAAGGCCTCTCTTGTTTCTTCTAATAAAACATCTCCCGTCCGGGCAGTGTAATCTGGACGCAGGTCTGCTCCTCTCTACCCTCATCTCTCTTTCCCACTGGTACAAAAACACCTCCATGTCCTCCCAATCCTCAAGCAAAGCTCACACATTTGAAGAGCTTTTGGACACCCCTGGAAAACTCCACACGCTCTATTTGCAGGCAAGGCTGTGACTGTTCTGGGGTCAGCACCAGCCTCCAGTCTAGTCCCCAGCGCTCCCTGCACAGAGCCCTGGATCTTATTTCAAGCATTCATCTGCTCCAATTTTGTCTCCTACCCGAGGTCTCAACCCTTAGCTGAATTACAATTAGTTGCCCTGAGGAGCCTGGAGGAGACTCATTTCAGAGGAAAATGCCTTCTGCTGGGCAGCCCCAATCTAACCCGTAGTTAGCATCTATGAATTTCAACTCTGAGAACTGCCTCTGCTCACAGGGCCCAGAGAAATCTGTCTTTTATGATGGCCCGTATTTGCTGTACTTTGGACAGGCCTCTCCATAGTTCTGAAATTGCTTCTCCCAAATCTCATTTTTAAAACAATCACTGCTGAGTAAGTTTTCTTCCAAAGCTGCCTTAAGAATTCCTTCTTGAAACCAGAATAATGATTGCTTTTCTGAAAAATGCAGGTTGGGAAATCTGACAGCCACTGTGCAGGACTGAGGGGCATGAGGTAAGAGCTGGCCTCTGGGTTGCATGCCTGATTCACTGAGGAAAAGGGGCAACAATTAGGGGCCTTACCTGTCATTCTCATCTGGGAAATAGGGATAGTATCTCTTCTCTTCCCTATCCTATTAGGGTCTCGCAATGGTACCACATTGGACCAGTATTTTTGCTCTCTGGAGAAAGAGATGCACTTGGAAAATGTCATTCTTATGAAATTTACCTCTTCTTTCTGAAGACTTTCACATTCTTTTATTATTGGGGGGTGGGTATGTCACGTTATTTTTATCACTGAGGAAATTGGGATATTAGAGGTGCAAACCATTATAGCCCAGGATTGGATGTGTTTTATAATGAGCTCTTTTTAGAAAGAACCCTGCTCTTTAATACAATGGAAAAGTAATTTATTGAGAAGTGTCCTTGGGGATAGAGAAGAGTGCCGCACTTCTGCCACATTTCTCGTAACCAGCTGAGGTGAGGAGGGACAGGCTGCCCGGGGAGCCCGGGGACAGGCTTCTCGTCCTTCCTCTGCAACCAGCCCGCTGTGAGTTCTAGTTAAGCCTGACCACAGTTCTAGGCCTTGGGTTTTGCACCTGTAAAAGGAGCAGGCTGAGTGGTATCTGTGATTATCACGCATTCATTAGCAGTGCAGCTCCCCTTAGTGAACGCCTTTTCAGAAACCAAACACAGACCATGCCAGGAGAGGGAGCTGAACTCACCCACCCCCGCAATGCCCCACTGCACCAGCAAGGCTCACCCTACTGCAAACAGTGCTCCCTGAGGCACCCCTGGGCCCTTACTGCTCTGAGATGCATACTGAAAGCCAACAGCCTAGATGGTCTTAAAATTCTTGTCTAATTGAGCAGGAGACACACTCGTTTCTAATCCAGTGGATGTGTGGTTTCTTCTACCTCTGGGGGACTCATGCCCCATGACACTCAGACAGGGGGATCCTGCCAAGTGGTGTAGGGTCCACCCCCTGGACAGCTGCTGCTTCAGAACACAGATGGGGACCTGCAGCTGAGCACAGAGACACAGGCCAGCACCAGTCATGGAGGGAACGTCTGTCTTCGTGGCTGCAGATGACCCTGCTGCTGGTGTGGCTTTGTGTGCGTGTATGCATGTGCGAATGCATGTGTGTGTGCATGTATGTGCGTGCGCATATGTGTGTGTGTGTGTGTGTGTGAGTGCGTGTATGGCTGGGACATGCTTCCTCCCTCCTTGTCCATTCATTCACTCAGTCGCACACAGTCACGGATCCCCTGCTCTAGACCACGAACGATCTAGTGAGGAGGACCAACAACAAAGAGCCATGCAACTACGCAATGACACACGCAGTGGAGTGAGCAGTGCTAATGACATCCCTAACTGAAGACGGTGTGCAGCTGTGGCTGGTACCCCTAGACGTTACCTAGTAGAGCCCTGACACTGGAGGCCGTTAGGTTCAACCAGGCGGTGAGACTGCTCAGAGCAGGCGAGCTGGAGCTCAGTCTTCTCAGCTGGAGAATTGTGTGGCAGAGACCAGAGAAAGGCACGCTCAGCCCCTTTTCTAATGTACATCTCCCTCTCCTACCTCTCTTCAAGACGCCCCAAATCAAAACACTTTCATTTCCAGGCACCCTGGCAGACAGGAAGGCCTGGATGTCAGAGTTTTCTGGCCAGAAGTCTTTTCTGAATAAGAAGGCAAAATCTTGAAAAAGGGAGGCTTTGTTCTCTTTACCCTTCTTCCTTCTCCCTGCCTGAAAGGCAGACTTCCCAGAGGTACAGCAGCTATTTTGGGACCTTGAGGATGAGGAAGAAGGAACAGACAAGCCTGGTTCTTTGATGATAGCCTGAGGCAGCTATACCAGTCCTGGATCTTATGGTGAAATGAATGAATGAATGAGCCCTTACCTGTCTGAGCTATTGTTTATCGAGTTTTCTGTTATTTGCAGTTCAGTGCACATTGATACAATAGGATAAAAACAGAATCTACTTCATGGGATGTTTTGAGGACTAAATGAGATACTGTGTACAGGGCCAGGGTCATGGCCAGGCACACAACAAGCATCAGTAAACGGTGGCCCATCTGCTGGTGCTGCTGAAGAAGAAAACCTGCCAACCCTTTGGCCAGTCACTGGATGGAGCGCAGGGGCAGGAAGCTGGGGTGGGGGTGCTGGGGGTCCTACCTCGATCACTGAAGTCATCAACCAGCACGATCTCGGCAATCAGCTCCGGGGGTGAGCGGTTCAGCACGCTGTGGACGGTGCGGAGGAGGGAGGACCAGCCCTCGTTGTGGAAGGGGATGATGATGCTGGTGTTGGGGAGTGTCTCCAGGTAGCGTTTGCCGTTGCAGCTAGAGGGAGACACAGGGCATAGGAGACAACAGGTTCAGCTCTCATCTTGTCAAGAGGACTCCATAAGCACATGGTTTGGCTAACCGCAAATGCCACTCCTTTCTAGCCTTTAGGGAATGAGCAACAGCCAGGGACAGCTCAGTCACTTTAGAACCTCTTTCCGCTTAGCATCCCGAAGTCACACTTCCAATTTCCTGCACACACGGTAGAGAGGGGTATGTCTACAAGAACCCCCGAATTGTATAGAAGCAGTTACAAACCCACAACAGCAGCACTAGGGTTTGGTGTCCTCCATGTGCTAACCTGTTTAAGCCTCAGTCGCTACAGGAGCATGGATGCCCATCCTCATGATTCCAGGTGGAAGACAACCCTTCACTAACGCTCTGGCCTCTCTCCTCACCCCTCGCACACTCCTCACCAGTGGAGAAGTCATTTGCCCACGCATTTGGACGAACACACTGGGCTTCACAGGCTCGGCCCCTCCCCTCTCCCTCCCTGGGCTCTGCTGGCAGAGGGGACATTTCCCCCTTTGTCTCCAGAGTCCCATGGTAAGCTTGGGGATGGGAGGCCTGGCCCCATGGGCCTTTAATGTCATTGTAACACCCAAAGGGATTAACATAGTTCCTTAATATCATCAAATATCTAGTTGGTGTTCAAGTTTCCCTGATCTTCTATCTTTTCACAGTTGCTGAAATCAGGATCAAGACAAGGCCTACGGCTGTCTTTAGCTGATGCAACTTCTAAGTCTCTCTTTTCCTTATAGTTTGTTTGTTGAAGAAACTGGGTCAACTGCACTATTGGATTTCCTACAGTCTGCATTTTGCTGCTCGCACTGCTGTGGTGTCTCTGAACATGTTCCTCTGTCTGCCCCCTTTGGCTCCTGTAAATTGGTAGCTAGGTCTAGAGGCTTGACCTAAGTTCGTGAGACATTCTGGCAACCTCTTCATAGTGGTGTGAGCCTCCTACAGGAAGCCTGTACTGCCCAGTTGTCTTCCCTTTTGGATGCTGATGGCCACTGAAGATCAGGGCCTAAATCCTTCAGTTTATCAGGGGCTTGCAAAATGGTGATACTTTTACTCTATCATTCTTCATTTACTGGCTGGGATATTATAATGAAGTAAAATGATCACAACTATTTGGTTGAGGTACAGAAAAGTATAGGAAAAGTATAGGAAAGACATGACTCATTCTTGATCATCAGTGAAAACTGATGACTTGGTTCCCTACTATGTCCCAAAGATGGTCAATTATTTGTTTTCATTATGAACTCATAAATCTTCACATAATATATTTCAGTTCAGTGCAAATATTATTATTCTTTTTAAAAATTTTTATTTATTTATTTATTTTTAAGATTTTGTTTATTTATTTGACAGACAGAAATCACAAGTAGGCAGAGAGGCAGGCATAGAGAGGGTAGGGGAAGCAGGCTCCCGGCTGAGCAGAGAGGCCGATGCGGGGCTTGATCCCAGGACCCTGGGATCATGACCTGAGCTGAAGGCAGAGGCTTTAACCCAATGAGCCACCCAGGCGGCCCTGTTGAATGTTTTTGTAACAAAAAAATATCGGATTTTGTCAAATACTTTTTCTGCACCTACTGAAATGATCACATGGGTTTTGTTCCTCTATTCTTTTAATAAAGTGTATTACATTGATTGATTTTCATATGTTGAACCAACCTTGTTCCTAGGATAAACCCTACTTGGTCATGGTGTATAATCCCTCTTATACATTGCTAAATTTGGTTTGCTAGTATTTTGCTGAGGATTTCTGCATCTACATTCAAAATGGATATTGGTCTACAGTTTTCTTGCAATGTCTTTATCTGGTGTTATATATTTTATCTCTTTTGCTAAAAATCTACGTTCTTAACATTGTTACTTATTTGTTTTTTCCTATAATATATAACTGCTTCAGAAAAGCAATTCCAATATCATTGCTAACAATCTGATTATATAAAATTTGAGATTCCTTTTGTCTTTCGTTTCTTTTTATCTATGGGGTACATTTCATTAGTGATATTAAGGATTTTCCCAGGGCCCAAAAGATGGGACCTGAGGACCAGGCAGGCCCAGAACTAATGTCAAAACTGTTTACTTCATCTTCAGTCATAAGCCAGGTATGGTAGGCAGAGTATCAGCCTGAAGACGTCTAAGCCTTAATCCCCAGAAGCTATGACTATGTTACCTTACGTGGCAAAAGGGACTTGGCAGATATGGTCAGGGTTAAGGACCTTGAGATGAGTTTGAAGAGTTTGGATTACCCAAGTAGGTCCAATGTAACCACAAGTGTCCTTTAAAGGTAGAGCACCTTTCTAGCTGGGTCAGAGAGATGAGAAGGAAGGAGTAGAGAAATGAAGTGTGAGAGGGACTCAACTCACCACTGCTGGCTTTGAAGATGGAGGATGGAGGTCATAAGCCAAGGGAAGTGGGCAGTCTTTAGAATCCTCAGCTGATGGCCAGCAAGAAAACAGAGGTTCACTCTTCATAACCAGTCTGCCAACAACCCAGATAAGCAAGACTGCCCCAGGGTCCTCAGAAGGGAATGCAGCCTGGCCCACATCTTGACTGTAGCCCAGTGAGACCCATGTTGGACTTCTGACTTACAGAACTGTTAACAATAACTTTGTGTTGTTTAAATTGCTAAATTTACATTAAACTGCCAAGGCAGCTACAGAAAACTCAAATACAAAAGTCATCTTTGATACTCTTTACCCAGTCTGTAAACACTTCAAAAGTACAAGATTTAACACACACACACAAAATCCTCATGAGTCTCACGTGGCAGCAGTGGGCTGAGCTGACACCCCTCTCCATTGGGCAGGTGCTCTCTGGGTCCCCTCACCTTTTACCACTCCCCACAGCCTTACATCAGAGCTGTTTCACTCCCTTACATTGTCTTCCAGGCCCGTAAAGACCTTTGGAGTTGAAAAGTCCAAAAGTAAAAGACATTGTGGGAGGGAGCTAGCTCCACAAGACTGGTAAGAAGTTTTTTGGGAGAAAATGTGGAACAACAGAAGTAACAACAAAATATCTCCTTTTGTATGCCACTGCAATCCACCAATCAACTGTCAAAATGCATCAGGGGCGTGCTGCAACTTACTCTGAAACATTTCAAACAATAAAATAGATTGACAGATGGAGAGAGGGATGGACAGATACATAAGAAAGCAGGGAGAGAAGTGCTAACTGCAGAATCTAGGCGATGGGAACACGAGCGCTCAACGTGCAGTTGTTTCAAAACTTCTCTGTATGTTTATTTTCAGAAAGAAACATTAGGAGGGAATGGGTCAGGGTCCACAGTCTCCTTAGTTGCAAATTCTCTCTTGGCTAGAGGCACCAAGGGAAGCTGGGGGTGGGGAGCAGAGACAAGAATGAAGCCTTGGTGTCCGACAGAGGGCTCCGTTCCAACTGTGTGGACAGGAACCCCCCCTTAGAGGACATCCCCCACTCAGCAACCCCCCAACTCCCACCCCCTGCTCCCCTGCCAAATTCTGCCAGTCCAGTTCTGCTGGATAAGTCAGTCTCTTTCTTCTTGGGGCCTTGGGACTTCTTTCAGGTCCCATCTTGCTCCTCCATCTGGCTGGACGGTTTCTAGCCAGGCCTTGTGCAGCAGCCCTCCTCTGGCCCTTCCCCCAGCTCTAATCCCTTTGGTCACATCAGCCAGCTTTCTCAGGGAGAAACTGCATTATGTGGGTTTTTGCAAACAAACGAAAGCACCCCCCCCCTTTTTTTTTTTTTAAATCTCTTTCCCTTGACTCAGCTGGGTCCTCTGTGGCCAAGAATGATGGCGAGATCTAGTTTGCTATGGAAATTCCTGCCTCCCATCTAATTTCACAGGAGGCTCGTTCGACTGAAGCAGGGGAGGGCGGTGTGGTTAGCAGTAATAAGTTGCCTGGAGTCCATGGGGCGAAATACAATAGAGCTATTACCCCGCAGAGAGGCCTGACTCTCTCAAACCCCAGCCTGGGCCCCACAGCCTGCCAACAGACACACAAACACCATCACGTATTAAGGGAAATAGGCAATGCCACAACAGACTAAATTCACTTCTAATTTGATTCAATCATGGAATTACAGATCAGTCAGAACTCAAATGAAAGGCTCGGCTTGGATCATAGCCTTGAACATGTACCTTTTTTATGGGGGGCTGGGGACTAGTCCTTTTCTCCCTCCTCTGTCCATCTACTCATTTATTTACTACATAAACACACAACAGCACTCTGACTTTTGCCATGGGCACTAGTCATTAGTTGGCTTCCAGCTTAGTAGAGGTTCTTTGTTTGAATAAAAAATTGTCTGACTTGCTGAAATCTGTCTCTCCAGAACCCAGCAGGAAGCATGGTGCCACAGACCTGCCCACAAGCCCCCTTCCCGTAGGGGAGCTCCTGCAAAAAGCCCCTTCTTTCTCTCTTAGGAGGCCTCAGATACCAGCAGGAGGAAGAGGCCTGGGGATGGGGGATGTAAACAGAAGGCCCCTGCCCCCACTGACACCCCCATCTTAGCAGTCCTCTTTAAGACCCATCTACATGTTGTGTCTTGAGATTTCACCACTGCAAGGTGGAGTTATGTCCAGTTCTTTGGTGTGTGATAAACACGAGGCATCCCTGCACCCGACACCTTTAGAGGGCGGCCAGGAAGGGATACTAGGGCACGATATTCCCAATGTAAGGAGGCTGGGTTCGGCCACGACCAGACAATAACAACTCTGCCTTCCCACGGTTCATCGTGCCTGATGGTTTCCTGAGCACTTGTCCTTCTCTCTCTCCTCTAATCTGTACCAGCCCCGGGGAGGCAGGAGAACCGGAGAATGCCGATCCCATTTCCACAGAAGGAAAACAGGGCCCAAAGAGGTAAGGGACCTAGATCCAGGGCTGTATTTATTTAAAATAATACTTATTTTAGCCATTCTGACAGGTATAAAATGATCTCTCATTGTGGTTTTAATTTCTATTCCCCTGATGATTACTGATGTTGAGCATTGTTTTACACCTGTTGAAATGGCTGAAATAGAAAACACAAGGAATAATGAGCGTTGGCAAGGATGTGGAGAAAAAGGAGCGCTCCTGCCTTGTTGTTGGGAATGCACACTGGTGCGACCACTCTGGAAAACAGGAGGGAGGTTCCCCCCCAAAAAAGCTAAAAATAGTATTACTGTATGATTCAGTCATTCTACCACTGAGTATTTATCCAAAGAAAACAAAACACTTATTTCACTCAGCATAATCTCATATGGTTTCACTTATTTGTGGAGCATAACAAATAGCATGGAGGACATGGGGACTTAGAGTGGAGAAGGGAGTTGGGGGAAATTGGAAGGGGAGGTGAACCATGAGAGACTATGGACTCTGAAAAACAATCTGAGGGTTTTGAAGGGACGGGGGGTGGGAGGTTGGGGTACCAGGTGGTGGGTATTATAGAGGGCACGGATTGCATGGAGCACGGGGTGTGGTGCAAAAATAATGAATACTGTTATGCTGGAAATAAAAAAAAAAAAAAAAAAAAAAAAAAAGAAAACAAAACACTAATTCGAAAAGATTTATGCCCCCCTACGTTTCCTGAAGCATTATTTACTATAGCTAAGACATGGAAGCAACCCAAATGTCCACTGATAGACAACGGATTATCATTCAGCCATAACAAAGAATGAAATCCTGCCATTTGCAACAACAGGGATGGACCTAGAAGGTATAATACTGAGTGAAACAAGTCAGAGAAAGATACCATACATTTTCATGCATATGTAGGATTTAAGAAACAAAACAAACCAACAAGAATAAAAAGAGACACACAAAAGAACAGACTCCTAATTATAGAGAACAAACGGTTGGTTCCCGGAGGGGAGATGGATGGGGATGGGTGAGATAGCTGATAGGGATTAAGAGCATATGTATTGTGACGAGCACTGAGTAGTGCAGAGCACTGTTCAATCACTACATTGTGCACCTGGAACTAATATGTCACTGTATGCTAATTGTACTTGAATACTAAAATACCACAATTTTTTTTCTTGAGGAGAAAACTGAGAACTGCTCAGGGATAAAAGTCTAAAAAGCACAGAAAGTCTAATCAACAATGGTAAAGGTAACAACGGCAACATCCTGACACTTGGGGCAGGCCGCTGCTAAACATTTAGGGAATGTTCTCTTCTCTGCATGCTTCCATAAACATGCATACGGCAAACCCACTCAATGGTGCTGTCCTCCTGCCTCAGTATTTCTGGCCCCAGACAGCACCATAAAAGAAGCGCCTATGCCTAAGTGAAAAGCAGGCTGCCCCTTGCACAAGCACCTGTGCTCTGTCTTCTTTCTCCTTCTTTGCTAACAGCATCCTGCTTTTCCTTAAGGAATCTCCCACTCTTCAATTCTATAGGGTTCAGGGGTGGTCTCTACCTTGCTTTGAGGGTGGGCAAGGAAACCTGGCTCAACCAATCAGAACACTGATTTTCTCCCACCACAACGACAATGCGGGAATTGGGCACCTGTAAATCAGAGTACATTCTGGCTAAGAGAGAGATAGGCTCTTTTTTGCTGACACTGAACATGGGAAGATAGAAGTCTGGTCTGACTGAGGCCACCAAACATGTTCACTGCCTTCAAATGAATTTAACAGAGTAGAAAATAGAGCCAAGAGTTGGAGAGAGGTTCCTACTGGCATCATTCAGGAGTCCCTGATCCAGCTATAGCTGAAGCCAAGCTCTGTTCCTAGACTCTTCAGTTACGTGAGTCAATACATTTTCTTAGGTCAGTCTGAGTTAGGTCTCTGTCACTCATCACTGAAAGAATCCTTGCTGTTATAACTGGATCACCTCTAAGCCCTCTCAATCAAATCAATCTGTTTTGGAACCAAGGATGGCTTCTGAAGGACAGAAGCAGAAACGGTTCCCCAGGAGTCACCTCTGATCTGCAGGGGCAGCCTCTGTCTCCTGCTGAATTCTGCTCATCACTGCCTGGGAGAAAGGGGCTGGGCTGAGGGCCCTTGTGAGGGTGGGAGGCAGTGGGACGACTGGGAGATAACTGAATCCATCTGTGGCTGAGCAGCCCCCAATTTAATATTCCCTGCAGGATTCTGAGCTCTTGGGACCCAAAGATTATGAGATGCCCCCTCAGGGCATAATGCTGGAGCACTAGAATATGAAAGAAAGAAGTCAAAATCAAAGGGAAGCATTTCAAAACTTCTCTCCCGAGACAACTTTGAATGGAACAATCCAATCATTTTGAAGGAAATTATAAAAGACACTTAATTCTCTAGCATAGGACACCAAAGACCCAGCTGAAATGCAAGTCAACTGAACAAACCTGATGTTGTATGTATCTAAGGGACCAAAAAGGCTCTAGACCTGGCTTCAAATCCTGACTCTGCCACTCTGCAGCCATGAGACCCAGGCACAGGTTTTCACACTCGCTGAGCTTCAGTTTCTCATCTGTGAAATGGGGATGGTAATACTATCAGAGTGTCATGGTAAAATTTAAAACAGCCACATGGACAGAGTGGCTAGCTCTGTCCTTGGAGAAGGGGAAATGTGGAGAAGAACTAGGAGCAGAAGAATGCCCCAGATTTCAATTCTCCTGGAATTAGAGATGGACATTCCAGAGAAAGGCACAGGGCTTTAGTAAGGCCTAAATAAGAGTTTCGCTGCTGTAGACATACATCCCATTCTTGGTACCCCAGGTTTAGCCAGCTCGTGGCTCAAAACATTTTTATTTGCTTGCTCCCTTAATCATGCATGCATTCAAGAAATGTTTACTGAGCACCTTCTATGTGACAGATACTATGCTAAGCCCTGGGATTACACTGGTGAGGAACAAGTCATTGTCCCTAAGGGACACAGAGTTGAATGGAGGGAGGGAGAGAAATAAATGAGCAGTAATAAAATCATGATAACTCTTCCCACCTCCCTGCCTGTGGCTAAGGGGAAGGCAGAATGCAAATGGCTGGAAAGACAAAGCATGAAGGCATTACAAGCACTGTATGTATCCTTGCGCCCAGCCGTGAGCCTTGCCAACAAGGAGTAGGTAGTTAATGGTTGCTGGGTTGAACTGGAGCTGGAAGGGCCTAGTCCAACCCTTTTGTTTTCCAAGTGTGGCGGGGAGGCTTACAGAGGCTGAGTGGAGACCCCAGCCCACATGGCCAGTGGCTACTGGACAGGTTGCTGGGGCTAATTCTTCAGTTTAGCCACATGAAGAGGAAAGCCTTTGGAATCTCTGGGTGTAAAGAACAAATCCGAGTCATACAGAGTTTCAAGGACCTGGTGTCTGCTGTCATGTTCCAAGTGCTACCTGGGGGCTTTGGCAGGTCTGAGGACGGCTGGACCATGCAGCCTAGAGGAGTGGGTCACTGGGGGTTTTGATGAGCTTCAGCATAAAAACTACCACTAGTAGGAAGGTGGGTGCTTTCAATGTGCTTGCTGATGTCCATTCAGTGTTTGTTCACCTTTATTGGAAGGAGTTTGTATGAATGTGGAGCAGAAAACACCAACTACTAGTTGCCTAACCCTGGGCGAGTTACCAAACCTCTGCAAGCCTCAGTTATCTCCTCTGTAAAATGGGCCTCAGTTTCCTCCTTTTTTAAAATGGATTTGCAGGGGTACCTGGGTGGTTCAGTCAGTGCAACATCTGCCTTCAGCGCAGGTCATGATCTTGCGGTCCTGGGATCCCCGTGTTGGGCTCCCTGCTCAGTGGGGAGTCTGCTTCTCCCTCTGCCCCTCCCTCCCGCTTGTGCTTGCTCAAGCTCTCTCTCAAATAAATAAAATCTTTAAAAGAAAATGGACTTACTGTATGAGCTGAGAAGTAACTAGGATAGGAACTCTGCAAAGATATGGGTGCATCAAAGGCCATCTTGGTTCAAAAAGAAACATCTGTGCTCATCAGGTCAATCATGGTGCCTCCCTTGGCCATGTCTTCTCCTTGAACAGAAATGGCTATGCCCGAGGAAGGCTGAGGAACAAGTCCTGGGTGAGCCCTATAACCACACTTTCCCTGGCTGTGATGGTGCCTGGGGCAGGGGTAGAGCCTTGACCCAAGAGCAGCCAGTGCATCAACTTGCCCATGATCAACAGCCTAGTAAGAAATGTGCCTAGATCGGGTGCACCAGGCCAATGAAACTTCTTTCTCTTTCTTGAAGATGCCCCTGATGTATGGAAAGGGAGTCCCAGAATTAAAGAGGGAATCAGACACATAGCTATATAGAGAAGAGCCAAGGCCTCTTGATGGATGGGATCCAGAAATTTCTGCTGCTGAGGGGGTCATAAGAGACTCTGGTAGCCAGACTTAGAAACCTCTTCCCATTTCAAGGCACCGGGAAGCCTGGCTGTACCTTGCTTTCACCTCTTCCTCCTCGAAAGCCTCGATGGTTTTTTCCACATTCCAACTAGCTACATTCCCTTTTCCCTTACTGCCTCTGCCTCCTTGCAGGGGACTGCCCCATCAGGTAAAGTAACCTTGTGGCCAAGGAGTCCATCATCCTATTCCCAAGTCCATTCCCAGAAGAGAAAAACAAAAACAAGCATCCGAAAGTTGTACTTGAGCTAGATGAAGTGTCCTTATTTTTTCTTTATTATTTTGAAAAGAACGGACCCTTATAGAATTAAGCTTCCCAAACTCCAAAATAAGGCTGATATGGAAATTGGGACCCCCCCCAGGTCATGGACTCTTGAGGCTGCTGGGGCACACTGTATTGTTCCACGTGATTCCTGAGGCCTTACCAATACTGTGCCCACCGGGCCACCATGGCATCATGAGATTACCTGCTGTCTGTAGGGTTTTACCACCACTGTGCTCTGTACACTATAGAGTGAATTGTTCTTCAGTGAATATAAGGGCAACTTGTGTGTGTGTGCGTGTGTTTTTAAGAGAATGATCATCTGAAAAAATCCTTGTGGAGTGACTCTGTTGTTTAAAGCTCCCAGTGTTTATTGTCTTAGATAAACAGTTTTCTTCTAGAAATGGGTGCACCATTTTAGCACCTTCCCATGGGACTAGAGTCAACACACCCTCCTCTGCCAAACAGGTGATAGTTTTGGATTTTCCACTGACCAGATGGGTCTTTGGGAGTTGGTTTGTGTTCTTCGGGGTGGCAGAAGCCAGGATCTCTTTGGGTTGAGGAAGGAGGTCCACTACTGCATGGCTTCAACATGAAAAGCCAATGAGAATTGCTGACTAGGAAGGCTAGAAGGGCCTGAAGTTCACCTTGTTTGTGCTCCTTATTTTACAGATGAGGAAACCGAGGCCCGGAATGGGGAGGGACCTTCCCAGAGTCACAGAGTGAGATTATACATGGATTATCTCAAATAGTAGCCCACGAGAAAGGGTACTTCCTGAAGTAGCAAGAGCAGGTGTAGTGAGGGAAGGGGCATGGGCTGGAGAGACCTTCAGATCTGGGTCCAAATCCCACAGCTGTCATTTAGCAGGGGCTCACCTTGGCAATGTCACAGCTGCCCTATGCCTCAGTTTCCACCTGGCTAAAATGGGAATATAATTCCTTCCTATTGAGGCTGTCACAAGGAATGAAAGAGATACTACAGGTGAATATAGCTGGTACAGTATCTGGCTCAATAATGTGAGTTTCCACCTTCTATAGGCCACACTGTAGGTCCTTTTCCAGTAAATCGTTTAAGTTCAGTATTCCAGTGTTTTTCCCTATCTATTTTACATAAAGAATAGTCAGTCCCTTATAATAAAACATTCTCAGTAAGACTATGTCCAATGGACTCTGGAGCCACCAAGAAGCTAAGAGGAAGTTATAAATATCTCCAGGTTCTGGAACAAAAGGGAGAAACTGGGTGTTAGTGGGCAGAGTGTGAAAAGATCCTGTCCCCCCCATCCTCTCTCCAGATGCAGCTCTGGGCCCTCTCCTGACACATCTTGACAGCAAGCCTTCCCTCCTCCGCTGGGGCTTGGCTCCCAGCCCTTCTCCACACCTCTCTGGGGGATGGGATAGATGCTGGCTTTTTCTTTAACAGTCTGGCTGCAATCAGAGGACCCAGAAGATTAGTGGGACAACATGTGCCAGGCTGATGTCTTTACGAAGGTCCTTTTCCATTCAAGGAGGCTTTGCTAGAAGCCAGCTGTACCCACCTGCTCTTCCCTCTTTTCAACAGACAGCTCAGAGAATCGCGAAGGGTTATTATTACTAGCTGTGCACCCTGCACTGTCCGTTCATCACTGGTGCTGTACCCCTAACCCACATCAGACTTCAGATACAAGCAGTGTTGAAGACATCTTGGTTTGTGTTACATTTTCCTTTCCCTTTGAACTCACATTTTGGAAAGCCCTTCGTTCAGACCATATCTAGTTTTAAGACAGTTATGACAACAACAACAAAAAATTTTTTAAAGCACACAGCAAAATCTAACAGTTTCTTTACACCGCTGTCCATGACAGGGTTGGTCCTCCCACAGATGTACACGTGATGTAGTCCATGTGCTCCAACTTTCAACACAGGCTGACAGTGGGAAAACTCTGGTTTAATCGATACGGAATGGGAGGTCAAGGTACCCGGAATTAGCAGCAGGAAATAACCATCAGAAGGAGCACACTTTAGATCCTGAGTAAATGCCAACTGCTGGGCAAACATCATTAGGAGGAAATGGGCTTCAATAACAAGATTCTTGATGATTCATGAAAGAGGAAAAAGAAAAGTAACCTTGTTCAAGGATACTGTTGCTGCTCTGTGTCTAGAGCCAGAGAACTGAAAGAAGCAATTTGTATGCCCATCAACAGAGTAATGACTGCCGTAGGTCAGATTCTTGTGGAATATTACATGACTGTTCGAAATGTCTTGGAAACATGACTATAACATGCTAAGATAAAAAAGCTACTTGTAGAATAAAATACATATGGTACAACCACATTTTTATAAAAAGGACCCCAAAACTCCCCAAACAACAACAACAACAACAACAACAAACAAACCCCTTTATCTGTCTATATATGTTGCATAAACGAAGGGGGGAAAAAAACCCCACAGAGAGCTCAACTGTTAGCATTCACTACCTGGATAGGTTTAGGATTGGAGGTGGGTGCTGGTGGTAGAGATAACTGCTGATTTCTTGCCCCTAGAAAGGTGGGAGCAGGAGGTTTACAATCAGGAGTGAATAATGTCCTATTCTATTTATTTAGTTTTAAAGATCTATTTATTTATTTGACACAGAGAGAGAACGAGATAGTGTACAAATACAGTGGAGGGGGAAGAGCAGGCTCCCCACTGAGCAGGGAGCCTGATGCGGGACTTGATCCAGGACCCTGGGATTATGACCTGAGCCGAAGGCAGATGCTTAACTGACTGAGCCACCCAGGCGCCCCTGTCCTATTCTACTTAACAGCGCTTCTCCGTTGGGCTGCTCTGGATACCACCTTAATGAAGGGAGAGAACTGATCATCGCCTTAACTCCCAGTCATCATTCTCTTTTTCCTTAAATTCCTTCAAGGCCAGCGCCACTTAGAAATCAAACCCATCTCTGTAACCAGTTTTACTGAGTGTTATCTGTCTGCTCCTGGACAACCATTTATTACCTTCAGCATCTGAGTGAAATGCAACCTGAGTCATCTGTCGCTTGTGTCTGTTTATATATATCTCACTAATCCTGCCTGCCATGCCTGGTCCACTTGAACCTTCATGCACAAAGGATTAGAACCTAGAATGTCTCCCTCCTTCTCTGCAAGGAAGGGGTCTCGGTCTGTGTGTGAGGCAGCAGGAAGGATTTAAGCTTGGATCCAGGTTTGAGTCTTTCCTGCTCTCTGCTGGCTGAGCTCATCTGAGGTCCGGTTTATCCACCTGTAAAATGGATCTAGTGGTCCCCGTGAGGTTCAAACAATTTCAGAGAGGCTGGAATCACACGGAGCTGTAATAGTGTTTTTGTGCATGAGAAGACAGTGTTGAAACAGAAAGGGAAAAAACATCCCGCAAAACCTCAAAGTTGGAAGCGGTAAACTGGGGCTGGTAAAGTGCTCAACTCCACGCTTGGCACATAAGCGCTGACAAACGGGAGACATCGCTATTATTCATGGAGAATACAGCCTCCATTTCTAGAAGATCCAGAAAACGCACTGGTCTGCAGAAAAGATAAAAGAACAGAACCACACATCAGGTCATGCGGCTGTCAAGTGCTTTCCACCTAGCATAAATTGTAGGGGATATATGCTCATTTGATTTCTTAGTTGACAGGCAGCCGTTTTTGCTTACAACCCATCTATCTCTGTAATTTCAACGAAGGGCTGGATTCACTGAAATCTGTTTTTAAAATTATAGAAAAGAAGTCAACCTGAGAGGTTTTATTGGCTGCCATTTTATTTTAAGGCTTATGAGCAACTTTAAATCTCAATATTAGGTCTGAGGGATCAATAACTATTGTCTTGAAAGAAACACCACTCTTCAGAAGGGAGTCATGTAATTTCAAAGAACTGATTTAAGCCTCCTGAAAAATCAGTGATGCTCCAAAGAAATCTGGACTTTTTCCTTTCTCTGCTCACAAATCACTCAGGCTACGGCCCTTCTTTCCAACCTCCTGCCCCTATTACAAAAACTGCTTTGCTACCAACCTGTCAAGCCAGGACATCCTCATCCCCCCCAGCCTGAGCATCCCAGGGATGCTAGGCTTATACTGAAGTTCTCCATTAGCAACTGTCAACCAAGCTTACTCCAGCACACGGATCAGGAGAAAAAGGGTAAGAACTGCAAAAATACATACTAAATACGTCTTCCAAGCCTGTCGCTGTTCCACAGAGGATCTGACATATCTCTCGGCACTGTGGGAGGTGGGACAGGGGCAGGTGTACACTCAGGCTATCCAGTCCCATTGCAGAGGGAGGAAGGGGGTGTGTGTATCTCTGCCATGACCTGCACAGGGCACCCAAAATCCATGACCCCGCACACCACGCCAAAGCCCACAGCTGATCCTGGATCACTTCTAGATTTGCTATCCATTATGCCTCAACCATTTCTTGCTATTCAAGGAAAGCAAGTTAATTAAAACCACAATAAAAACAGAGCAACTCAGAAAAGGATACCGTCACCGTTTCCATTTTTCACAACATAAATGGCACCATTTACTAAACTGCCTACTTGACCTCGTCATTTGGACGCTCAATGACGTCTTAAACTTGACAGAAATAAAAATCTTCGTTTTCCCCAAGTCTGCGCTTCTCCAAGCCTTTGTTTCTGTAAATGGCAACTCCATCTTCCCAGCTGCTCTGGCCAAAAACCTTGGCATTATCTCCGTCTCCTCTCTTCTTTCCATATCCATATTGTCTATAAGTAAATCCCGTCCTCTCCACCTTCAAAGTCTATCTAGAATGCGGCCACTGGTTCTCTGCTACTTCTCTGCCACTGTGGTCTGAGTCACTGTCGCTCTGCTTTGCTTGGCTGTAACAAACTCCTAACTGGTTTTCCTGCTTCCACCGTTGGCCGCCTACAGTCTGTTCTTAACATAGCAACTGAAGTGATCCTCTGAAAAGGAAAATCAGATTATGTCGCTCTCTGCTCAAAACTCACCAGTGCTGCCCATCTCACTCGCTTTGGTAAAAGCCAAAGCCCCATGTGGCCCTGACACCTCTCCAGCCTTGCTCCCATCACTTTCCTCCTGCCTCACTGGGCTCCACAGGCCAAACGTGATGCCCCCGGTGGGCAATGGGGCTGACTTTCTTCAGTCCAATAAAGGTCTAAGGAGATGAAGCAGACAGCAGTCTGGACACCCACAGGTTCGCCAAGTAGAAGAAAGGGAAGCGGTTTCCTTCTCTGTCCCACTGGGAATGGCGCTGGCCAGAACACCAGACACAGCCCACCACCCCCCAAAAGCTACCGCTGTCTCCTGCTATGCTTTCTCTGAACCCCTACAATAGCCACTGCCTTCTGAGAAATACCTTCTCGAAGTCAGACCCTCTGGCCCTCTCACTCTCCAAAAAATTCTATAGAATATGGGAATTGACAGCCCTTTTGCCTTTAGTCATCTTTGTAGCTGTCTGTGCAGTATCATAAGTCACTACCAGTTCAGGTTTGCATTTTCAAAGCTCACCATGATGGCCCCAGGGCCTTTGCTTGTTTCCTCTGCCTACAGAGTTCTTTTCCCAGTTAACTGCCCTGCTAGACTCATTTCTTTGTATCTCTGTTCATATGTCATCTTATTAGAGAGGCCTCTCTCCCACCAAAATAAAATCCATCCCATTCCCATCACTTTCTCTCTACTCTCCCTCTTTCCATTTCTTAAATCTATTTATCACCATCTGAAAAAAGAAAATTGTTTATGATCTCCTCCACCCAGCAGAATGTAAGCTCCAGGAAAAAAGGAAATTTTGCCTATTCTTTTCACTGCTGTTTCCCCAAGGACTAGCTCATATAATAAGCCCACATGGTAAGCACATGATAAATATGTGCTGAATGAATGAATGAATGAAAGACTTGCAGAGGCAGGTTGAGGCGACTAATAGGCTTGCAATCTCCTTATGGTAGGAACTGACACTTGATCATTTTAGTATAAATGAGTAGGGGCTAGCTATATTTTAGGTAGGCTACAGATTTGGGGTGGAGGCATGGGAAAGAAGCCCCTAATACATAGTTACTTTAGATTAAGTTCCTGATTTAATTAGCTGGGGGTATACCCATAGGTGGTCATGCAGGACAGGAGCCCAAGAGCACAGGTGGCAGTTATGCCAACAGCTTCCTTTGACCCCAGGGTCCCCAACATAAATGTGTAGCTGGCAACGTCTTCTGGGATCAGGAAAACTCAATTCATGTTACATCCCTGGCCTTTCTTGCTCAGGTTCACATCACCATTTCAGAAGATTCTGTTTCAGTTTCTGGGGATATTTATAAACATCAGGCTTTTCTAGTTCTCAAGTCCTCAGCGCTGCCAGCTCTCCTGGGCCCACTCATTTCCCCTCAGGTGTCTCCCTCCTCCCGATTCCTTACTCTTATCTGGGTGTTTTGGATACTGCAATGGCTGGCAAACCTCCACAATAAATCTATTTCCGACTGGACTCCAGCTATAACTCTGCCCAGGGTGTACCTGTGTGACTTTGGCCACAGGTCACTCTCCCTCCGCCATTTTGATTCTTCTATTTGCTCATCTGAAGAAAGTGAGTAATGATGATGACGACAATAACAGGACCTGTCCAACCTGCTCATAAGGGATGCTGGTTTATAATTTAATTTTCCTGCAAGATCTTTGTCTTGTTTTCATAGCAGGGTAATGCTGAGTTCACAATGAGTTGGAAAGTACTCCACTCTCTTTCATTTTTTGGAAAATTTTAGGTAGAGTATGTATTAATTCTTTTGGGGGGGGAATTCACCAGTGGACCCATCTGGACCTAGAGCTTTCTTTGTGGGGAGGTTCTTAACTATATTATCAATTTGACTATTCTGGTTAATCATTTCTTTTTGAGTGAGCTTTGATAGTTTGTGTCCTTCAAGGAGTTTATCATTTCATCAAAGTTGCCGAATTTACAGGCATAAAGTTGTTCAGGGTATTCCTTTCTTAGTCCCTTAATAGGTATAGTATCTATTGATATATCACAATTATGACCTTTCTCATTCCTGATATTGGTAATTTGTGTCTTCTTTTTCTCTGTAGTGGTCTGGTTAGAAGTTAATCCATTTAATTGACTATCTCGAAGAGTTAGCTTTTGGTTTTACTAATTTTTTTCCTATTGTTTTTCTGTTTATTTTTTTTAATTTTTAAAAAGATTTTATTCATTTATTTGACAGAGAGAGAAATTACAAGTAGGCAGAGTCAGGCAGAGAGAGAGGGAGAAGCTGGCTCCCCGCTGAGCAAAGAGACTGATGTGGGACTTGATCCCAGGACCCTGAAATCATGACCTGAGCAGAAGGCGGAGGTTTAACCAACTGAGCCATCCAGGCACCCCTGTTTTTCTGTTTTCTACTTTACTGATCTCTGCTTTGATCTTTTTTACTTCCTTTCTTCTGCTTATTTTGGATTAACTTGCTCTTATTTTTCTAGTATGTTAAAGGAGAAGCTGATGTCATCAATTTGAGACCATTTTTCTTTCCTAAAGTAAGCACTGAATGCTACAAACTCACCCGGAGGCATTGCTTTAGTGACACCCCACAAACTCTGATATGCTATTTTCATTACCATTTGGTTCAAAACATTTTCTAATTTTCCTTTTGATTTCTTCTCTGACCCATCTGTTATTCATACACGAATTACGTAGTTTCCAAACATTTGGAAATTTTAAGAGACTGTTCTGTTACTAGTTTCTAAATTTAATTCCACTGTGGTCAGAAAACATATTTTGTATCACTTGAATCCTTTTAAATTTGTGGAGACTTGTTTTCCAACCCAGAATATGATCTATCTTGGAAAATGTTCTGTATGCACTTTAAAAAAAATGGACGTTCTACTGTTATTGGGTAAAGTGTTCTACAAATGTCAGTTGGGTCATGCTGGTGGATAATGCCTTCAAGTCTACTATATCCTTGCTGATTTTCTAATCATTCTATCAATTTTTGAGAGAAGGGTGTTGAAATCTCATAATTGTGGTTATGTCTATTTCTCTTTGCCCTTCCTTGACTTTTTGTTTCGTGTATTTTGAAGCTCTCTTATGAGGTACATAAACATTTTAGGTTGCTATGTTCTCTTAATGAAGGACAGCTTTATTGAATTACAAAACCACTTTCTTTATCCCTGATACTCTTTGTTCTGAATTCTACTTTAACTGATACTCATTTGGCCACCAAAGCTTTCTTTTGATTGGTGTTAGCATGGCAGATCTTTCCTATTCTTTTGCTTTTATTTGTATCTTTGTGTTTCTTGCAGTCAGCATGTTAACTGACTGAGCCACCCAGACACCCCTCTATTTCTCTTTTCTGATCTCAGTTCCCTTTTCTCTCTTTTTCTGCATTCTTTTGGATTAACCGAATATTTTTCATTATTCCATTTTGTCTCCCTTGTTGACTTATTTGCTTACAAAACTTTTTATTATTTTAGTGCTTGTTTTATGATTTATAGGATATATTTTAAAGTTGTAACAGTATACCTTTATATATCACAAGTAGTATGAGAATCTAATAGTAGTATAAAATCATTTCTCCTCTCTGACCTTTATGTTGGCATACAATGTACTTTTATATAGGTTTAAACCCAACAACATGTTGTTATCATTTCTGGCTACACAATCAGATACTTTTAAAAAAGGATTTAAATAATAAGAAAGAAATAGTGTAGGGGATGGGGTGGGATGGAGTTGGGAGGGGGAGAAATAAATAATTTACCCACAGAGTTACTATTTCCAGTGATCTTCATTCTTTATAAAAGGAATCCCTATTTCCATCTGTTATCATATTTTTTCTCTACAGGACTTCCTTTAACATTTCTTATAGGACAAAACTGCTGTGATAAGTTCTTTCAGTTTTTTTTATGTCTGACAAGTCTCTAATTTGCCTTTATTTTTGAAAGCTATTTTCTGTGGGTATAGAATTCTATGTTGACAGAGTTTTTACTTTTAGTACCTTCAAGAAGTTTAGTTACACTGTATTCTTGCCTCTTTTGTTCCCGGGTGAGAATTCTGTCATCCTTGCCTTTGGTCCTCTGTGTATAACATGTGTTATTTCTCTGCGTACTCTAAAACTTTGTCTTCATCACTGGCTTTTGGTCATTTGATTATGATGTACAGTGGTGTCATTTTATTCATGTTTCTTGGATTGGGTTTCATTGAGCTTCTTGGATCTGTGGTTTTATAGCTGTCACTCCCCATAGAAAAATTTTGGCCACTGTTTTCCTTCACCTGTTCACGGACTCCATTTACCTAGATATTTGACTGCTTAATGTTGTCCCACAGTTCATTAATGCTCTTTTAATTCTGAAAAATTCTTTTTCTGTATTTTATTTTGGAGTAGTTTATTTTCCTACTCTTCAGTTTCACTCCCCCCAAACCCCCTGCAATATCTAAGCTGCCATTTATCCCATGCACTATTTTTCACTGCATTGTTAGCTTCATTTCTAGAAGTTCAGTTTGGGTCTTTTTATATCATTGATGTGTCTACTTAATTTTTGAAACATATGGAATAGTTATAATAACTGTTTTAGTGTCCTCTGCTAATTCTAAAATGGTTGTCAACTCTGGGTTTATTTTAATTAGTATTTTCCTCATTATAGGCCATGTTTCTTGGCTTCCTTGCATGCCTGATAATTTATTTTTTTTTTAAGTTTTTTTTTTTTTTAAAGATTTTATTTATTTCTTTGACAGAGAGAGATCACAAGCAGGCAAGAGGCAGGCAGAGAGAGAGGAAGGGAAGCAGGCTCCCTGCTGAGCAGAGAGCCAGATGCGGGACTCAACCCCAGGACCCTGAGATCATGACCTGAGCCGAAGGCAGCAGCTCAACCCACTGAGCCACCCAGGCGCCCCATGCCTGATAATTTTTGACTGGGTTTTACCTTGGTTCATGCTGAATATCTTTGTCTTTTTTTTCTTTTTTAAATCCTTGTCTATCTATAGTCTCAAGCTTTGCTTTAGAATGTAGTTAAGTTACTTAGAAACAGTTTGACCTTTCTGGGTCATAATATAAGATTTTTTTTAGACTAGTCCAGAGCACTGTTCAGTTTAGGACTAATTATTAGTCTTTGTGAGGTAAAACTCTTTTAAGTGCTCTACTCAATTCTCCAAAAGTTATGAGTTACGAGGTTTCCCAGTCTGAGTGGTATAGAGTCTCAACTCTGTGTGAGAGCTAAGAAATGCTCCCTCTAACTCTTTTGGGTGACCCCTTTCCCAGTCTCAGGAAGCTTCTGCACAGGTAAGTACTCATCAGACATCTGCTGAGTAGTCGAGGTCTGCTTTGCAGATCTCCACAGCTCAATCTCCATATGGCTCTCTCTTCTCTGGGACCTGGTCCTGTGAACTCTGACCTCTCTGGCCTCCCTGGACTCTACTTGGGCTCCCCTTCTTACACCATGGCATGGAAACTCTCTCAAGACAAAAGCTGGGGAACCTGTAAGGTTCACCTCATTTGTCTCCCATCTCTTAAGAATTACTGTCTGTTCCTGACTGATGTTCAGTATCATGTAAACCACTGCTTCACAGTTTGTCCTTTGTTGTTGTTATTTCAGGCAGGAAAATGTCCTTGTTACTCTGTTTTGACCCCCAAATAGCATTTTTGTATGTCTCTGTGTACATTCATATTGGGGGCACTATGATTACCATTACAACAAGTGCTATAAGTGTGGTTGATTTAAACTTGTGCTTATAAGCCATCTTTCTTTCCAGAGTATATATTTAATAAATGTTTATCAACACAAATAGGCCATAATTGCCTTTGTTATTGCTTTTGTAACCCACTGGAGATGTAAAGGCGATCAACAGAATACTGGCTTATTATAACAGTATGAACTTCTAAGTTCTTTTAAGGAAATTCAACATATACCATAAATCAACAGAGTTAATTTAGCAAAAAGCAACAAGCAAAAGGAAGCATGGAACCAAGAATCTGGTAGATTAGGGCCTTTAACTGCAACAAAGATTCCATTTGGGTTCACTCATTACTGAAAGCTAAGCCAATGGACTGGGGAAAGCAGGTCAGGATTGTAGGTAGTTTTCATTCCTACCATGAATGTTGACTGCTTTCAGTCCCACCATGAACAGTCTTTGCATGGGAGAAAATCACCATTTTCTCAGAGGAGAAGTTCGCACAGGAACCTTCAGACCCCAGGCACTCCAGCAGTTGGGGCTGCTGCCATCAGCTCTGTGCCCTGGAGGGGCTTTCCTGCACAGCTGCTGAGCAACCCCCAAACCCCGCGGGGAGGAGCTGGGAAAGCAGGCCAGTGTACCAGCCAGCTTCCATTCAGCTCCCTCAGCCTCGGGTTGCAGCGGGCAGATCCCCGCAGAGCCAGCTGGCCGCCTCCCACTTGGAAGCCCAACGAGTCAGGCCCAACTGCCTGGTCTCCCTTCTCTGTGGCTCCATGGTCTCTGGTACAGATTCTGGTGGGAGCAAATGCAGCTGGCACAAACAGCCCCTCAGCCCTGCTCTTGGCTATTGCCAAAACTCAGCTGAAGAAGTAAAAGGCAAACATTTTACTTATAAAACAGCTCCTGCTAGAGAAGTTGTTTCAGCTACCAGAGGGAGAGAGTGTCTCCACTGCTCTAATTTCCTCACACTTTTCTGCTGTCTGCAGGAAAGATCCACCAAACCCCTCCAGCCCAGGAAAAAAGTAAAAGCTCTTTAAGACATTTATCAACTCATTTCTGGAAAGTGAGCTTCTGCACTGGGAATTCCAAAAATGTGTGTTGGGCAGGGGTTGGGTGGATGGTCAGGAGCACTGGATTTAGGAACATCTTTCATGGTGACTTGGGGCGGAGCCTGAAGCGTCCTCAGGCTCCATTCACACCCACCTAGAACAGGGGTTCCTCACCATACTGATGCCCTGGACCCCTCTGCCAGGCTGCCAAAGCCTGTGGCCGCTTCTCAGAGTAGCTTTTATGATGCATAAAATAAAATAGATCAGATGATAAAGGAAACCAATTAGACCGAGATACAGTTATCAAAATAACAAACAATTTGAAATACAGTAATAAAAGTATTTCCTTATGAACACAGTACGATCCAGGGGCAGTTCTAAAAACTACCTTCCCTTCACAGCAGGGATGAGTGTTCAGGACGTTTCTAGACACTTGTAAAGTGATGTAAAGGTAAGTGATTTCTTTTGGTGACGACATCACAGGTGCTTTGTTGCCTTCCATCGTAACGGCAAGGAACACCACATTTCCGTGAGAGGTTACTGAAAAGAAAAATGCAATGTTTTGCCTCATTCAGGTTTATGGTCCTATCTGTGGACTCCTAGATTAAGAAGACCTTTCTTTTCCAGAGCTGTAGGTGCCTCTCATCAGCTGGGAGCCTCAAACTTGTAGTCAGTAATCCGGGAGAGCCTTCATTTCATGCCTACTTCTCCACCTTCAGTGTCTTCCCGCAAAGGCTGGGGCTGGGTGGGGGTGTCCTCTGAGGTTCCGGGTACTCTGTATCTACTCTTATTAACTCTCATTACTGGTCTTCTCATCTGGGGCGTAATGACCTGTCTGGTCTGTCTGTCCCCATCTCTTGCACAAGGCAGCAATTATGGCTCATTTATCATTGTGATCCTTATGTCAAGCACAAGGCCTGGCACATAGGAAACCATGCCTGTATATTTACAGACTGAAGAGATGAATGGACAGATGAAAGCTGTAACCACACCTAGCTTCTCTCTCTTGTTGTAAAAAATCTTCCTTATTTCACACCAGCAGTTTCTCAACCCTAGTTCTATAAGTGAGCATTGCTTTACGAGGTTTTAGAAACTACCGAGACCCCGGAGGCACCCCCAGAGACTCAGATTCCAGTGGTCTGGGGGGGGCGTCTTTGCCTTTGTCTATTTTTAAAGCCACCCCCAGGTCGCCAGAGTTGAGACCCCACAGTAGTGCGGAACAACAGCTGAGGTCAGAGGGCAGTGCTCCCAGATGAACTTCTTTTCCAGAGCTGGCAAGATGAAATTAGTGTAAAATTCTGAACTCTGCAAGGGGCTAAACACATAAATTGAGTTTCTGACCCTCAGAGTCAGGTCACAGTTCTGAATCCAGCAACATCAGTAATATCTGAACTACATGCTCAGACTTAGATGAAAAACCTGGGGCTTGAAGTGAAGACCATGAAACAAATTACTGCAAACGCCACAGACAAGCACTCTGAGGCCCCACCCTCCCTCCCCTCGTGGCAAGAAGTCCTTATGAATAGGGCCCATCCTGGACAGGCAGCATATTTTCTGGGGGACGGATTCCTGGCTAGGCGGTTTTCTCATCTACAAAGTAGAGAGGATAATAAAAATAAGGCCAACTTCAAGGTGTTGCTGCAGGAACTGAAAGATGGAATGGGACAGAAAGCATCTTGTAAGTAGCCCCAACATATTATCAAGATTAATTCTTTACTATTGGGATTAGTATCTATTTATGGTCACTTCCCTTTACTGTTTTCCAGATACCATGTTTTTTACGAAGTGAAGGTTTGTGTCAACCCCATGTTGGGCAAGTCTGTTGGTGTCATTTTTCTGACAGTATTTGCTTGCTTCATGTGTATGTCACATACTGGTAATCCTCAGAGCATTTCTAACTTTCATTGATCATTGTTTTAGCTGAATCGCTGCAATTTCATGATAAAACTTTAATGGATTAGAAGCTGTTTCTTATGGGTGAGCAAAAATGTGGCTTCTTGAGATGGAAACTGCTTCTGGTAAAGACGCTGTGGAGATTGCTGAAATGTCAACAAAGCATTTAGAATATTACACAGACTGAGTTGATAAAGCAGTGGCAGGGTTTGAGAGGACTGGTTTCAATTCTGAAAGATCTCCGGTGGGTAAATGCTATCAAACAGCATCACATGCTATGGAGAAATCTTTCTGGAATGGATGAATTGATTGATACAGCCAAGATCATTGTTGATTTATTTTAGGAAATTGGCAGAGTCACCCTGGCCTTTGGTAACCTCCACCCCAATCAGTCAGCAGGTGCCACATTGAGGCAGGACCCTCCACCAGCAAAAAGATTACGACTCACTGAAAGCCCAGATGATGGTTAGCATTTTTTTTTGTTTTAAGCAATAATGTGTTTTTTAAATTAAGGTATATACTTTTTTAAGACATAATGCTGTTGCACACTTAACTGATGACAGCATAGTGTACACTTTTATGTGCACAGGGTAACCAAAGAACTCATCTGACTCACTTTACCAGTTTTCTGGAGTAGAACGGGTAGTACCTCCACGCTGTGCCTGTCCTGCTTTCTACCAATGGAGTTCTTCTAGGTGGAGAGACCTTGTGTTATAGATGTCAAGTCACAGTTCCCAAATTCAAGTTCTGATTCCACTGACCCACTGTGCCATCTTATGCAAATCATCTAACCTTCTCATGCCTCGATTCCTTATCTGTAAAACGATGGTAATAACGGTATGTACCTCATTGGGTTTTTGGAAGGTTTGGCTAAGTGAGGCAAAGCACTTGAAGTATCTAGAACATCTTCTAAAACTTAAGCTTTGCAATAAAATCACCGGGAGGGCTTATTCAAACACTGACTACTGGGTCCCTCTCAAGGGCTTTTGATGCAGTAGATCTGGGCTGGAAACAGAGAATGTGCATGTCTAATATGCTCCTAGGTACCCATGGCATTGCTGGCCTGGGAGCCACACTTTGAGAACCACTGGCTGAGAACCAAGCCCGGCATACAATAAGCACCAACTAAGTGTTAGCTGATATTATCTTTTCCTGGGCTCTACTTCCTAAACCCCTGAGCAAAACACTGTGTGTTCTGGTGCCACTTGGTACTAGTCTTCCTGTAGCAGCCATTTTGAATTCAGCCTGCAGAGGTTCCCAGAGTGTGAATCCAAGATAAGCTGCACCAGCATCACATGGGCGCTTACTTATAATGCAAGTTCTTGGGCCCTAACCCAGATCTATTAAATCGAGATCTATGGAGGTGAGGCACAGTATCCTGGGCTCTTAACAACCATCCAGGCAACTCCACTGCAAACCAACTCCTGCTCTAGTAGAAAATCACTATGACCACCACAGTAAGCCTCCTGAAAATGGCTAGGGAGGCAGGACAGCTTAAGGTCCCAAGTATAGGTTTTGGCTGAGTTGGAGACCTGGTTCAGCTTCTTCGCCACCCCGGGGCCATGAGTTAGGATGCTCATTTAAGCCTCGGTTTCCTCAGCTGTAAAATGGGCACCATTGTAGGACCTACCTCACAGGAACTTCAGATGCTGTAAACAACGCATGATAACTGTTGAGGGAATGTTGGCGGCCACTCTTACGCTCTTTATCCCTGCTACAATGTGTCCAGTCTCAAAGTGATTTGAGTCAGCTTATTAAAAAAGGACATAAATATACAGGTGCACAGCCCTCTTTTAAGAAAAGGAAAAAAAAAAACGTAGCACACAGAAAGTGGGGAGCATGAGGGTTGAAACTGTCATTGCAATTGTCTGAAGGTGAGGTTTGCATGTGCCCACAGGCCAGAGCAGAGGGGAAAAGCAGAGGTCCGAAAGTTTCTACTGCTTGAAAAGTGAAGGGGAAGGAGACGGGTTCTTTTTCAACCTTCTGCCACCCCACCTCTAAATCTCGGGGAATCCGATCCTATAAACCTCTGCACCATGGCCCTGTGTACCACGGAGGGAATTTCCTCCAGCCCGCTTGATGTACCTGTTTCTTTAATTAATTCTCATCAAGAGCCACAGGCAAAATCCCTGGATCCCAGAAGATGAGAGATGTCACACTCACTTTGGGTGCCGAATATCAGGGAGAGAGCGATTCAGGGAGATTTTATCGCTGACGTAAATGTTAAATCCATTTTCTCGGTACGCCTGATCCACTCTCTCTGCGTCGGTCATGGGGTAAGGTCTCCCTTGTTCTCCATTTCCTAGGAGCAAAGAGCAAAGTCAATGTTGCTAATCGAATGGAGTGGGGGAAGAAGGATGAGAGATGTGATTAAACCACAGAGATAAAACTTTATACATGGATACAGAGTGGACCTCCAGATTTTGCAGGGGAAGCCTACAGAGGGGAGGGAAATAAGAATTTTTTCAGCCACGCCCTTGTTACGCACTTCACAGACCTGTTCTCACGTCATCCCCACAGCAAGCTGTCACAGCGGACCTGTGAGGCTTCATTCTATGGATGGATAAACTGGGACTCAAGAAAGTTGTAAGAGCAGGTTTGTGAGCTCCAAAGTCCATGCTCACCCTACTCTACCAGAGGCCCCAGACATCCCTGACCATGGCATCCCATCAGCTGGACAGGAGGCCAGATCTACTTCATATGAGCTGACTAACCTTGGGCCAGTCACACCAACTCTCTGAACGGCAGCTTTGCTCCATCTGGTACCCACACCCCACTGAGAAAGTCAAAAGTGAGGGTGCATATATGGCAGAATTTATACACTATATTATGATTACTCTCGGTGAGGCAAACTTCATATGAAAAGAGAAAATGCTACAAGTGATAAAAGATGCTTTGATCTTTTAAGTCAGCAAACGATTAAGATCTGCCTAGCCTAGGCCACGATTGCCCGAAAAGTCATGGATTTGGGTGGGTAAAGTGCTAGCTGTCCCTTCTCTGTACAATCCAAGTGGGGAGAGTTCCTGATGCTCCAGGAAATTATTCTCTGGGTTCCCAGGGTGCAGACAGTGAGTAGGAAAGTCCACACCCACCCCTGCAATAACAGTGCAGTGATCTGCAAGTGGATAGAGTCTTGAAGAAACGGCCATAAAATTAGCTCGTTAAAAATCACCTCGTCTTCTGGAGCTTGCAGTCTGAGCAATACCCTATTTACTTTGCAAAGTAAATGTTGACAACATCAGCTTGATGGGAAGGTGCAGGCCGACAGGTGGGGCCAAGGGCTATGCCTACTCCACCCAACCAGATGAGAGAAAGGACGTTGACATCTGTTAACTCCGAAGGCTCCATGATAAGACGCTGCTGGCTAGTGCCCAGGACAGATTCCGCAAGGGGCACAAATGCAGCCAGCAGAAAAAGGACAGCCAGAAGCATCTGCTTAGAGAGGGAAGTTTCAGGAAGGCAGTACAGGTGAGTGACTCAGAGTTCAGGCCCTAGAGTCTGGCAGAGTGCAGCTTGATGCCCAAACCTGCTACTCGCAGCTTTGTTACCCTGGACGTGCTGTTACTTTCTCTGATTGGGCTTTGCCCTTTGGATGAAAGGGGAAAAGAAGGTTCAATGTGATAATTAAGGAGGTAACGCAGGGCAAGATGCCTGGCACAGAGTTAGCACTCAACACAAGCTGGTTATTATTATTCTTAATAATGTCTCTACTGGGGCGCCTGGGTGGCTCAGTGGGTTAACGCCTCTGCCTTTGGCTCAGGTCATGATCCCAGGGTCCTGGGATGGAGCCTCACATTGGGCTCTCTGCTCAGCAGGGAGCCTGCTTCCTCCTCTCTCTCTGCCTCTCTGCCTACTTGTGATCTCTCTCTGTCAAATAAATAAATAAAATCTTCAAAAAAAAATAATTGTCTCTACTGCTTACTCTTTTTCTTGCTAGTTATTCCCATGTTCTAATAATTCTCGTATGATAACTGCCTGGAAAATCAGCTTGTTTCAAATGTTTTCTTTCTCAGTTTACCAGCACCCACCCCCACCTTCATTTTCAATCACTGCCCTACAGAAAAATGCACATTGTGTTTTTAGATTTCCCTGACCATCAGTTATTGTATCAGCTCTAATTAGAGCCTGCTGTAGTCTGGTTTTTTTCATAATGTAATCTTAAAAAAAAAAAAATCAATAGTGGTGGGTTCTTCTAACTAAGATAAAAATGAATAAAATACCAATCCCTATATTTCTATGGTGCTTTCCAGTATTAGAAAGTTGCTTCATACCCATCACTTTATTTGTGTCACCTTGACAATACCACCGAGGTCGTCTGAGCAGGAAGTGCGAGCCCCGCTGACACATGGGGAAACTGAGGCTCCAAGAACATGGGATCTATCTGATGGTCACGCGCTGCCAGAGCTGATGCCAGTGGTGCCAGAGCTGCCATCCTGACTCTGAGTCCAGGCTCTCTAGAGATGACTTTCCACATTATTTCTATAAACCCCACCCTTCCCCTCCCCTTCCCAACTCCCCAGTGTAACAGGAACTGCTCCAAAGACTAATCAGCCAAAGAAAACTTTAGCTGAAGCCTGCTAAATCCATTCAACCTTGTGGCTACATCCAGACCTGGGTTCGAGTCCCAAGCCTGCCTCTTTCTCACTGCGTGACTGCAGGCAGGTGACCCCACATCTCTGAGCTTCAGGTCCCTTCTCGTCAAATGGGCCACAAAGGGTGACTCGGGGTTTCCCTGAGAAAATGTGCCAAGTGTGGGGCCTGGGCCTCGCTCACTGCAGGTATTTAATAAATGTTGGCTCTTATCATGACTGCTCCTCATTTTAGTGGTAAATTATCTCATAAGGGGTAGGGGGACATCATCTGTCACCCAGTAAAGGTGGTGGGGACAATTCCTGGTGATGTGAGTGGAGAAAGGGATCAGCTAACAGGCGAAGAGGGAGCCTTCCCAGGAAGCAGGGAAGGGATGGCAGCAAAGGGAGAGGGAGTGAACAGGAGGTCCAGACACGCCTGCTAAACGTGTGCACCTGCCCTTCACAGGACCCGCCAATGCACGATACTGCTCTCCATACCTACGCGCTGGGCGTCCCTTCTGATGGCTTCTTTGTCATGCCAATCCTTCAGCTTCTGCCCATCTCCCACGAAAAATATCTTCTTCTGCTGATTGTGGGAGCCCTTAAAAAAAAGATAAAAACAGTGAAAAAGAAGGAAAGGGGTAATAAATTCAGTAACAGAGACCCAGAAATCTCACTCTTTATGGGAGCTTTTGGTACTGATTGACAATCTGTCATCAACTGCTCATTTATGAATCCCCTCGATCTGCCTTTGTTAGTGCTGCCAGTCAGGTGGGCAAAGGTCAGGAGGATGACAGGTACACGGTGTCCAGCCTCCTGGAACTCCGAAACCAGCAGGAGAGAAAACAGATGGACAGATAGTCCTTTCCCCCAAGGGAGAAAGCACAAGTGTAGCTCTGTCCAACAGAAATACGTGAGCCACAAATGTGAGCCACATGTGTAACTTTAAATTTTCTAGTATTCACACTAAAAAAAAAATTAAAAATAAAAAACAGATGAATCAGTTTTGATAATATATTTACAATATATTCTACCTAAAGTATTATCGTTTCAACACACAGTGTAAAAGATCCCCAAGATATTTTATTGGGTTTTTTTGTAATATGTTTTTGAAATCCTTTTTTTAAAAAAAAGATTTTATTAATTTATTTGTCAGAGGGAAGTGGGGGTTAGGGGAGAGAGAGAGAGAGCATGAGCAGGGGGAGTGGCAGGGAGAGGGAGAGGCAGAAGCAGGCTGGCCTCTGAGCAGGGAGCCTGATGTGGGGCTTGAACCCTGGACCCTGGGATCATGAACCTGAGCCACCTAGGCATCCTCTAAGCCTCTGAAATCCAGTGTGTATTTTACACTTGTGTTCATCTCAATTCAGACCCTTCCAGGTGACTCATGGCCATATACTGGACAGGGCAGGTTAAGTGAACCTCAAATCAGAGGCCTGGAGAAAGGACTATAGCAGGAATGACTTCCACTAGGAAGAACAGGGGAAAATATTGCAGACTTGAGGGTGTTTGGGCTAAGCTTCAGGTAAGCAGAAATGAGAGGCAGGGCAAAGACTTCCAGGGGCAGCAGAGGGTAGCAGAGCTGGGCTGGGCCTGAGGAGCTCTGCACCCAGAGCAGAAGTCGGGTCTTGGTCACTTCTACAGTCCCAACGGCCCAGTCCCAAACAGCACGAACATTTGGCCATTGTGTGCGGAATGTATGAACAAGCAACTGGAGGGTTGAAAGAAAATGGGAATATATACGGCAGTCACAAGAGAGTGGCCCCTAGGGGCCAGGCTCTGCAGGCATTTATTGTGTCTGGGAGGTAAGTCCATCCTGGTGGGCCTATTAGAAGCAGTTTCCCTAATTAAAGGAGTTGCATTCCAGTATGTGGGGTCATTAGAAGGCGCCAGATGCTTCCCCATGCCAACAGTCAAAGCTAAAGACTTGGCCCGGTGGCTCAGTTAGAGCCTTCCCCAGGTAACACCGCAGTGCACGGCTGTTTAAGGATCTTCCTGTGTTCACATAAATGAGAATGGCTTTCCACATCACCTTGCCCATTAAAAATCCTGCAGACTTGTTCTTGCCACTGTGGCATACGAGATCCAATGGTCCTATTTCCTATGTAATTAGCTACGAAGGCCCTGAGCATGTGGCATGCTGCAACATTAGCACTAACAAGAAGCCACCAGAATAAAATCATCCCCAAGCCTGTTTATTAAGTCTCTGGCTGATCCTTGTGTTAGCAGATTTTCCACAACGGCTCAATATCCTTACATCAGCTCTAATGATAATAACAATCCTTTGTGCTCCCTCTCCTACAGACCTCTCTGAGCTGTAAGGAGAAGATCTGCAAAGTTAGCATGCCAGATGTGGTCAGAGAGGGAAAGAAAACTGTGAAAACAAAGCCCACGTGCCCACGAACAGTTCTCAGAAATCATAGAAGTTGAGCTGGAAGTGCCTTCAGCAAATTTCAACTGCGTCAGCTACATTTCTACAGGAGACGCTTAGCACTGTCTTGGGAGGAGGGGTGCTGAGAGTGGGAGGTCGACCCCCTTTCAACCAGACTAGCAAGCATCTGTCTGTTTTCTGAACCGTGGTTCCATGTGGATTTCATTTTAGAAAGCGCCCCTGCTAAAAACAAGTGGACAATCAAATCTCCAAACAAGTGAATAAATCTACTTGGAAACTGACCAGGGCCATTTTCCCATTTCACACACACAGCAGCCGAGTCTTGGGGTGGGCGGGTCAGGGATCTGTGCAAGGTAAAACCCTTCATTGCTAAGAGGTCAAGAGGGATTGGTCAACGGCTGGTTAGCAATCTTTTCTCCAGCCCTCCCTCTCAATTCCTTTTCCCTCTTCTGCTATGCAAAAACTGGGAACTTCAGTTGACTGCTGAGGTCATTAGTGGGACAAAGAAGATCAGCAAGTTGAGGCTACCTTAATGGAAGGAGCCTATACAAAGAGATTCTCAAAGTGTGAGCAGCACTGCCCCACCTGGGACCTCGTTAGAAATGTTCATTCCTGGGCTGCCTGGGTGGCTCAGTCAGTTAAGTGTCTGCTTTCGGCTCAGGTCGTGATCCCCGCTTCCTGGGATTGGGCCACATGCTCGGGCTCCCTGGCCACAGGGTCTGCTTCACCCTCTCTCCATTCATGTGCTCGCCTTCTCTCAAATAAATAAATAAATAAATACAATCTTAAAAAAAAAAAAAAAAAAAAGGGAAGAAAGTGAGAAAGATAAAGAAGGGAAGGAAGGAAGAAAGAAACGTTAATTCCTGGGCCCTGCCCCAGTCCTGATGAGACAGAAACTCTTGGATGTTTTAACATCCAAGATGTGGCCCTATTATCTGTGTTTTAATAAGTCCTCCAAGAGATTCTGATGTACACTCAGGTTTGAGAACTACTGGTCTACACTGAAGAATGCCATACTCCTGCCTGCTTGGGTGCTGCAGACCAAACCTGGGCTCCAGCATCGAAGTTGAATAGATATGTAGCATCAAAGGTTACAAAAAAAGTTAGTTATGATCGCTGGCAAAAACAAGCTGGTGGTTTTTGGAGATTTTATTTTGTTTTTTAAATTGCCAGTGTCGGGGGGAAAAGGATATTTCCTATTGTTAAGGCTCAGGTAAAACTGAAAGGACAATTTCAAGAGTCTACACAATTCCATGAAGGGCTGTGTTTCCTCCATCTGCTCGTGAAAGTCTTCCCTCGATACTGGGAATGGGGTACGGGACTGAATCTCACAGTTGTGACCCCATGGAACCTTCTCAGGATGAACAGTGAATCGCTGAACTGACGGTAGAAAATAAAGGTTCCAAAATTCTGGAAGATTCACACCCTCAGCTTCCACCACCTGCACTGCTTTTGCTTTCACGATGTCTGACCCTCTGGAATGTTCTATGCAGAAGATTTATGTTGTTTAGGTGGTCTCAATAACCCTTCCATCTCCCTAAACTAATAGGATATCAGAGCCTGCAGACACAGGGAGTTCTGCATGTCTAAGCACGTAGTTATAGAGGAACCTCAAATATCCAAGCTAAGCAGCTGCTCAGAATCAATTAGTCCACTCCTCTCCCATCTTACAGATGGGGAAGCTGAGGTCCAAAGAGGACAACCTACCCAATCAAGGGCACATAAGCAGGCAAGAAGATAGGAGCCATGTTCTTTGATTCCCAGCCTAGTTTTCAGTGAAGAGAGCCCCTGCAGGATGGAGACACCTTGGATAAGCTACAGGAGTCACGAGTACCCCAATTTTCCCACCTGGAAAATGGAAACAGCACTACCTACCCAATAGGTACTTGCAGAGGAAGTGAGAAAAATCACAAAAACAGAATGTATCCCGAGGACTTCCAGAAGCTACACATGAAAACTGGTCATCAACTCCTTTAGGATTTTAAGAATCTACTGTAAACTGACATCTCATCAAATCACCTTGATAAAGAATTCAGATTTTGTTAAACAAGCTAAAAAGCTTTCCAATTAATAGGTCTGAGCATTTGGTAGCAGAAAATTTAGGTTTCAATCCCAAAATCAGCTTTCAGTGCCTGAAGGACCCTTTGAACTCTACCCACAAACGTTAACAAAAACTGGTCTGTTTCAGGTGGTTCAGGACTCTCTGAGGTCCATCCACAGAAATCCCATAGATGGATCATCCAAACTATCACCAAATGTTTCTCAAGACCTACCCTGTGCCAGACACTGTGCTAGGCAATGGAGATAGGCCTGACAAGAAATAGATACTGTGTGTTAATGGGGTTTACAGCCAGATCACTCTCTCTCAAAGGGTGGTTTTTGGGAGACCTGGGCCATCATTATAGATGTAATTTCCTGGCGCCACCTTAAACTTACTAAATCAAAGCATCTGGGGGGTGAGAGGCCAAGATGTGTTTTTAAACACATTCCCCAAGCAATTCTGATTCATAGTAATGCTGGAAAAACCACCTAAATCCAGCTGCCTCGATTTACAGATATGAAATCTGCCTCGATTTATAGATATGAAATCTGAAGTTAAGAGAATAGAATAGATTTGTCCCAAATCCCATAGCTTGCCAGCCCCAAAGATCAAACCAGAGTTGAAAAAAATCTAGGTTTCACTTTCAGGGCAGGTGCACCCCAATTTCCTTGACTGAGAGATATGGAAAACTGAATAGCCATAACCCGTGGGTTGCTGGGAGAATGAACGGAGTTAATCAACACAAAGCATCTGGCTCAGAGTCTGGCATGAAGTTAAGCCTTCTCAGTAAAGGGGGCCTATTAATACATTATTTTTAGAGTGCTAAATGATCCAGTGCTTGTGATCGGCACATCTTGGGGAAGAGAAGACGGATGGGAATCAAATAATAAAACCGTAAGCCCTTCAGAGGCAACCTAACACCTGAGCTGATTCAATTGGCCATCGCTGATAACAGGATGTAGAGAGTCTCCTCACTGACATGTGCCCACGTGGAAATTCTTCAGACAAGAACAAAGTTCCTACGTAACAGTGGCATTCTGCAACAGAAACAAATATCACAAGACCTTCAGCCACAAGAAAGGCACGGACGACACTTCTCAAAAGACAGCAATTCCTATGCAATGGTAATCACTTAATAGTGTGCAAGAAAGCACGTCTGGATTTTTCAGTCCAGAGGTAGCTATAAGTTTCTTTAATACTGTAGGCTCAAATCTCCGTCTGTAAAAGCTGTGATTGTCTGCCCTTGGTTTCCAGGAGTCCTGTTGCTACAGGAAGCAAAAGGGTTGGGAAGGCAGGGCCAGAGAGGCGAGGGAAAGTCTTTGGAGGGGGCTGGCAGAGTCCACGCGGAAATCCCATTAAACTATAAACTGGAAATGGATTTTGACTGGCTGCTCTATATAACGGCTCCTGGTGTCTGCAAGCTTTTACTTAACATTCCACAGGAAGAACCGGTTAGTGTTCAAAAAGCCACATGCTCACACACACAAATGGAATTTTCATCTTTTGTTTAATGACTATTTAGTGTGCCCAGCACCCTTTGGAGGGAAGAAAGGAAGGTGGTGAAGCAAGCCAACGGTACTCTGCCCAAGGAGAAAGAGCTGTCAGAAGACATGCTCAAAGCGCAGTATGACAGATGCGGTGACTCCCACTCAGAGGAACCCAGCACCTCCAACTGAGCCGGCCAGTGTTTTCAAAATACGGGAAAAGGGCTATCCGCTCTGAAACTGCAGCGCTGGAAGTTACACCCAGCAGGTCATCTGCTTCACCTAAGGTCCCAGAACATATTACGGACCAGATTCTGCTGCAAATTTTAGCATGGCTTCTTCCCCCAACCCCCCCTTACAACTAACCCTACCAAGGCGCTAGAATGATTTTGCTTTGAGGTTTAGATGACTTTATATAATTTCAAAGTTCTGTCTATCAGCTAAGGAGATTATTCTAATAACCTTCACAGGCATACGCACACATACCTACATACACACATACAGCAAAGCATTCTCTTCAAGGTTGCCTGCAAGGTTATATTTCAAAGACGGCCAGGTACAGCTTCATTTAGCTGAAAGCATAAAGTTACTTAGAGCAAGGGACTTTGGACAATTGGATAAAGGTACTTCCTTTATCAGTTTTGAGGACATAAGCTGGATTATCTTTATGTATTCATTCATCTAAGAAATAAGGATGACTTTGTTGATAAATTGAGGACCTACTATGTCCAAAGACCTGTGGGGGAGACAAAGATAAATAAGACAGTCCCTGGGTTCCCTTCTCAGGCTATGAGACAAGTACATAAGAAAGGGAAAAACAAAAAAAAAAAAAAACAAAATAAAACACAATACCAACATAAGGGTCCCGAAAGTTGTGTGGATAAATTCCAGATATTTACAAGAGACAAAGACTAAATTCTGCCTAGGGCAATCAGGGAAGGATTCCTATAGAAGCAGAGTCTTTGAGAGCTGCCTGAAAGAAAGGATAGGATTTTCATGGGTAGCAATGGGGGGTCAGAATCTAGCTGGAGGAAAAGCATGTGTAAAGAAATGGACATCATGAAGTAATGGACAGATCTACTTAATGGCAAGAAGCCTGATTGAGCTGGAGTGAGTGGGTTGCAAAAGAGTCATGAGGGGTGTCCGAGTGGTTCAGGAGGTGAAGTGTCCAACTCATGATTTCAGCTCAGGTCATGATCTTAGGGTAGTGAGATCAAACCCCTGCGTCAGGCTCCCCGATAGGTGGGGAGTCTCTGATCTCTCTCTTTCTCTGCCTCTGCCTCTCCCCCCATTTATGTGTGCGCTCTCTCTCCAAAATAAATACATCTTTAAAAAAGAAGTGAGAGAGTCACAAGCCATGAAGCCAGGAAGTCTGGATCAGAATCTGAGAGCTTTATACTGGAGCTCTTCAGCAGGTGGGAGCCACAGAAGGTCTCCGAGCAAGGAACAGGCTGGAGTAGCAGCACTCCGGGAATAAACTGCTGCTCCTCATCCACTTGCAGTCAATCTCAGAATCCTCCTCTCTCTGAGAGAGATGGCAGAAGAAAGATGATTTTGTTTTCATTCAGAGGAAATGTTCCCTCTTTGTGGGCTGAGGACCACTCTCATTCCAGCTTCCCACAGGTCAGACTTAAATGGGGCTGACTGAACCCCAACCCCAGTGGATAGGGTGGCTTTTCTGAGACCTACCGTTCACCACCACCATAACCAAGCTGTATGAGAAAAAAATCAAACCTAAAGGGCTGTTTATGGGGGGATGGAGACGCTACAACCCAGCAACCACAAGACTCCCCAAGTTTGCTGAGCCCAGGTTCCTTGAGTTGGCTCCTCTACCCATCAACTGGGCATGTCCATCTTCTCTCTAACTCACTCCGTGGTCTCAACACCACGATGTTAAAATCTGAAATCTAGAAGGGGCTCCACTTCCTAAGTGTCCAAGGTCATTTATAGACAGGAACCACTGTTTTAAAAGGCTGATCCTGTACTTCCAAGGGCAGAACCATACCACCTGTCCAATTCACCCTTCGTTTTGAATAGATGGCACTAGAAAAGGTCAGTTGCTACTTAAGGTGCGAAAGCTCATTAAGAGGCTATTTCAACAGCGAAGAGAAAAATAGCCAAGATATTTTGTAATGTCTATTATCTAAAGGGCAAACGGAATCTTTAGTAACTTCTCTCTTGCATTCTAAAAGAAAGATACCAACTTGTACCATTTCTTCAGAGGAATTCCTGTGTTTTATCACTGGGGGTGTATGTGGGAGGGAACGATACTCTGGTCAGTGGTTTGATAATGTTCACTTCAGTCTCTCACCCCTCCAGCCACCCAACCATCCATCCGTCTGTCTGCCCATTCGTCTATCCACTTAAATGTTTAATGGGTACAACCACATGCTAGGCTCTGTGCTAGGTGTCCAGGATATTGGTGAGCAAGACAGACAAGGTTCCTGCTCTCGTAGAGCTTACTGTACTGTGTGTGGCAGCGGGGAGTACACACTTGATTCCGGAACCACAAATAAATTAAAAGAGCTACAGTGGCATGTGCATAAAAGAAAAGTACATGGTGCAAAGAGAGCCCCTTTCTTTCAGATTAGATCAGGAGAATCTGATCCCGTCAGCAAGGTCAGGAGAGGTGTCCTTGAAGAAAGACAAGGAGTGTAATTAGGAGTTAATTCAACAGAGAGAGAAGAACATTCCAGACAGAGGGAAAAGCAAGGCTGTGCAAAGGCCCTGAGGCTAGGCAAATATGAAACACAGGCAGGACTGAAAGAAAAGCAGTGTGTGTGGTGCACAGAAGAGAAGGGGAAGCCTACTGGGGATGAGAAGTGGGAGGGTATAAGGACTTTGTCCAAGTATTAAGGAGGTAGCAGGATCAGGCTGCATTTGGAAAGTTCTCTTGCAGCCAAGTGGAGAAGGGATTAGGAGACCAAGAAGGATGGAACCAAGGGAAGATGCTATCACCATGTGTATGTATAGGCAGAGATGATGCTGGCATGGACAAGGAAGATAGAAGTGGGGATGGGCGCACACAGATTTAATAGAATAACGAGGGTTCTATAGGTCTGTAGTCAAGAAATGCAGCCTGAGAACTTTGACACTTGACACTATCTTTAAGGTCCATAAGCCCAAAGTCCTGTGGATGCAGGTAGGGCTGACCTGGGACCTCAGCCCAGACCTTCCCCCGCCTAACCTGCTGTTTGTTTCATCACGTTACTTCCAAGTCTGAGCCCTTGTTCACAGACAACCAGTCAGGAAATCAGACCTAATGAGAATTGTATCATAGGTCTATTAGCCTTCAGGAATTAAATGACATGTGGTCAAAAAGAAAGAAGTAAACGGTAACTGGGGAGGCCGGCGATCCTCCTGTCCCCATGCTCGGCAAGCCACGGGAGGTGTCCCTAGAGGCCTTGTTATTCCCAGCCTCCGCAATATGAGCACTTTGGTGCTAAGTGAACTTCCTCTCGGAAGGTAAGTATTTTCACTACCTCAGAAGGCACTGTGATGCCTTCAACCAAAGAAACTGTCATCAGTTTTAATGCCAGAGAAAAAACTGCCTAAACTGAACTTCGAGAGGTGGTTTGTCATTATATTTCATGGGCAATTGTCAAGGGTGATTCTGATTTTATTTTATTTCCCCCTATAGTGGTGAGTTTATTATAACCTAACCCTTTCATAAGATGAGACTTTACTATGTTATTATTGTCATTATAGCCACTTTGAAGATAACAAAACTGAGGCCTGGAGTGAAAATCAATACGAAAGTGTTTTACAAACTGCCAACCACCCCACGAGTGTAATCATCACAACTAATGGTTCCTTACACACACACACACACACACACACACACACACTCTCCTGCCCACATCTTGGAACACAGTCAGTTTTCAGGAAGGAAAAACCCGCTGGAGTGAACCATGCTTCTGTGCTTTATTCACAAGGGGTCTTGAAAATCTCAGTCTAGCTGGTAAGTGATCAACCACAGGAAAGTCTCCAAAAAGTGTTCTCAGAGGCTTGGCAGATCGAGCACAAGAGAGGGTCATTACACCACTCTACAGAACAGGTGTGGATACATAAAGAGGACAGCAGGCAAAACCAGCAAGCAGAAGACGAGGCAAGTTCCAAGTTCTCGGGGATTGAAAAATCTGCAGACACATCCTACTGGTCTCCTATCTGGAGAATTAGAGCTGCAACACCAAGCAAGGTTGTAGTTGCTCTAGTAGTGGTAATAATTACAAACAAAGTACATAAGGGCACCTCTTTTGGAGTCAGAAACACCTAGGCTTGAGTCAGAGTTCTGCTTTGCTTGCTAGCTGTGCGACCTGAGGCAAGTTACCTTGTTTTCCCAAGCCTTGGTTCCTCAGGTATGATGGGGGATATTAATAGTATCTGGCATAAAGGTTATTGAGGATTAAATGAGATATAGCCAGTAAAGATCTTAGTGGTGTTTGGTATTTAGGAAGCACTAAAACTCATAGCTATCATGATTAGTTATTATTTGCATAGTACTTTGCAAGCTACAAAGCATTTATATATATATATTATATATATATAAATATAATCTTATTTTTTCACTACAATCACACCAGGAAGAAGGGAGTTATCACCAGCCTATCCTAATGCTCTTCCTTGGAGACCCCAAACTCTGAGAATTCTCTCAGTACTGTGCTCCAAGTGGCCCTTCACAGTAAGCCAGTGACGGCCAAAGGATAGGACCTCTCTGCCATGCTTGCGTCGAGCTGAAAGAATGAATTCCCAAGTACACGGGCTAGGCTGTGATCCACTGGTTGATTTCCACAATCTTAGGTCTTCATTCAGGCTGGCTGACTACTGACCATTTGCTAAGGTCCCCCAAGGCAGTGGGGAGGGGAAAGTGGGGAAAAGCAGATGGTGACTAAGGCCATCGCCTCTTCTGATGCTGCCTTCCCCTCACCTACAACTGTCCGGGCTTCCCCATGTGTCGTGCCCCAAAGTCACAGAATCTAGATGCTGAATAGGAGCTGAGGTGCTGTCTCCTGTAGCAGTTCACTGGGCCCAGTATCCCTTTGCTGCAGCACATGCATGGTCCCTGAAATTGACTTGGGCACTGAGGGGAGAGACTCCATACGATATAGATGGCACAGTTATTAGAAAATTCCTTCTGGTACTCAGCTCCCTGGGCTCCTTCTTGGCTCACAAGGAAAGTCTCTGACTGGACTATGATCCCGGCCCCGTCCACCTGCCATCTTGGGACCTCTAAACTTTTCTCCATTTCTCTTGAGGTGGGAGCCACATAGGGCTCTGAACCTCCTTGAGCAGCATCCCCACCACCTCTCCGCCCCCTCCCTTACTCTCACTCTGCCATTCTTGTTCTTCCACACTCATCTCTTAGATATACAGTGGCCCAGGCAGGACACGTAAGGTGTGGCCACAACAGCACATAGGACGGTGTTGTTAGAACACACGACTTTGCTGTGAAAGTAAGTAGTCCCTGTAGAAACAAATCCCAACTCTTAGGTGGGTCTTCCCTGACCTCCCCGTGACTAGACCATAATCTCTAAGTGTGCCCTGATAGCATCCTTACCACTCCCTTGTGATTTCACATTCATTTGAGTGATTATTACTTCATTATCGTCTGCCTCTCCCCAAACTGTGTACTCCGTGATGGTAGGAGATAGCAATTTTTGTTGAATGAATGAGCGGAGACATCTTTTGTTTTATCTTTTCCAGAGAAGGAAGGTCATCCATGATTAGACATGTCTAATATAGTCACAAGGATTTAGTACCATAAAGGGGTTCTGGGAATTAACTTTATCCTCTGACTAAAAAGGCTTCAGGGCAACTTAATGGGCTACAAAACTAAAGAGAGCTGCTTACCTAGATCCTAAAACAATTTCTGAAAGACACAACACACCAAACTCTTTTACCTTCTTCCTGTTCCAACTCTTTCCTCTCTGGATCCCTACCATTCAGGTTCGTGCATAAACTGTTGTATGTTTCCCAGGAGCTGTTCTCTTCTTCTACCGCAGTAATGGGAATTTTAGCTGGAAAAGGACTTCTCAGAATAAATAAAGGTTTTATTTCCCAGACATCCTAACAGCCAGCTGTGGCTTGACTAGGTCCTATCTGATGCGAAGTGAGTGGCAATCCATGGAACCCACTGGAAGAAACTTTGATTCCTTCTATCTTGCTGCCTAGAATGCAAGTGCCTCCAGGCCAGATCCTGAGATAGAGGTCCACACTCTAGAGATTGTGAGGATTTGGGTGGGAAGGAACCCTAGATTCCCGAGGACTTTAAGAAGCAGAGCTGTCACATCAGTCCTGGACTGCAAACCCCAGACCTTCTTTTCTTAAGGCTTGAAAACCTGAGAAATAACTTGGTTTGATGCAGAAGACCCTGAAGGACGATTCAGAAAACCTGGGTTTCAGATTTCTGGCTCTACATTTATGAAGAGTGGGATGGTAGGCAGTTCCCTTGTCTTTCTAGATCTCCATTCTTTGACTATAGAAGGGAGGTCAAAATAATATTATCTACAATATGATTCTGTAAAAAAATGCTAAGGAACCTAAAAAAGGGAGTAGAACTAGTGAGTTTAGCAATGTCACAGGATACGAGGTTGACAAATGAAAATCAACCATATTGCTAAATACCATCAATGAATCATTGGAAATTGAAATAAAATGTAGCATTTACAATGGCATCAAAAATATTAAATACTTGAGGGATTAATTTAACAAAAACATGCAAGACCTACACACTGAAAACTACAAAACACTAATGGGAGAAATCAAAGCTCTTTAAATAAATGGAGAAATAAATGGAGAGATATACCATATTTACAAATCAGAAGATTTTTTAAAAGATTTTATTTATTCATTTGACAGACAGAGATCACAGTAGGCAGAGAGGCAGGCAGAGAGAGAGGGAGAAGTAGGCTCCCTGCTGAGCAGAGAGCCCGATGTGGGGCTCGATCCCAGGACCCTGGGATCATGACCCGAGCTGAAGGCAGAGGCTTCAACCCACTGAGCCACCCAGGCGCCCCCAAATCAGATGATTTGATACTGTTAAGATGTCAATCCTCTATCTGTAGACTCAGTGCAATCTTTGCAGAAACTGACATGCAAGGGACATAGAAAACTAGTCAAAACAATTTAGAAAAAGAGGAACAAAGCTGGAGTGCTTAAAATCTACTAAGCCTCCTCTAGGGCTATAGTGACCAAGAGAATGTGGTACTTGAGTAAGGAAAGACATGTGATTAATGGGAGCAAATGGAGAGTCCAGATATAAATTGTCCAGAAGTGCTAAGGAAATTCAATGGAAAAAGATGATTTTTTTCAACAAATAGTGCTGGAATCACAAGATATCCATATGCCTAAATATAAACCTCAATCCTTACCTCACACCATACACAAAAATTAATTCAAAATGAACCGCTTACTTAAATGTAAAAGCCAAAATTATAAAATTTGTACAAGGAAATATGTGAGTGAACGTTAGTAATCTAGGTCTAGACAATGGTTTCTTCAGTAGGACACAGCATAAAACATGGATAAATTGGAATTCATTACAATTTAAAAGGCATGGACAAGGCATGGACTGAGAAGACTTATTTATAGAACACATTTAATGAAGGACTTATACTCAGAATTCATATAGCATATGTTACAGCTCAACATCATGGAAAATGCAAATCAAAACTACCATGAGATACCACCTCACACCAACTAGGACAGCAGTATTTTTAAAAATGGAAGATTACTGGGGTGCCTGGGTAGCTCAGTGGGTTAAAGCCTCTGCCTTCAGCTCAGGCCATGATCTTGGATCCTGGGATCAAGCCCCGCATTGGGCTATCTGCTCTGCAGGGAGCCTGCTTCCTTCTCTCTCTCTGCCTGCCTCTCTGCCTACTTGTGATCTCTGTCTGTCAAATAAATAAATAAATAAGATCTTTAAAAAAAAATGGAAGATTACAAATGTTGGCAAGGATGTGGAAAAACTGGAACCCTTGTACACTGGAAGAGAGAATGTAAAATAATGCAGCCACTGTGGAAAGCCGTTTGGTGGTTTCTCAAAATATCCAGATAACCCAGCAATAACCCCCTAGGTACGTATCCCAGAAAACTAAAAACAGGGACTCACATAGGTATTTTTATGCCAATGTCCATTGCAGCATTATACACAAACCCAAAAAGTGAAAACGACTCAGGTGTCCTTCAACAGGTAAAGGGATAAACAAAACACGGCACATGCACACAATGGAATATTATTCAGCCATCAAAAGGAATGAAATTTTGATACATGTCACAATGTGTATGGATCTTGAAAGTATAATGCTTAATGAAATAAGCCAGACACAAGATACACATTACATAATTCCACCTAAACGCGGCACTTAGAATAGGCAAATTCATAGAGACAGAAAGTAGAACAGAGCTTACCAAGGGAAGAGGGCAATTAGTGCTTAGAGGGAGTCAATATTGTTGGGGATGATGAAAAAGTTTGGAGTATAGTGTTAATGGTTACACAACTCTGTGATGTCTTTAATATCACCAAACTGTACTCTTACAAATAGTTAAAATGATAAATATTATATTACGTATCTTTTCCCACATTAAAAAGAAATACCTTCCTCATTCTCCCCCATCCCCCCAAGAAGCAAATTCTTCTAATTTTCAACCCTTACATATTCTAATAACTCTCTTGGAAATTCACAGTCGATGTTAACACATTTAGGCTCTGTAAAGTCTCACAGGAAAGAAAGCTGCCTAACTTTTGTTTAATCCAGCATTTCACAAATTTATTTGACAGGAAGTCCCCCTCCCCTCCCCGCCTGCTTGCAAATGATTAACACCCTGAGGAACTCAGGGACCCTGTTTTGAAATGCCATGCTAATGACAGGGTTTATGAGGAAGAACACAACATGATTCCTCCCTCTGCAATGTGCAGTCAGTTTTTTTTGCTTTTACTTTGAAGCATGTAGACATGGAACAATGACACCAAGATTTCAAGTTGACATACTGATGTGGAAGGAGGGAAATAAAGTTTATGATCATTTAAGATTTTCTGAAGGAAAGCTTTAGTCACCTGCTGAAGCCTCTGACATCCGTGTCTACTCACCCATCCATTCATCTCATCGGATAAACATAAATTGTGGAACTACTATCCGTTGGTCCAGGGCTACGTGCTTCCAGGACTATCATAAAAGACCCAGTTTCTATCTAGAGTGTAGCCAGATTTGAGATCATTTCATTATAGATTTTTAAAAAATTTGATAGAGAGGACATGATCAGAGGAGAAGCAGAGGGAGAGAAAGGGGGCAGACTCTCGCTGAGCAGGGAGCCCAATTTGGGGCTCAATCCCGGGACCCTGGGATCATGACCTGAGCTAAAGTCAGATGGCATAACCGACTGAACCATCCAGGCGGCCCGAGACCATTTAGTTCTAAAAATTGCTACTGGGACATGGAAGAAGAACCGTGAGTTATTCCAGAATAACTGCTCTGGAAACAGTTCTGCAGAGGGCACTGGGAATGGGCACTGAAGGATGGGCACAATGCGGGCTGGGGAAGACGCCACAAAAGCAAAGGTGATAAGGTTACCCAGGAATGTCCCTCACACAGAGGAGTACAGACTATTTTAAAAGCCTGGATTCTTAGAACTCTGGTTAATTTTTACATTTTTGGAATGGTTTCTCATATGGAAATTTCTCCCAAACCCCTTCATTGGCTTGAGAAACAATGCCCTTGAAGTTGGAACAGAAGCTCTTATTTTTCCTCCAGAGAATTCAGGAAGATTTCTCAGGATGACTGTGGTAGACTGAAAAAGTGGCCCAGATCCTCCAACCCTCTCTGTGTCCATGTTCTCTGCAGTGGGATCCTGAGGCTCCTCTCATTAGCCAGTGGCATCTATTGTCTCACTTTCTGAATCAGGGCAGGCTTCATGACTTGCTTTGGCCAGAAGAATGAGGCAGAAGGGACAGCGTGTCAGTCGTGAGCCTAAGCCTCAAGAGACCTGCACTCTTTCCAGCCTGCATTTTGTTCTTCTGCCTCCTCGAAGGGAAGCCCAGGCTAGTATGCCAGAGGGATGTGAGGGGTGAGCGGAAGATGAGACACATGAAGAACTGAGGTCAGCTTGGACAGAGAGTCAACCTCCAAAGATAAACAAGCCCGGCCAAGGCCAGCAGAGCTGCCCAGCCCACCCACAGCTAACCAGAGTCACATGAGACAAGAGTCACATGACACAGCCAAGACCAGAGACGCCACCCAAGTGATCTGTGGACCATAAGGGATAATATATGGTTGCTGTTCGAAGTCACTGCCTGAGCCTGGGGTAGGTTTCTTTTTTTTTTTTTTTTTTTGATGGTAATAGAGAAGCGATAAATGACCTTTGAGAGGCTTCAGTTCAGTTCTGTTTACATCCAAAGATGCCAAAATAGAAACAGAACTGTAGGAATCCTGTCCTCCTGTCTCATTTTTTAAAGGATCCAAATCACACCTGTGTTCTCAAGCTCAATTCAAATACCAGATCCTCAAATATGATATCCTAATTCTATTCCCTTCCACTTAAATAATCATCATCCCCCCACGAACCTCTCACTGCACTCTCTCTACCCCCTCTTTTCGGAAGTTAGCCCCGAAGGTCTCCAATTATAACCATTTGTATATGTGTCACTCCTTTCCACTGGATTCTAAACCAGTGCTGTCAAACTCTCTGTGATGAAGAACCACTTTGTTTTAATTTCCAATTCATTGTGAACCAAGCCATCTGTGGTCGGCAAGAGTCTAAGAATGACTTCCAATGACCCTCATCCTGTTACACTCCTCTCCGCGTGAGTGTAGGTGGAACCTGTGAATACGATGAGAGGTCTCTTCTCTGATTACACTGTGGTATACAGGCCAAAGACTATCCAGGTTGACATAATCTAATCACACAATAAAGCAGAGCATTTCCCCCATCTGGCAGTATAACAAGTCAGAAGGATTCAAAGGCTGAGAAGAGTATGATGGGGGCATCACTGGCTTTGAAGCCTGAAGGACCACATGTGGGTGGCCTCTAGGAGAAGAGAGCAACCCCTGGCTGACAACCAGGAAGGAAACAAGGACCCCAATCCCACAACCACCTGCCGACAACCTGAACAAGCCTGGAAGTGGATTCTTCCTCACAGCCTCCAGAGAAGAGCCTGGGCTGGCTGACACACTGTGAGACCCCCTTGGACTCATGACCTATGAAACTACGAGCTAATAAATGTGTATTGTTTTAAGCCACTAAGTGTGTGGTAATTGTTGCAAAACAAAACTAATGCACCCCTGTATAGTGTGGCAGATTATAATTTCCAAAGCAAGCTGTAACAAAACATACATGGGTCTTACAACCCAGGTATATTTCTAAAACCTTTTTCCACAAGCCCAATAAAAGGTGGAATCTGTGTCTTCTCTGTTGAAGTTGGGTAGGCCCTTGTGAATGCCTCAAACAACAGAGTCTGGCAGAAGAGATGCAGTGTGACTCCTGAGACTAGACTATGAAAGTTCTGTGGGCTTCTGCCTGGCTCTCGTGGAAGCCAGCCACAGTGTGATGAAGAAAAAACCCCCTCTTCCCGTAGAGAGGTCAACATGGGAAGGAGCTGCCAGACCTACGGCCCCCCTGCGGAGGCACCCCAGCAGGGATGGTGTGGATCAGAGATGAGCTGCTCTGCCCAGTGGTGCTCAAACTGCAGATCTATGAGCAAACAAATGACTACTGTTTTAAGCCACTCGGTGTTGGGACAGTTTGTTAAACAGCAACAGTAACCAGAATGAGTGTACAGCTTGTACCCTGTGTCATTCACCGTGTAAGTTCAAGAGCATGGGAACTGATCTATATCTGTTCAGTAAGACACACCCACTGAGCATGTACGTCGTATAATGGTGCGGTCAAATTGCCATAAAAGTTTCTAAATGCTTATCTTCTGTTTCTGTGCATCTCTCAGGGTTAGCTGGTGCCATTCTGCAGACTACACTTGGGGAGGCGTGGCCATTCTTTATCTCCGGGCCAACCCCATTCTTATTCACCTCTGCATCCTTCCAAAGGCCTGTTAGAATTCCTGGAAAGAGGAAGGATTCAGTAAGCGGTTATGGAGTGACTAGAACACCCAAAGAAAGGCATGGCTGAAAGCTCCACTCTCTCACATTACAGATGGCAATGCGGCAGTCCGGAGAGGTGAAGGGATACATTCGGGATCATGGGATAAGCTAAATGTAGAGCCACGAAGCCTTCTAATCTAGGCTTTGCCAGCCCAACGGCCTACGCGTAAAGAGGGGTTAGCTAGGTCTGAAACACTATGGAAGGAAGGAGGCTGGTAAAAGGAAAATTGTATGCAAGCCCATGTAAGGGGAGGGGCAGCTGCCAGCGGACTGCCCCCAAGTGAGGGCAAGTGAAGACAGATGTTCAGTTTTTATTTTTTATTTTTTTAAATTTTTTTATTTTTTAAAGATTTTATTTATTTGTCAGAGAGAGAGAGGGAGAGCGAGCGAGCACAGGCAGACAGAGGCAGAGGGAGAAGCAGGCTCCCTGCCGAGCAAGGAGCCCGATGTGGGACTCGATCACAGGACGCTGGGATCATGACCTGAGCCGAAGGCAGCTGCTTAACCAACTGAGCCACCCAGGCGTCCCAGATGTTCAGTTTTTAAAAAGAAGCTGGAGAATTCAAGTTTCTAGACAGTACTTCTTAATTTTTGATATGCTATCTAGGTAAATATGTTTGCATGCTAAGTCCAGCGGCCCAACAATTTGCAATTCCTGAAGCACCTCCCATTTACAGGTAAGAGAACTAAGGTCCTGAGAGGTTACAGACTTAACCCAGAACATACAAGAAGAAGCGGTAAGCTTATTTCAGACTTGCCCAGGAATTCAGTGATGATGATGATTGGTGTTACAAACATTCACCGAGCACCTATTATAGGCAAAGCACTTGGACTTAACAATCTCATTTAACCCTTCGGACAGTCTTAGAAAGTAGGCACCAGGATTTCCTCTTTTTACAGATCCAACAAGAGACTCAGAGAAGTTGAATAACTTGCCCAAAATATTGTGTAAATAAGCAGTGGGTCTGTGTTCAAACCAATGTTTACAAGGGAAATGGGTCTTCTACCATCCTGCATCATTTCACTGTCCCTTTGGCATCCTAGCAAAGCTCCAGATTCAGTTTTATCTGAAATGGCTACAAAATCCACCCTTCAACATCTATCATTTCAAGCCAGTAGCAGCAAACTGAGGGTGACCTCTTTCCTGTACCCCAGAGTCTGAGTGACACTGAACCTGGGCACTGCTCCTCTTTCCCAACTGCTGATTCCCCAGAGGGGCAGGGTGTATGTCTGCAGCCAGAGCAATGAAAGCAGCAGCTTGTGCCACAGGGCCAGGATGCCCCACCATCCTTTGCTAAACAGAAGGGAAGCACAGGGCTGAAAGGTGGGAGGGAGGGGTCTGAGGGAAATCGGTTAAACCTGTCATTTTCAAACTATGTTCAACAGATCCCTTGGAGATGCTGCACCTGGGAGCTGGGCCAGGGACGTCCTGACGAGAAGGGCTTAGATTTCTTAATAGGAAATACATTCATTAGGCTTTCAAGTAAGATTATACAAGTGTTCCACTGTTAAAAAAACAAATTTGAAACCCCATGATCTAAGCCAACCCCTTCACTGCATTTTTAAAAGACAGACCCTATAATTTGATCTGCAATTATAACAATAATAAGGCACACAGTGAAAGATTTTAAAAGTCAAAAGGGTATACAATGAAAAATATAAATCTTTCCCCACTTCCAACCCCTAGTCCTACTCCCTAGAAAGAACCGCTATTAACATTTTCTGAGTACTCCTTCCAGAATTTTTAATAAGGAAACTGAACCCCTGAGGTTGTCTTATTTGAGATTATTCAGCCAAGCCTATGTACTGAATATTATGCTCCTGGCATTTCTCTCCCCCTTCCTAGCTTGCAGTTTCCATAGATTGCAAACTCCACAGTACCACCTGTAGCTTCAGAAACTATACATTACACATCTTCCGGTCTCACTCACAGAACAGGAACGCTTTGTGTCTTTTTCATGGGTCCCTATTTCCCCATGGTCTTTGTTTCATGGTGGAAAAACAACCAGGATCATATTCTCAACTGGCTAGTGTTCAAGCCAGGAGCAGTGGCCGCAAAGTGCATGCTCAGCGAGACGTCTGAGCTGCTGGGTGGGAACTCGAGCTTAACCCCAACTCCTAGAAGTCGTAGAAAAGGCAACATCTCTGTACCCTTGGCTTCTCTCTGGGGGCACTGCCAACTTCCTCACTGGTCATCTGGCCCTCGGGCTGCAGCCCCCAATTCCCAACCTTCCTGCCGGCGTCCTGTGCCTCATTCTCCTGCATCCACCTGCAGCTTCTTTTCCTACATGCTTTCTCTTCTGGACCCATCTCCAGACTGAAGCCATTTTCTTCCTGGGAGTAAAGAGCACATAAGTGCACTTGGAGCTCTTTCTCTCTGAGGGAAGACCCAGAGGGCCGATATTTATTCGATTTTCCACGGACCAGGCTGTGCTAGGCAATTTACAGGTGTTAGCCTCGCAATAAGCCTAGGTGGCACGGACTCTTCTTGCCCCATTTGACAGGTAAGGAAAGTGACTTGGAAGCTGGCCCAGGAATGCAGAGCTGGCTCAGGAGGGGCTTGTTCAAGTTCCTAAAGTTGGAGAGCTGCCTTTGGCCCTAAGGCTTCTGACATCAAGCCTGCCCAGTACACTGCCCACATCATGCTTTGCAAGGAGACAAAACACCCACCTCACCTTGGCAGACTCGGGCTAATTCCCCTATTCCCTGCTCCCTCCTCTCCCCATTATTCAACAGCCCAGCCTTTTCTCAAGGCTCTTGAAGTGGACTCTGAGCAGAAGAGAAGGCCTTAGATCTGTGAAAAAATTAATCCCATGTTACTTGTCAGCAGAGGTTCAGGCTCCCTGCTGTTGCCTAGGTTACGTGCCTGGAGCTTAAGCCACTGCCGATCACTCCCCTATTTACCGTAATTAATCAGACCCACGTGGCTCTCTCTGGAGCAGGGCTTGGCCCTCCCCAAGGCACCCGGATAAATAAGGAAGTTGGGGAGTCCTTCTCGGTGAAATCACTGAAGCCACTTCAGCCCCAGAGGCCCGTGTGGGTGGGAAGAGCACCCCGGAGGGGCCACCTGGAACCAAGGTGGGAAGAGAGGCTCCCTGTCAATGGTGTTCATGTGCCCAGAAATTTCAGCTACACTCGGAAGGCAAAAATACGCTGACAGGCCAGGCATAACTATAAGCTGTATTATTCAGGCGAACCAAAAGGAAGGCGTGAGACCTGAGCAAACAGCTGTCTCCTCCGTGAAGGGCCTCATTTCATTTGCCATGCTTTTAAAAAAAAAAATTACACAGGAAGGAGGCGGAGGAGAGGGGGCACCACTCAGTCTTCATACCATGGAGGGCTTATTTTCTAAGAAACACACTCTCTCGGCTGACCTGAATCGGCATGTGGGCTCTCCCTGCGTTTCTGGCTTTCAACTCTTTGCTCTCCTGGTGTGCATTTTAGTTTCCTAAAGGAGTCATGGACCACTGGATACGTGATACTGACTGGGTCACTGTCTGAAATACGTCATGGCTCAAAGAACACAAAATTTATAGACATATTAACTTTGGCCTCCTTGCTAGAGAGAAATGGACACATAAGACAGACAGACACACCCACATAAGCCATTGGACTTGGAAGGCTTCAATGCAGCCAAATCATCTAAAGAAGCCCACGACTCTGTGGGCTGATCCACACTGATCAGCCCCCACACTGATCCCTATTTGCTCTGCATGTAACCTCATTTACAGGATTTAAATACCCATCCCAGGCCAGCATCTCCTCGGTCAAGGAGCCAGTCCGAGTTCTCACTCTCTCTCTTTACAGCACAGAAGTGAGCGACACAAGCTGCTCCCAGCAGGTGAATCCTGACTGGCCCTGTGACGTCCCAGGAGCTGTGACTTCACATGAGACCCTGAGCAGAGCACCTACTGACCAGGCCTCGGTATCTTCATCTGAAGAAGAGAGAGGCTCACACCTGCCCCGGAGACTCCATCAACTGTAGGGAGGCTCAAAGGGGACCATATACGTATGTATGTTTGTGTGTACATATATGTACACACACAAACACACACACACATATGAAAGCATTCCGTGATTATGAAGGGACAGACATGTGGAAGTGGTCACCGTCACCTTCTGAAGCCATGAAACCAGCGGTCTCGTGCTGTTGAGCTGAGGATGTGGAAATCACTTTGCCACCTGCTTCCCGTCTGTAAAAAGCCTGCTGCATCCGTGGGCCCGGGCCACCTTCAGCCTGGCCCTGCCCTTGTTCTTAAGCAAAATGATGCTAAGCTTGGTTAACTCTGTCACTGGTTATCCAGGCACACAACCAGACTGGAGCCAGATCAAAGCCTGGCAGGAGGAAGACACGCGATCGTGTTCCAACTTCAGGATTCCCCACGGGAGACTGACGGATGAGCGAGTGAAGGAGGAAAGGTGGGGAGACGGCTCTTGTTAGACAGGAGAACTCCCAGCACGGAGCCAGATGGCTGACAGGAGCAGCCCAGGTCAAGGAGTCACACAAGGAGGAGCCGAGTATGTTCTGAGAGTGGGGATCCCTTGACCCTCACCAGAGAGTCAGCCAAGTCACCCAGCTTTGGGGATGAGTGCGGCCTCTGACAGGAGAAAGAGGAGGATCACTGGCCCCCAGGTTTGGGGAGTCAGCCTCCTCATGTGTGTCAGACACGGCCTTCCTACAGTAGCTTCAGTGCCCGAACTTCCTTCTTCCTTCGGACAAGGGTCACCTTCCCCTGGGCGTCCCCTTTGGTCTCCTGGTCCAGAGCCCCACTCCTTCTGCCCCCTGCCAGTCTGGCCCTAAGTTCCTTGCCCGGATATATCCCAGTGTCCTGTCTCCTGGCCCATGCCAGCTCCCTCTTCTCCTCCTGTCCTGCATCCCCTAACTGTCAGAGGCCTGCAGGTGGCCCAGCTTCGGCTGTGGAAGCCCAGTTGGCTCAGCAAGCCTGTCGAGTCCCTGCCACATCCAGCTTGGCCCTGCTCCACTTCCCACAGTCTCACCTTTCTGTCCTGGGTCCAGGCTGCTTTTCGAAACCTTCCGATGCCACACAGAGGAGGAAGAACATCACAACAGACCAAGTGGCTCTGGCACATTACAGATCCTTCCTTCAGACCACCAAATGCATCGACAGGGTTGTTGTTGTTTTTTAATTATGTATTCATGGAATCCAATAAGAGAGCTAATATTGTTGGGATGTAATAAAAAGTTCTCGGAAAGGAACAAAAACAGCTAATATTTATTGAGCTTAATAATTTGTAAGCCCCTGCTTAAAAACCTGCCACGAATTCCCATTGCTCCTAAGATTAAACCAAACTCCTTAACATCCTCACAAGGTCCTACACAGTCTGGTCTCTGCTCAGATACCATTCCTCCAAGAAGCCCTCCCGGACTTCTCAGTCAAGACTTCTGGCAGACCCAGGGATCCCATTCTTCAGAACAGGAAGTTAGTAAGCAGACCTTTATCTGGAGTGGTTGTTTAATTAATGCGTACCTGTGCCTGCACTATAAGCCCCAGAAGGGCAGGGGCAGCATTGTCCTGGGTCACCTAGCAGCGTGGCCAACACAAAGGTGCTCAGACACGGTCGGCTGAGTAAATCAAACAGATGAATGGGTGTGTATTATGTGCCAGGCCCTGGAACAAGTCCCTCTCAATGTATTACCGCATTTATCCTCGAAACAACCCTCTGAGGTGGGTACAATTATTATCCCCAAGTTGCAGACAGGAGCTAAAATTTTACAAAGGTTTGGTAACTTGCGCAGGGCCACAAATACAGTAAGTGGTAAAGCCAGGACTTGAACCCAGGTCTGCCTGATTTCAAACGCTTGTGCTCTTTACTCTTTAAAACTTGATCCCAGACAGGAAGCAGAGGACATCTCAAATATGTCTCCTCTGCTTCAGAGTATAAATTTTGCTGGTGGGTGAGCACAGGGAAGGGAGAATGTCCTCCCCTCTATACACATGGGTCTGAGCCACAAAAAGGTAAGGCATCTCAGATTCTTCATATTTTCCCAAATGAATTGTAGCTAAGTTCCTTGGGAACCTCTCAATAATTCCATCTCCCACCTCACCTTTCTGGAGGGCTCTGGAGACTAGGCCAGAGTATAACTTGTGAGTGAGAAATAAATCTCTGTGGGTTACCATGCTGACGTTTCAGGGTTGACCTGTTATACCACCTAACATTACCAGTAAGAATGCAAATCCAAAATCACATACCAACACAATTCCTTGAGTAGATTTTCCTGGATAGAACTTCATATTCTTTGTCACCTTTGCGAACAGGATGTCCTAAATTGCCACGGACACGTGCTAGCTGTTTGCCCCAATTTGTCTGCTCTATCGTCTCTTCCCGTTGGAGGCTGACATCTGGTTTTCTCTAATCCACGTGTGCTGTCTTGTCTGAAGGGGAAGCCACACCTCTCGTGCTTGGACATTGTTTGGTGAATTTCTTCAGCCCCTCTGGGGGTGTAACCTTACAATCGGGCTTGTAGGAGTGTGAAGCTCCACGGGTGGGGTGGCCCTGTGACAGGGTGGTGCTCAGGGGACTGCGGTGTCGGTGGACTGTGCTGCTCCCGACATTTGAAATGACCTCATGGGTGAACACCTCGGGAACGCCTGTTCCCCTGCAAGATGCTCGGCCAAGTTTGCTTTGGTGATGGCATCTGATAAATGCACTACTGCACGAAAAACGTGACCTTGCTAATAACTGCTCAGGCTAAACTTTTTGAAAGTCACCATGTTTTAAGCAATTATCTGGCTCTGTGCAAAAATGTTAATTTCATGCTTTGCAATCACATCTTTTGTAAAAGACCAACCTGCCTATAAAAATTGCTTTTGACATCCCCAAGATAATCTTTAGGGGAAAGAAAAAATTACCCAAAAAGGGGGGGGGTGGTGTCTTCACTTCGTCAGTTTCTATGACCTTCTTTCACTTGAGACTTTTTTTTTTTAATGACAAAAGAGAGGTGTTGACAGGAAGGGTCACTGGGAGGCAGAGGAAGACCCAAATCAATGAAACTAACTTCTAAGGATGCTAAAGCCCTTATAGGCTCACTGTGCATTGTGTTGCCTTAATGGAGGAAGTCTGAGAAGCCTGGGAAAGTCACTTGCTTCACGCTGACCGCCCTAAGCGTTTCAGCCCATAGGGATGCTCTGGTCCAAACAGTTCATTCTGCTGGCAAGAGAAAGGAGGCCCAGAGATGAGACGTCCTGCCAGGTTCCCACAGAGGTCAATGCTGGGGTCAAGAATCTAACCCAGGGCCCCCGACCTTCCAGCAGCATGCATTCCAGCAAGATGTGGCACGAGGACAAAGAGAAAATCTAAACCTTTTCTTCAGAAGTTAAGGAGAGTGACTCCCGTCATGCTTTTTCCCCGTGAGTTCCTACGGTGCTGTGTGTTCCCGGGTATCTACCCGACGGCATGATTTCAATTCAAGAAGCATTTCTTTAGGGTTCACTAGCAATGCTTCTCAGTGACTTTGATCTTACTCATCGTAGCTCAAATCTTAACTTACCACCCATAATGTGGATGTCTTACTTTAACTTTGTTATAAAAGTAATGGGTTCCTTTCCTTTCTTCTCCAAATAGTTTGAGTAAACTTACTGATGGTTCTGGAAGGTATGCTTTGTTGTTCCAACAAGAACTCAATGCATGAAAGCCCATTCCTGGCAAAGATCTGATTAACCCCACCATATTAGCTGGTGCTAAGCAGGTGGACCAAAAAGCCGGGAACAGGCAGTGGGGTCCAGGAAAAGGGGAAGATAGATCAGTTACAGTCCAGAGTAAGGTACCCCAAAAGGACAGATAAATTTTTTTGGTTTTTTTTTTAAAGATTTTATTTATTTGAGAGAGAATGAGTGAGAGAGAACATGAGAGAGGAGAAGGTCAGAGGGAGAAGCAGACTCCCCAAGAAGGTGGGAGCCCAATGCGGGACTTGATCCTGAAAGTCCAGGATCATAACCTGAACCGAAGGCAGTCACTCAACCAACTGAGCCACCCAGGCGCCCAAATTTGTTGTTTTTAATGAGAGTCCATAATTGCATTTTCCCTGACTGTAGATTTTTTTTTTTTTTTTAAAGAGAAAAGCACTGAGAAGAAAATTTAAATACAGGAAACTGGGGAAAAGGCCGCACAGGAATTCTTTGTAATGTTTTTACAACTACATGTGAAATCTACAATTATCTCAAAATAAAAAATGTAATTTTAAAAAATCCTCATAATCCCACCACCCAGTAATAACCACTGTTGATAATTCCGTGGTTACCCTTTTTGTCTTGTTTCAATGCATGTGTCTGAAATCTGAAATCTGAAGACCTAATTGGAGGTCTGGAACCAGCTTTCTTTACCTGTCATTGTGTCAAGAGAAATTTCCTATTATTAAAAGTTCTTTGAAAGTATTTTCAAAGGGTGCATTATATTCTATTACATGGGTGAATCATATCCCCTACTGCTGGACATTTAATTGCTTCCAATTTTCCACTATTATGTTTTTTTATGTTACACATATTTTACTACAATAAAAAAATTTTTTTTGTAAGTTTCAATAAACATCCTATCCATCTCACATTTCTGATTACCATCTCAGGCTGGACTCCCGGACAGCAAATTCCTGGCTCTTTTTCTAAGACTCTCATCACATGTTAATAACAAAGTTTTTTCCTGATGGGAATAGAGGGAGGTGGGCAACATATTTTTTTTTTTTAAATGAAACTGAAAAATGTCTTAGTAGAAAAACTCCAGGTGACTGCAAAGTGCCTAATTGATGATTTTCAAATGTAGGGCCATCTGGGAGCCGGGAAGGAGGATCCAGGAAACCCACAAACCCACCTGCCTGCAAAGTGAGGTGGGTGCCTCATCCAGCTGTCATCTCTCCTCACATCTCAATACGAAATGAACTTTGGAGAGAGACACACTAAACAGGACATATGGGACTGTCTTTTGTGAAAGGAGGTTGTTCACTCTTCTCCTAGGAGGGTAATAGCTTGGGAAATATGCATAAACCATTGCTGCTAGGATATAAACAGCACGAAATTATCCAAACTTGGAGCCATTAAAGATGCACATTGTGAATTTAGAATCAAAACACTCTATAAATTTATAGCAAATCTGCACATTGAAAAACCAGTCTGCAGACTATAAAAGCGGTTGTTGGTTTAAAGCTTTTTGCAAATGTTCCTGACTACACTTCCAGGATGGGCACAAGGTGTAAGAACAATGGGTTTCTCTGATGGAAGCAAAGCAGCTCTGAGATACCTTCCAAGGAGGTCCCTTTCTTCTGAGGTCTGATGTTCTTCACTATTGGTTCTACCATTTATTCTGGAAGTGATGTGGTCAAGCTCTCCTTCATGAGCTCAAAAACTACCTGAGACCTTGCTGATTCTTTCATTTATTGGGGAGTGGGATAAGAAATAAGGGACTGGACAAGTTACCATAAGGCTCCACACATCCCCCTTCCCAAAATATAAATACTGCCGACAAGGGAAGGCATGTAAGGTGTGGAAAACTCACTGAGACCTCTTTGTCTTCAGAAATTATACTTGCTGACTATTTTTCAGTGTCTTCCTTAGAGAAGAGAGATAAAACTCTGCCCATCATGACTCCTCCCCACCCTGGAATAAAATCAGGGAGGGAGCTGTGAGCGGAGGTCCCCTTGGCTGTCATTTCTGCCCATGGGAGGTCAGAAGAAAGTCTGTGAGTCTGCAGTGTTTGCCTGTGGTTTTGGGCACTCCCTAAGAGCTGAGAGGGGGTCTATACTGCTCAGAAATGGAATTAATTTCTTCCAGGGAACGCTGAAACAAGTGTTTGTTTAGCCTTGTCCTGGAGAGACTAAAGGGTCAAGGAGGACAGCCAAAAAGCCTTTTCACTTGTCTCTGTCTCTTGGTATTCTAACATTTCCACCTCACTTTATAAAAAACCTTATTTGCCAACCTATCATTTTGAGCAATTTCAATGGAAAAGTTGTACAAATAATAAAAAGAACACCAGTATACCCTTCACTTAAGTTTACCAACTAATAGTATTTTATCACACTTGTTCCCCAACCTCTCTATACATTTTCTGCTGAATCATGTGAGAGTAAATTGCAGACATCATGATGCCTGACCACTAAGTACCTCAGCATCCATTTCTCAAGCAGAAGAACCTTTCCCTATAGAACGACAATTGCATTATCACGTTGACAAACTATTATCTAATATTCACTCTGTGTTCAAATTTCCTCCAAATTATTACTTTTAACATTTATTTATTTATTTGGGAGAGAATGAGAATGAGTGAGGGGCAGAGGGAGAGGGAGGGAAATACTCAGGCAGACTCCATGCTGAGTGCAGAGCTGACTCGGGCCTCCATCCTGGGACCCTGAGATCATGGCCTGAGCCTTGAAATCAAGAGTCAGAGGCCCAACCGACTGAGCTGCCCAGCAGCCCCAACCATGTTATTTTTATTAATTTCTTAACTAGTACATAATTCATACCACATAAAATCGGCCCTTTTAAATCGTACAATGTAGTGGTGTTTAGTATTCTCCAAAATTGTGCAATCTTCACCTCTAATTCTAGATCATTCTCACCACCCCAAAAGGAAACTATGTAACATTATCAATCACTCTCCATTTTTTTCCCTCCCCAGCCCTTGGAAACCACTAATCTATGTTCTGTCTCTATGGATTTGCCTCTTTTGGGCATTTCATATAAATGGAATCATAAAAAAGGTAGCCTTTTGTGGCTGGTTTCTTTCACTTAGCATCATGTTTCCAAGGTTCATCCATGTTATAGCATGGGTCAGCACTTCATTCCTTTGTAGAGCTGAATAATATTCCACCGTATGGATAAGCCAGAATTTGTATGTCCTTTCATCATTTGACAGACATTTGAGTTGTTTCCCCATATCTACTATGAATAATGCTGCTATGAAAACCCCCACGCTAGCTTTCATGTGGATGTGTGTTTTCATTTCTCTTGGGTAGACAGCTAGGATTGGAACTGCTAGGCCACATGCTAACTCTATGTGTAACCTCTTGAGAAACTGGGGACTGTTCTCCAAAACAGCTGTGTCATTTTATAGTCTCGCCAGCAATACCTGAGGGTTCGAATTTCTCTGCTTCCTTGTCAACACTTGTTACCGTCTGTCTCCAAAGCACTTTTACAGTTACCTCTTCCCTGAGCCACAATCCAATCAGGGATTCTGCACTGTATTTACACTTTTGTTTTCTTTAATTTGGACCTGTTCCCCAACCTTCTTTTGTCTTTCCTGGTGTTGGTATTAAATGAATGAAAACACAGTCTAGTCCAGAGAAGGTATTCAGCCCTGATGCCGGCGGGCCTTAGAGCACCCTTCTCTTGCTCACTGCATCAGCACACTGGGAGCCGTCTCTGGGCTGAGGAGCTCACTAGCCTTCTACAAGTTCCTGGTCAGAGCCAAGCAAAATGGTCTTGTGACTCTTAAGTGGGAAATGCTTTGCAACACCTTAAGGCCTCCATCTGGCATCAGCAGGCATTTCAGGAGAAGGCAGCAGCAGGTTAGCTGAGGCGGAGGACAGCGTGTCTGAGTGGTACTGCGGAATCTGGGCACCTGCCTTGAAGTGGCCCGCCACGACACTTGCTGGCCGGGCTGTCGTGAGCGCCGGAGCTAATTGGGGGCACTGAACTACAAACGGATGGCACTGCGGAGTCATACCCACCAGCTCCACCACCGTAATGAGCTCTGACATGTATCACATCTTAGACTGTAGCTAATTAAATTCGCCACAGCTTCTCCAACAGCAGTGAAGACTGGAAGCACTGAGCGGCGGTTGGGGGGGGGGTATGGTCAGGGATCCTGGGACCTACTCCTGGCTTAGCCACGGATTCCCTGCATGATGTGAGGCAGGGAAATCCACTTCTCTGGGCCCTCCGTAGATCTCTACTGTGGGGGGAGAGGAACACAAGTGAGGTTTCTTTAATCGCTAGGAATCTCTCATTCTAGGCACCACACTGTCAGTTCATGTGACCAGACAAGAACTCAGATGTGCTTTTGTCAAAGGGTGGTCACGGCAAGAAGAACTGATGTAATCCGGCTACAGCCTAGCTATAGCATGGCAACAGCACCAGTAACCCCTGGGGGCTCTTCCTGGTGCAGCACCTTCCCGCTCTTCCACAAACGTCAGCTCACTTGTCCCCACAGCAGGCAGAAAGGGAACGAGGAATTGTGCCCAGTTTGCAGGTGAAGGTTTGCAGATCAGAGCTGAACTCGCTCGTTGCTGAACCATCACGGAGCAGCCACCATGTGTCCGGTGCTGTGTGCTAGGCCCTGCGTGCACAGCAGTGAGCGAGGTAGGTATATTTTTCCCTCCTGAGCTTTCAGATGGGTGCAGAGGACGAGTAAATAAGCTACAAGAACAAAATGTGAGCAGGAAATCCATGCAGGGCGCCTAACCTAGGCTCGTGGTTGGCCTCAAGTGGCCTCACAGATGACGAGACACCTAGTCCTCACCTAAGGCTCTTCGAGGTCTTCTAGGGTGCAGCAGATCCGCTTCAGGTGGTAAGGATACAGCTCTCCCCGGGGACTACTTGGCTGATGCCAGAAGGGCAACAGAACAATTTTCCCCTCAGGGCTCAATACAGAGCTGCCAAATGAATGAACTCCAGCACCCACTGGCCTCATCTAAAAAGACAAGAAACCAGGGCCAGGCCGCTAAGGGACCTTCAGTTTTGAGTAAACTCCCTGAAGTCCTTGGCTTTAGCAGCATCACCTAGTGCTCTTGGACAGTGCCAAAAGTCCGGCCCCTCTTGCTGAGGCTCAGTATCCCTGTCTCCCTACCTACAAGGTGAACAGGTTGAACTAATGCTTGCTCTTTTGCTCAGATCTACTTAATGAGCTCTCAAAACTTTCTTCCTTTCTCCATCAAAAGACAAAGACAAAGCATGAATTGATGCGTTTCAGTGTGTCTCATAAAATGAAATTAACGGTGTCAGGAATCTTTATTGACCTCTGAAGTCAAATTCTTCAAGGCTGATTGGCTGGACACAGCTGTTTAATAATGAGTGCTCCCCCCTTCACCCCACCCCATACTTCTTGGCAGTTAATAGGGCCATCCCATAACTCTTCCCAAGAGAAGGAGAGGAGAGAGAATGGCCGGTGTCTATACATTCTGCAGAGGCTGGTTCATAAAGCAATATTTATACATTCCCTTTAACCTGACATTGCATAAGATCTATTACCAGTTAATTAAATTGTAACCGTTTTATACATTGACTTCTGGTTGTGATCAGCATCTAAATTTACAGATCCACAAGTCCGCATTGACTTGCGTGAAGAAGCGAAATAATATTCACTTAAAAGAGCATTAAATTGTGCAGAACCATCATGAACAGTCAATAAAGGCTTCACGTTAAACAGAATTTAAAGAGATGGTATTTGCTACTTTACTCCCTTGAGAAACATATGCCTTTAAAAGTTATTTCCTACCCCTGAATTCCCTGTGACTACAGTGGTTTTGACAATTTCCCGATTTGTTTAAAATGAGCGATTATAGAACTTCGTTAGAGGCATTTGCATTCATCTAAAGGGGGTACGTCCTCGATCCTGCCACTGTCATAAAGGGAAAAGAGACAGGAGACTAATTAAGTAACAAAGCCTCAGCCAGAAACCTCCTTTTTAGAGGCATAATCTCCTTTGCCAGGCGCAGGGCAGATGACTGGCTGTGCGCTCCCTCCTCGGCCTAATCCTCCCTCCTCAGCAAGAAGCGTTCAGACAGTGTCTGGAATAATAATGTAATTACGGACAGCTCAAACACCTCAGCCATGAAGGACAAGAACCTGGAGTCTTTCAAATATGGGAAGGAGACTCAAAGGCACCAATGGGTGGCTCCTTTTTGGGGGGCCATGGGGGTCGGGGTTAGAACGGTCTTTCACTCTTTTCTTTTTCTTCCCCACTGAAGTAAACATCCTTCTCAGAAGGAAAGGAATTGCTTTCAGCCAAGTCATGATGGCAACCCAGGTCAAAGTGACCTCTTCACTCACTCAAATCACAACCCCTCAAACCTCAAGTATCTCTCCCCAACAAAGCCAAAGGTTTTTTGTTTGTTTCCTCCCATCACGGTTCTTCCTTCTCTAGATTACAAAGTTCTCACTGTTCTGGAAGACTAGATACAGGACTAATGGGCAGGGACTGTGTTTTATGAATTTTATATTCCCTGGATTTAGCGCAGTGATGGTATGCAGAAGATGCTAAATAAATGATTGCTGACTGGCTTCAGTTATATATCATGTTGTTTAAGTTAAAGCTAATTCTGCTGGGGCGCCTGGGTGGCTCAGTGGTTTAAGCCGCTGCCTTCGGCTCAGGTCATGATCTCAGGGTCCTGGGATCGGGTCCCGCACGGGCTCTCTGCTCGGCAGAGAGCCTGCTTCCCTCTCTCTCTCTCTCTGCCTGCCTCTCCATCTACTTGTGATTTCTCTCTGTCAAATAAATAAATAAATAAAATCTTAAAAAAAAAAAAAGCTAATTCTGCTAATTTCAATTTGGAAGAACACCATCTCACGGAATACTTTGAGTACAGGGGCTCCTGCTGCACATGTAAGTATCATAAAAGCCAAAAGCTAAAAACCACAGCCCAGAGCCATGATTTTCAAAGAGCATTCCACAGAGGTCTACCAGTTCAACAGAGGTGACTCAAGGGTTGTGTTAGGGAGGGAAGGGGAGAGACTGTTGGGCTGTCAATCCCATCCCTTGTCCATTTCAATGGAAACAACTCATTTCTACCTGTTTTCTGCACTAGGCCTTTCCTTTCCTTTCCTTCCTTCTTTTATTTCTCTCTCTTTTAAAAAAGATTTTATTTATTTATTTGAGAGACAGCAAAGGTAGGGGGAGGACAGAGGGATAGGGAGAAGCAGACTGCCCCTGAGGAGGGAGCCCAAAGCAGGGCTCGATCCCAGGACCCTGAGATCATGACCTGAGCTGAAGGCAGCCGCTTAACTGACTGAGCCACCCAAGTGCCCCATCCTTTGAAGAAAAAAGTCCTACAACTGGACATCACATTAGTCTCAAAGTATCTCCCTACCAGATAATTACTAACTGCACAGGAAGAATAGTAACTTCACATTGGAGAAGCCTGGCATACATCATCTTAACACTGTGGTAATAACTCACCATGAACATCTGACGTGATGCCCAAAGAAGGACACATGTCATTTTTATGGTGTTCTTACCCACGTGCATGAGAAATATCAGACAAGCCTGAATTGGGGGACATTCTACAAAATAACTGTTTATTCTTTTCCAGGTGTCAAGGTCATGAAACACAAAGGAGAGACTGAAGAAACATCACAAGTTGGAGGACACTAAGGACATATGACAACTAAATGTAATATGGGATCCTGGGACAGAAAAAAGAATCCTAGTGGGAAAAAATGGCAAAGTTCAAGTAAGGTCTGTAGGTTGATTAATAATATCATTTCATGGGGCACCTGGATGGCTCAGTTGGTTGAGTGTCTGACTCTTGATTTTGGCTCAGGTCTGACCTCAGGGTCGTAAAGACTGACCTCTGCATCGGGCTTCACTTTGAGCATGGAGTCTGCTTAAGATTCTCTCTCTCCCCCACCATCTGCCCCATTCCCTTCTCTAAAAAAAAAAATAATAATATTGTTTCAAGGTCTAGATAATTGTACTATGGTTGTATAAGATGTTAACATTAGGGGAAGCTGGGTGAAGGGTCCAAAGGAGTATTTTTACAGTATCTTTTATAAATCTAAAATTACCTCAAAATAAAAAGTTAAAAAAAAAAAGGAAGTTTCCAAACAAAGTGAACTTTTAAAAAAATCGCCATCTGAGAGAAATATAATTGGAATTTTGGATTGATCTTCAAATATGAAAAATATATATAGAAAAATAACAGAACCCCTGTCATGCCAAGTCTGATTTAGGTCTATGTGTGAATTTTAATGTTATTCATTTTAAAAAGCTTGACTGTCTGGCTTTTCCTGGCAATGCTCCATTATTCCTAGAATAAAGTAAAGACCAAGTGGTGAGAGAGAACAGCTCCAGACAATATAGACTGAAGCACCGCAGCTTGGACACACTGGTGAAGAGGCAAGGGGGGATGGGCGGGAGGGCAAGATGGAAACTGTCCGGTGAATGGATCAACTCAGGTTTCACCCATAAAATTCAAGAGAATTTTGCATTCTATTCCCTAATGTACTTATGATTATTTTCATAGAAATGTTTGTACAGTTGCCCACCCCCAAATCATGTCCAGAAAAGAAGGGCCACATTAATTCTGTGGGTTCTCACACCTACTTGTGTACACTCTAACTTCCAGAAGCACAGTGTATAAATGGCTTAGGAAATGTTTATATACATTGTATCAGTGTATTCCGCTAGTACAAAGAAGATTTTTTAAGAAAGATTTTTTTTTTTTAACAGAACTAAAGCTTAAAAATACAAACCTATCTGTAAAATCTCACTCATCCAGAAAACCTTGCTGCCTAATCATGGCAGATAAAGGAAGTGCTGCTCTAGCAGGAAGTTGTGTTAAGACTTCAGGAAATCGGCATTGCACATACATTAGCTATGTATGGGAAAATAAAGCCTGCCCTTTCTTTTTCTATTTTAAAAGTGTGAGTTTGGCCAATGTCCCCATGGTTCTTTTATTTTTTAAAAGAGAATATCTGAACTGCTGATAACAGATGACCTGTTTTTGAAAAGGTGTTAAAATTCTGCATTTGGCCCTTCTTTCTTGGAAAGCCAGGGTCCTTGTTGAGAGGTTTTTTTTTGGTCCTCAAGAAACTCAATAAACATTAAAATATATATATATATATATATATATATATATATATATATTTTTTTTTTTTTTTTAAATATAAAAGTAGGAATTGCCTTCTTGGTCTTCATTCCTTTGTTTTTCTAGACCCTCTCCCAGTGTCCAGTTCACAGAGCTTAGGGGGGCTGGCCTCTTTTTCACTTCCACAAATGGAGACCTGACCCATACAAAGCGTATGGTATCTTCCTGACAACTATGAAAAGTTTAAAGACAAGTGCATGGCCCAGAGTGGACACAGAGATTGGCTCAGCGACTTTCACTATGAAGATCAAAAAAGAGCCTTTCTCTTTCTGCTGGAGCTCCCAAGCTGAAGGAAGGATGCCTAGAGCTGTGGGAGGCCTCCTGCCACCAAGAAGGGGAGAGCTGGCCTGAGAAGAAACAACCAGCCCCCAGCAGAGATTACTGAAAACCTCCCAGCCCCAGGATGCAGCCATGCCTGAAGGCAGTACGTTCCACAGTCTTTCTACTTACATAATCCAGTAAAGTCCCTCTTGCTTAAGCCCATTTGGGAAGAATTTCTGTCACTTGCAACCAAAAGAGCCTTCATACAAACATCTTTCTTTTAAAAATAGAGAATACTGTGAAGGTGGAGATGAAGTGGGGCTTTCTAACCTCTAAAATTCAAGTTTAGACCTACGGTCAGACAATTCTAAGCAGATAAAAGGATAGTCAGGGGTGCCCAGTGGCTCAGTCAGTTAAGCGTCTGACTCTTGGTTTCGGCTCAGATTATGGTCTTGGCTCAAGTCATGGTCTCAGGGTCATGAGATTAAACCCTATATCAGGCTCCACACTCAGCACCAAGTCTGCTTTGAGATTATCTCCCTCTCCCTCTGCCCCTCCCTCTGCTTGTGTGTGTGTGCGCTCTCTCTCTCTCCCTCTCTCTCAAGTAAATAAAAATCTTTAAAAAAACAAAAGTATAGTCATAAGGGCAAGAAAGAATAAAGAAGTCAAAAGAAATCAGTTTTGAAGTTCAGCAAATGGGATTCCAAACTCACTGTGCAACTGACCAGTAAACAGCCCTGGGCCACCGCTAACCCTCTCTGAGCTTCTGTTTCTACATGTCTCAGCTGCATATGGTAACTTCACAGTGTTGGTATAAAAACCAAAGAGATACTGGATGACCCAGGGAAGCACTGTCCAGTTTTTTCTTTCCTTTGCTAGGGCACAGAGAAGGTGGCAGGGGAGAAGGGCAGCCAACGGGTCCAGGAGACGGCGGCTGAAGCCCACGCAGAATTCCAACATCAAAAACATCTGTGGTGAACGATTAAACAAGGGGAAAGTCAAGCCATCCTGTCCAAACGGTGCAATGGCACTTGAAGATAAACATATGAACCAGATACCTGGTGGCAGAGCGCGTCACAAACGCACTATCGTCCACGGCTCTGTTTAGTCTTCACGTGGAAGAACACAGTTACATCGCACTAATGGAACCTCTGGGGGCTGATCTGGCCCTTGGTTTTCCAAAGCTGGCTCTGGTTGCATACCAAGAAAACTTGCCCTACTTGGTAATATGAAATAATAATAAATACATGGAAGAAAGGAATGCAAAATAAATGGGAATACATGAAATAAAATGAGATAAATCAAATGAATGAAAAGAAGTCTCAAACTAGAGGTCTAAGGTCACCTCCCAATCTACAAGGGACCACACACAGTGCCTGTTTAGAACAATACAAACATATCTTGCCAACTACTAAAAAGCCAGAAAGTTCTTTTAAAGATCTAGATATCCAGTTTCTCTTGAGTAATCACAAGGCCTGGCAACCCAGCCCTGTGTCCTTATATGGCAGCAGTTGGCTGCCGCCAAGTTGCTAGTAGATGCCCCTCAAGGTGGGGCAGAGGGCATGTTCTCCAGCCATCTGCTCTCTCTTCCCAACCTGCCCCACTCTCATACTTGGCAGGCATCGCTCATGCAACTGGCCTCCAGAGCCCCTCTAGGAATCTGTATTTGCTGCCCCTGAGAAGGGGTAGACCTAGGATCTTAGGATGCCATCACCAGCCTCTTTCTCTGTTAGCTTCCCCACTCCAGAAGCAAAATTACAAGGGTTACTAAGAAGGGAAGACTTATACTTCTGCAGTTGGCTCAGGTCATGATCCCAGTGTTCTGCGATCGAGCCCCGCATGGAGCTCCCTGCTTCAAAGGGAGCCTGCTTCTTCTCCCTCTTCCTCTGCCTGCCACTCCCCCTGCTTGTGCACACTTGCTCTCTCTCTGTCAAATAAATAAATAAAATCTTTAAAAAAAAAAAAAAAAGGAAGGAAGACTTTCAGTGGTGGTGGATGTACAACTCTGTGAATATACTAAAAACCACAGAAATATACACTTAAAAAGGGTAACCTTAATGGTGTGTGAATTATGTTTCAATAAAGCCAGCAGCAGAGGAGTCTGAAGAGGGGGAAAGGGTAAAACAGGGGGAGGAGGAGGAAGAAAGGCTCCCGGGAGGTCAAGGTCTTGACCAGACTATGATACTGACAAGATTTAGCCTTGGTAACCTCCTGGCTTCCTTTTTAGTGTCCCTCTCCTGGAAAAGAAATCAGGTTTTCAGCCAGACATCAGAGTTGTAAGGTAAGGGAAAGTAGAAGGCATAGGAGATCCACAGTCAGGAAACCCTGCCTTGTCATCCTTAGCTGTGTGATCTTGTGTGATTCCACCTGCCTCTCTGGGTCCCATGTCACTACTATAAAAAAAAAAGATGAGAATCCCTGAATGGCTTAGGTCAAGCCAAGGACAGTTTTAAGTAACAGTAGAGACAAGAGATATGAAAGCATTTTTTTTTTTTTTTAAACCAAAGTGTTGCACCAGGTACAACAGATACAGGATAAGACATTGTATCTCTGCCTTGTGTCTGTGAGAGACATAATTAATGAATTACAATACTCCTTATTATAGAAGCGCTGGAATTGCTTACCTAAGAGCTCTTTTCCCCATGTGCCATGCTGGCAGGGCCCCAATTTTTATACAGCTACCACATTTCCTTCACGTAATTAACCAATATATGTTGGTGAGTCTGTGCCAATCTTGGAGGTCTGATTTTCCTTTCCAGGCACTGGTGCAAGGATAGAACCAAATGGGCAGGTATTCATTATTTGGGGTTAGAGGCATGAGTTGGGGAAGGATTTCTTCATGGATTAAAAGATGACAGAGAGGGGCACCTGGGTGGCTCAGTGGGTTAAAGCCTCTGCCTTAGGCTCAGGTCATGATTCCAGGGTCCTGGGATCGAGCCCCACATCGGGTTCTCTGCTCAGCAGGGAGCCTGCTTACCCCCCAACCCCGCCTGCCTCTCTGCCTACTTGTGATCTGTCTCTCAAATAAATAAATAAAATCTTAAAAAAAAAAAAAAAGATGACAAAGAGAAAGAGTACACCGCACAACTAAGAATATCAATCTGGAATGACCAACCCTGAGGCATAGTCCAGCAAATGTACTGAGAAGGAAGGAAGGGAGGCAGGGAGGGAAGGAGTATCCTTTTGGGTATCTGAAAAACAAGACAGCAAGGTACTTACAAGGGGAGGAAAATGAGATCACCACCAGACTTTGTAACAGTTAACACCATATGCCAAAAGAAATGGGAGAAGTAACATATTCAAGATACTCAAGGAAAGAAAATATGGAACAAGAATTTTATAAAGAACACAATATTATCGACATTCAAGAACTCAAGAAATATCGTTCCCATGAGGTCTTTCCGAAGAATGTCCCACGGAACAAACTTCAGACAACCAAACTGACTGTAGAAATATGGTGAACATTAAATAAACACTTACCTGCAGAACTAAGACTAAATGGGAGTTAGGAGGGAAACAGTAGTATCCCTAATAAAAGACAACTATAAGACAATTTGGGGGGAGGTGATGGGGAAAGGACATGCCAAAAAGATGTTTTATTTCAAGTAATCATATTTGTAGCAGTATTTGTCTTGTGATGCCAACACCTGTTGTATGTATACTATGGACTAAGACAAAAGAGTTCAATTCCATTATCTCCTGTGTTCTTAAAAACCAGGGTTCTTGATGCAAAGGAGATACACAGATGTAATAAAGGAAAAAACCTCCAGCCTTGAATTACCATTAAATACATATTTATGAATTGCTGAGCTATTTGCCCTTTTAATGTAAATCAAATATAAGCATAAACATATTTATATGTTTATTCTCTGTCCAGTGAGAAGTCTAGGAGTGAGTCCACTAGCAAAGACCATCTAGAGCCCCCCCATAAGGGTCTTCAAATATCATTTCCCACTAAAAGAAACCAAAGGGTTTTTAGAGAGATGACTGAGTGCAGGTTGAGGGCAGGATACATACCGGAAGCATGTGAAATATCCGGACATCCCAGAGAGCAAAGAAATGATCAAGATTACTGTGGTCATGCTGGAGAACTCAGGGTGCATCGAAGAGACTCCTACCGAGTAAGTGAAGAAGAAATGATAGAATCAGGAGGCCAAGAGACGTCAGCAGCCTCCTGCTGAAGCACAGTGCCCCTGGATTCTTGCCAGGGGGGTCTACACCAGTCTGAGCAAGTGTCTGGATCCAGCTGCCAATTTGCAGGAAATCAAGAAAACGGAGGAACGTGTTAATCTGAACCTTGAGTGCACGATCAGCAAAATCCAGACCTGACAGGCCAGGGTTCTTCAAAAGTCTTGTCTTCAAAAGACAAATTATAAGGAAAGGAACTGGAGGGGGACTCTGTAGGTTAAAAGGTTTAAACAACACCTTTTAAAATGGGTAGACTAAACGACTAGGGATGCACATTTGGGGGATAAATCTCATTTTTTAAATGGAAGGACGTGATTGCTGTGGTCCCATTAGGGAAGAGGGGGCAGTGGTTGGATAGGGCATACAAAAGGGTTTCTAGAGGGACTGCGGAATTTATTTTGTGGCTGGTGCTGGTTGTAAGGGGATTCATCACAAAGTAATTCTTCAAGAGGTGCCTGGGTGGCTCAGTGGGTTAAAGCCTCTGCCTTCAGCTCAGGTCATGATCCCAGGGTCCTTGGATCGAGCCCCGCATTGGGCTCTCTGCTCAGCAGGGAGCCTGCTTTCCCCTCTCTCTCTGCCTGCTGCTCTGCCTACTTGTGATCTGTCAAATAAATAAATAAAAATCATAAAAAAAAAAATCTTCAAGTCTGCAGTTGTTTTGTATGGCTTTCTGTATCCTGTATCTTATTTTACAATAAGAAGTTGTTCTTAAAAGATAGGAACAAGAGGGAGAGAAGAAAGGCGCTGTTTCTATCCCTGCCCTTGACATGTCTTGTGTCAATGAGACACGATCACAGAGAGGCTGTATTCCCAGACACAGGGCACAGGCTAAAACAAAGGCAAGTGGGAGAGATGAGAGGTATGGCACATTCCAGCAATACAAGTGGTCCTATTTGGCTACGCAAAGGCTCTGCGCAGAGAACAGTAGGAGATAAAACTAGAAAAGTAGTTGAGGTTATCCTGTGGCAGTCTCATTATGCCCGTGTAAGATGTTAATGCCTAAGGGGAAAGAGAAAGAATGAATATTTCTTAACAAGGATTGATACCGATACCCCAGTGGTTATGTCTCCTTCCTCCTTCTCCTTCCTCCTTCTTAACAGAACTCTGATTTTGTCCAGTTACCCATCCTGCAGGTTTCTGTGTCTACATGAAATGTCTGGAGCTGCAGCAGCTGCCTAGGGATAATGAGGAACTTTAACCAGGGAGAACATGCTGAGTATGGCAGAGCAGAAAGATGGTAGGAAAATGAATCTCAAATCATGTTGCTGAGCCATTGAATTAATTAACCCCACAGATGCCCTTTTGCTAGGGTTCTGGTTATGTGAGATAATAAATCTCTGTATCATTTAAATGATTGGGTCTTCCATTACTTGCAGCCCAAAGTAGCCAAAATTATAAACACGTTTTAAGGGAAAATAATTTTTAAAACTCAGCTAGACCCTTATAAATAAGACGCCAAAAAAAAAAAAAAAAAAAAGTCTTTAAAGAGGCTCATGCCCTGAGTGGTCCAGAGGACTTATGACCCAATTGGTTGCCCTGAACAATCTCCCAGTTCTGCAGAAACACCCAGAAGGTTCCAGTAGCCAGCTTAAGTTTACCACTTAATCACACAACTCTAGCTGATGTCAAACTCTTAAAGGAGTTGATCCCAGGGAACGGGGAGAAAAATGAAAAGGAAATAAAATTGAACAGTTGCCTGCAGAGAACACCAGCTGCGCGTGATTGATTTCCATGTAATCTCCATTTGTCTCCCTGAAATTCTTTCATCAGATCTCTGGCACAGGGTCACAGAAAGGCACAAAGCTGCTCATGCCCGGAGTGTGGTCAGGAAAAAAAAAAAAAAGAATCCCCTTATGTGTCCCTGAAGGCCAAGGAAGCCAAGACAGGTGATCTGGGGGAAAGCAAGAGAGAGAAGCTTTTCCATTCCTTAGCCCATGGCAATAGTCAGGCCACGGGCCATTGTGACCAAGGTGGAAGGTCAGTCTGTTGGCTGCTCTGTGAGAACTCTCACCCCTCAGGCTGGTGAGTCCTAAGATCTGCAGGGCCTGTGCCTGTCCTGAGTGTCTTCAATTCATCAACTGCTTAGGGCAGGTGTCTTGGCCCTAACAACAGCTGCTATGTGGTGTTCTTCCACTGACCCATCATCCATCCTAAAAACCACACAGGGAAACAAATTATTCTGGGGAGGAAGCTGAACTTGAGGTCACCAGTAGTGGGGAAAGGACGACAAGGAACAGAAGAGGCTGGGAGGGCGGGGTGGACTGTATCCTGTTCTCATTTCGAAGTGCCACACCTGTCCCTTGTTTAATGCTCTTGGCCTTGGGCTAAATGTTCTCTGGTATTGATACTGGGGCGCACATTTATTTGGTTGGGGCGTTCCTGCCCGCAGGAGTGGGACTCTAAGCGCAGAGGGAACAGTAAGAGCGCCCATGCAGTGGGGCCTGAAGTGTAGTATTAGCATCTCCCTGAAATGCAGATTCTCAAGCTTCACCCTAGGCTAACTGGATCACTACTCTGGGGGCGGGTCCCCGAAATCTGTTCTAACAAGCCCTCCAGGTGACTTCCATGCACACGAAGACAAAACCAATGCCCTCATTATGCAGTGGTGGGATGGCCTAAAGTGACTTACTTTGGATCATGTGGCTGGGAACTAGCAGAGGCTAAACTAGAGCTGGGTCTGACCCTCCCCCGCCCCCCCCCGCCCCGGTCTGGTGCCTCTTCCCTTGCATCAGAAAAGGAAGCAAAGGTGCAATGCCATAAACCTACAGTGAGCTATTTCAAAGCCATTTTTAACCATTTTTAGTATTTCTGCATACATCCTAGCAACTTATCTGAGCCCTGAACACTTCCAGTCCTCATGTGGATGATCAGACCAGGACTCCCCCTCCCTTTCAGACTCCTCTATATGGCCGGCAACAGAGGCAAGTGTCCACAATCATCTCATGACCAAAGCCAGAAACCCCAGCAATGGAGGGGTAGTGCCGTTCCAAGCAGGAGCTTAGCAGACCGCCTCGGTTCAAATCCCAGCTATGTGACTCATTCTCTGTGTTACTGTGGGCAAGCTGGAACCTTTCTGAGCCAACTTTCCTCAGTTGTGACTTGAGGACAGCAAGTGTCCAGGGACAGCGGCCGTCAGGGAGGATGAAATGAAACAAACCCGGTCGGGTGCTGTGCACTGAGCCGCAACACAGCTACAAGGCACTGCTAGCCTCCAACACCTTACCCCTCCTCTCCCCGTGTCCAGCTGGGGACCAAGTCATGCTGACTCCACCTCTTTGACAGTTCCCACACCTGGCCTCTTGTCTTCGTTTATGTGCCTGTCCCCATTGCCTCTGCAGTGGCTCTGCTTCTCAGCTTGTCCTCCTGTCCCGCCCCACAAGTCTTCCAACAGGTCCTCCAGCCCCCGGGTACACTCTATAGGATGACAGCTCAGCGAGCTTTAAAAATTGCAAAGCTCAGCCACTCATTCTGCTGCGTGAGCTTCCTGAATCCCTGCAGGGGCCCTCACGGTCCATGGGGTCGAGTTCCAGCTCCTGGACAGAATGCGCCAGTCCCCTGGTGATCAGCACCCCCACCTTGATCTTATTTCTGGGCCCCTCCCAGGCTTTATACTACTTACTCTGGGGACCCCAAGAACGGTGGCCTCTTCACAGCAGGAATGCCTTGTCCCCTTCTGCCTGGCACATCCACATTCATCTTTCCAGATGTATCCAGAGTTGGTGCCAGCTCCAAGTCCTGTTCTCAGGGAGCTGTGACTACCCCTGTCTGTGCCCTCTCTCGCTGCTGCACCTGCTTCCCTCCCAGCATCTGTTCTACCTTCCTGGGCTTATATGTGTTCACATCTGCCACCCTTGTTGACTGCTGGATTATCACCCAGCCTGGCACAGGGGAGGTACTCTAAACTTATTTAATAAATGGATAAACACTGAACTCCCCCAATTTCACCAGTCCCAGTGCTGCCCTCCAGGCCCACAGAACAAACCTGCTCTAGTATTTCTCAGGAAAGCCTTTCTGGGGTTGGAATCCCATCTCATTTTCACAGCAGGCTGGAATGATTCTCTGTACAAATGTAGCTGTGATTATGCAATGAGTAAAGCAGGCTGTGTGAATGATAGCTCACAATGTAATCCATCCATCACCAGGCGGTCATTCAGTTCCCAGCATGGGCAAAGCCCTGGGTTTAGGAGAAAACGAGCCTTCTCATCCCCAACTGGTGTGGAATGTGGCCATGAAGACTAAGAGCTTGCGACTAAAGTCTGAGCACTGGAGGCTTGGCTTCTAGTTCCTGGCACCACCACTCACTCGCAGGGTAACCCTAGCAAGCCCTTTCTTGCTCGGGCCTCCAACCCTCATCTGTGAAACCAGAGTGATAAACCAGAAGCTTTCTAAATACCCTTTAGTGCTCAGAGCTCGAATATTTCACAAACTGAAGTGCCATTCCTGAGGACAGAACCGGGATGACTCTCCTGCTTTCTACCCCACTCCCTTCTGAGCACTTTGCAGTTCACATGGGAGGCAGATGAGAAATACAGCGTTTACTGAACATACGACATGACTCTTCTGTCTCTATCCAGGTGCTCTCTAACTTAGGACTGGGTGCCAGAACCTGGGTGTTCCTGGAGGCTTTTGCACCTTCCCCCATAAACAGCTTCCCCTCTCTTTGAGATTCATCCAAAGGAGGCAATATTGCATAACAGTTAATAATGCACAGCCGGAATCAGTCTGCCTGGCTTTGACTCCTGGCTCTCTTTCACTTAGTACTGTGTGACCTTGAGCAACAGTTTAACCACTTTGTATCTCATTTCCTCATCTGTAAAATAGGGACAATAGTACTTCTACCTTATGAGGTCATCGTGAGGATTAAAATATTAATACAGTTAATTCCCTAAATAGTGACAGCCACAGAGGAAGCCCTGGACAGAAAATTATTATTATCTTTTCTCAAAGTCCTTTGGGAAAAGAGTACTGCTTGTCTAATGACATTTTAAGAAAGTCACTAACTCATTCAAGAGAGAGCAAACCTCATGACCTAATTACGTCCCAAAGGCCCCACCTCCGAATACCATCACATGGGCTCTTCTATTTGAGGAGAGATGAGAAATCAAAACTGGCAGTCTGCAACATGGGAGAGGCCTTGACCAGAACCCGACCGTTCCGGAGCCCTGGTCTCAGACTTTTGGCCTCCACAACGCTGAGTGATACGCTTCTGCTGTTTCTAAGCCACAAGGTCTGTGGTGTTTTGTCACTGCAGCCCAAGCCAAGACACATGAGCAACAACAAAATGTGAGCGGACAGATACTACAAAGTGACCGGGGTGGTTATCTCTGGAAGGTCATAATCACTGGGGACTATCCCTTTGTGTTTGTGCTTATCTGTATTTTGTAGCATTCTACAATATCCTCTATCTTCCGCCAAATGTCTTTTCCCACATTCCGGGGACTCTGGGCAGACGGATCCTGCAGCTTCGCTCCCTAGTGGGGGCCCCCGCATTCCAAAGAATTGCCAAACTCCAAACCCATACTCCTCAGGCATGGGCTGGAGTGGGGCCTCCAAAGGGGCCTCATCTAACTGGCAAGAACACATTCTTTCCATGGGCATTTCCAGAAAGAACCTCAGTCAGAAGCAAGAACGACAGGTATCTGAAACAGACCATCCATCAGGCAGAAGGCTGTGTGGCTGAGAATCTTGGCAAGGAGCCCCCTGAAGTAACACCTCCAGCCATTTACTGAGCGTTTAAGCTCTGCCCTGCACCAGAGCTGTGCGAAGTGCATTCCAAGCATTATCTTATTTGATCACCACCGCCAGGCAAGGCAAGTATTTTTCTCCCAAATTATGGATCAGGACACTTGAGGCTCTGCCATCTCCTGCCCTGGGTTGTACAGCTATGAAGGCACTGAGAGGGAGTCAGCCTCAGGTCTAACCTTCCTATCTGCCACAGTGACACAGCGTCTTCTAACCTGGGTTTGGTAGACCTCAGTGTACCCGGCCTTGAATTTCCCTTATCTCATCCACGGAGCTGGGCTCTTGGGTACACTCGAGATTGCTAAGTAAGGTACTTAGAGCTGCCCCGCATGTGATTTTTCCCAACTTCCCAGACTGCTCACAACACAGAACTGCGGCTACCTTCCTTGATAGCAGTGTTGAGTATATACCTTGAGTGCTTGAGAGACGGACACTCAACCCAGGACACAGGTACAAAAACCATGGGAAACGGCCTATGTCCTTAAGCACCTAAACAACTCTTTGTAGATCTACAACCCACAGACTGAGAGGTTCCCCAAATGGAATCAAACTGACCCTGCCCAGGAACTCTGACCTGTGATGAGGGTCTCACTAACAGGTCTGTGGTAAGCGCTACCATTTCGTGCGCCCTCCACATACCAAGTACTTTACAAACTTTCTCTCTTCTAAGCCTTGTCCTAACCCTGTGAGATATCCCTCACTGATCTGTAGGGGTGGAAACTGCTGAGAGAGTCTAAGAGATGTGCCCATGGCCACCTGGAACCACTAAGTGCCCTGTGACACCTACCACAGCCGGTCGCATCTGAAGGTTAATTTTGTGTCTGTCATCCCATCAGACAGACAAGGATGGCGTCCCATTAGGGACTGTACCTTCACCGACCCAATTCCGGACCCGATAAGCATAAGCTTACACATGCACAGGGGACATACTACAGGGCAGGTAACTCAGAAGGAGGCCTCTGGATTCAGACAGACCTGGGTTTGTGCAGCAGCTCTGCCTCATCCGAAGTGTCTCTCCTTTAAGCAATTCAGCCTTCTCTGACCTTCAGTTTCCTCACCTGTTAAATGGGGACTCCAGCTTACCTCCTAGGAGGGTATGAGGAATGAACAGGAGTCGGGAATATAGATCTCTGAGCACAGATCAGGCATGTAGTAGCGGATCATTAAAACAGAGACCTGTATCACTGCAAGACCAGAAAGAGAAGTGCCCAATCAACGGGACACGTGGAATGCCAGGCATTCGGTCTCCCCACTGGAATGTGACCTTCTCGAGCGCAGAACTACGACATGTGCATCTGTGACCCCAGCCATGGCCAATAGACACTGTTCAACAAATGGCTGCAGCTGCCGGGGACCCTTTCTGCCCAGGGTGCTGACTCTGAGCTGTGCACAAACGGCAGCAAGGCAGAAGGGAGGAGAGAGAACCTCCTCCATTGCAGCAGAGGGCTCCTGGGTTAGCCTCACCTCTAACACAGGGATAAATAAATACATAAATAAAATGGGGATGAAAACAGTGGCTACCCTGCAGAGTTCTAACAAGGTGGAAAGGAAATACCATCAGAAAGCCGTCTGCCCACCCGAGACCCAGGACAAGGGGCAGGGTGTGACGGCACAGGGCAGAGTGGGCAGCGAGGCTGGGACTGAAGACATTAGAGGGAGGGCTCTGGAACCCTACAGTTACAGGTTCAAATCCCAGCTCTGACATGTATGAGCCTTGTACCCTCACCTCCCTGAGCCTCTGCCGCCTCTCTCTACAAGGAGGAAAAGAACAGAACCTCCCCCAGGAGGCTGCTGTGAATCAAATAGAAGGTGTGCTGAGCCACCGGTACATAGTACGACCTCAATAAATGGTAGTTTTATTATGGAGGATACACTTTTTTCTGAAGGTAAAAGCCAAACTCCTCAGACAATAACAGAGCCGAGGAGGAATTCAGCTTAGAGCAACTAAAATAAAAACAGGAGAGCCGAAACCGTTTCCTGAGGATGACTATTTATGAGGCCAATTTCAGTTTCCGAGTGCTAATGAATCCCCCACGGCAGGCTGTGTGCAGCTCTGAGCCCAGAGAGCAGGGACCAGCCCTCCCCTGAGTTCCTGGAGGCACCGTGCACACTTGCGGCGCTCAATCAGCGTTTACTAATCACAGCAATAATCCTAATAATGATCGGGGTAAAGTGCGGGGTATGGGGGGAGACACAGAGGGTGCAGGTGGGGAGGAAGAACACTTAAGCTACTTTGTTTCTTCAAGACAAACTTCTGCCTGAAATAGATTAATTCAATCTGCATATTAATGTGGATTACTAATTAATGACTAAAAATGCTTTCAACATGGAAAGTGCTATGCAAATGCTTAAGAAAATAACAACATCCAGGAGTCATAGGGTAAGTATGGAAAGGAAATAAGCTAGGCTCTTTTTTGTTAACATTTAAAATTTTATGGTTGAAGGAAATGGAGGGCATTAGGAAAACTCACTTAAAGCACAAAAAACATAAAAGAGGAAAGCCTGGTGTGAGGGAGGGGACTTCCTTTGTGCTCCTATGGAACCTTCTCACTGCACTAACCACAGGTCTTTGTGGCTGCAAGCCTCCTCTTTGGCCTTGCGTTCTGAAACCCCAATTCCCTGAGGGCAGTGGCCACATCTGACATGCCTCTCTATCCCTGGTTGCCAACCCTGTGCCAGGCACGTAGGCAGTAGTGAATACCATGTAATGAAATAAACAAATGACCCCCAAAGGGTAGGGTGAGGGAGCGCCTGGTGACTTTCCTTTAGAGAGTACAGTGTAAAAAGGAGTAACTTCACAGTGGAAAAACATCGGACAAATACTATCTCGGCCAGGTGATCAAGGTCAATGTCAAAGTGCTAAGTCATGTTCATGGTATGTGCCCATGACATACGGCAATAAGAATGGTATTGATCCATGGTCGTCTTCCCAAAAGCCTGTAACTCCTGTCTATGGACAGCAGAAAAACATCAGGCAAATCCCAGTGGATTCAGCAAAATACCCAACCAGGACTCCTCAGAACTGTCAAGGTCATCAGAAATAGGAAAAGTGTAAGAAACCGTCCTGGCCAAGAGGCACAATTTAGTGTAATGTGGCATCCTGGAGGGCTGTCACAGAGGGTGAAGTGGGTCTAGGAGGAAAAGGGATCTATTTAAGTTCTCACAGGCTCTCCTGGTAGATAGGCTCTCGTAACATGCATCACGGAATGATGGAAGCGATGCTCCTTTTCATACATAGTGAATACCTTGTTTTGTTTTTTTTTAATTGCAACTTAGATGCAGTTTCCCTCCTCCTCTGAAAACCCTCAACCTCCATGGACCAAAAGTCCTGTATAATTTGGCAGCCAAGCATCTCACGGGAACCCAGAAATTCAAAGGACTGGAAATATGATCCTCAGAGCTCACCAACACCAAATCCTCCCATATCACAGAGGAAAGACTGAGGCCTAACGCAGGGGACGGTGTCTTGCCTACTCCCAGTTTAGCATGCTTAGTTATACTTCACTCACGCATCTCCACTTGCAATATCCAAAAGTCACCCTGCTACCTGGGACACAAAGAACCAGTTTAGGGCCATGGAGGAATTCCTGCCAAATCCCAGCTCTATCTTTGCCAACTCATGGCTGTAAAGAGCATCCGTGTGGAAAACAGTGTGGTATTTAGCTACACGTCTTTTTGCCCCAGGTCCCTGGCCACTGCCAAGCAGAAAGCCCAGGCCTGGCAGGCTGAGGTCGAGACACAAAAACGGTTTCCCGGAGGGGTGTAGGGAAAGGGCACAACTTCGCCTGGCTGGCAGGCCACGCTTCCCTGTGAGGCCCCATGCATCAGCCACCCTGGGGGATCTCATTTTCCAGCTCGGCGTAGGGTACATTTTCTAAATGTGACCCTGTTTCTGTTATGAGAATCAAAGTGCTTCAACCGCAAGATCATAAATACTCAAAAGTGACGGCTAATGGCAGTGGCAGTTTGCAAAATGCCAAACGGCAGCGAGAAGTGGACGCAGTAAATTACAGCCCGACTCCTCCATTCTCACTGAGGTGTTTTGTGGGTTTTTAGTGATGAGATCCGCTTTCAAGTGGATTTACAGGGGCTCCCTGTGAATTCAGACGGAGCTTTTAAAAATACTTCTAACAGATGCTGAAAAGAAAACCAGAAGAGCCTACCATTTCAAGCCTAAAACGAGTTTATTAAAAATGCGTTTAATGCATAATGGCCATTATGGAAAATATGGAAAGTGGCTCATTTGAGGATGGATCTGTTCAGTGTGAAAATGCTAATGATTATAATAATAGTAACAATGACTGCGAAAACGGACTGGGTCGGGCATGGGCTGAGCATTTTACGTGGATTATCTCACTGACTTCTCTCAGACATTCCATGTGGGCAGTGCTCCGACTGTCCTTACTACATACATGTGATAATGCAGGTTCCAATAGGTCAAATCATTTGTCCCAGGTCACATAGCTAGCTGGGGAGTGGCAGATTGGAGCTTTCAAGCTCAGGGTGTAGATGGCGCTCTGGGTGTCCCTCTCCATGGAGCACACCAGGGGCTCCCTGACCTCAGCGGAACACCACTGTGTGCTCAGGGAGGACTGTGGATGACGCAAATGCCAGGCTTCAGGAACCTGTCAACAGGATACCAAACAAAGGGACAAACTTTTAGAAAGTACAAGGGTCCCTATTATGATGGAACTGTCAACTTCCAAGGCCTGACTTTTGAGTCTCGGTTCCTGCATCAAGGAAATGAGGGCGATACCATATCATCTGGCCATTCGGACAACTTGGTGCGATCACGTATGTGCAAAGCACCGTGGAACTGTCCACTGAGGCACTGTACAAGTTGTGTTATTAGGGAAGATACTGGATCGACTTGAGCAGGAAGGGTGCTAACACACATTCCCTCATGTCCCCTTCACAGAGGCAGAGACTGAGGGTGAGCAGAGATTAAGTAACTTGCTCAGGGTCCCAGAACAGAGAGTCAATGACACAGCCACGATAGGGTTTGGAAGGCCATGAGGATGCGATGCTCCTCCTGCTCCCAAATCCATTCTCAGTCCCCGACACACACACACACACACACACACACACAGCAGGGCTGCAGAAAACATGGCTGAGAACTCCTGGGGAGAACTCCCAAAGGTCCCCCTAGCACTGAAGCTGCAAGCAGTGTTTCCGTCTGCAGGTGGCAGGGAAAGACTGCAGAGAGGCTGGCCTCAGAAGACAAGTGACCTCATGGTCTCAGAGGGAGCCCCTTCTGTGCTGCCCTGAGCACAGTGTTTACAGTCGCTGCTGTGGCCAGGGACCCGCAGGCCGAACCTGCAGGCCCATGAAGACCACAAGTCTGCCCCCTCTGATGCTCTTACTTATCTGCAGCTGGTGGGGACATATCTGATACGAGTGAGGAAGAGCAGCAGGCCTGTGCTAGCCTGCAAAGCCGCCACTGCCAGTTGCCGAAGGAAACGTCTCCAGGTTCTGTGTCCTTCCACGGAGTTCTTTCCTTTGGGAACTGTCCCACTTTTTCACAAAATGTTATGCATCAGACCATTTCCTTCAGGCCCTGTTTCCTCTATCGTTGACTCTTGCAAAGCCGTTGAAGGGGAAGTTACAGAATCATAGACCGTCCGGGCTCGGAGGCTCTCAGAGACTAAAGGTTGTCTCCTCCACCTCCTACCCACTACCCCTTCCTCCCTGCTGCCACTTAGGTCCCTTCTAAAGTATTCCTGCCAAAGGATTGGCCAGCCTCTGTTTAAATACCTCTAAGGATGGGGATCTCACTACCTCATGAGGCAGCCTGTTCCATATTCTATCATCAGAATAATGTAGAGAGGTTAAGAGAATGGGTCCCTGACCAGAACTGATGATTTATCTTTGTAAAGCCCCATGCAAAATGAAAATGCAGGGATCCTTGATCAAAAATTATTAAGGATCTTAAAATGGCAACAGCAGAGCCATTAACCTAATGCGAGGTCTTTCTAAACACGGGACCCTGAGCAACTGCACTGGTCACAGCCCATGTGGTCTGATTCCAACAGTGAACTCCATGGGTTTGGATTCCACTTACTGACCAGTACTAGCCTCATGTATAAAATGGAGGTAATAATCCCTAGTTCATAAACTTGTTTCTGAGGATTAAATGTGTCACTACGTGAAATGCTTAGAACAATGCCTGGCACAGAGTAAACAAATCATTTTTCTGCCCACGTTGCACAGAGAGAAAAAGAAGTATACATAGCAATCTCCATGCCAGCCCTGCAGTTGGCTCTTATAGCCTCATAGGCTCTTGCCACCATTGCTGGCCACTAAGGCCACAGGTAGGAAAGATTAGAGCCACCACAAGGGCAGAGCCAGTTCTGTGGGACCTGCAGTTTATGTTTTGAGGGTGAAGGTAAGAAGATCATCTTTAAGAAAAGGAAGATTAAATTAAGGCATGCACACTATGTATTTTTAACAAGCTACCAGATGTAGTCCTAGCTCAACTTTTCCACCGGAGGACCCTAAAAATGCCTGAGGCCACTCCAACATCAGCCAACAAGAGGAGAAATCAGAATTGAGAGAGAAAGAGGTCTTAACTGAGTATGGTTAAACCATCTTGTTTTTGCAAATCTTAAGAGAACATACCCTTGGCTGTGTCTACTTCTCTCCAGCATCCCTGCCTGGGCTCCACACTCCCAGATAGATGGCTGTCCTCCTGGCACCCCTGTCCCCTCCTGACCCATCTCTACAGAACAGCTGCAGTGACTCTGGAGGAATGCAAACCTGACCACGTAAATCCTCCAACAGCTTCCCGCTGCCACTGCGATAAAAGCTCCTTAACATGAAGCATTTCTTCCTTCCAAGACCAGCCCCTCTCTCATCCCCAACCTCACTGTGCGGCCCCTCAAGGCCAAGCCTCCATCAGACAAGCCACACCTCTGCAGGACACTCTGCCTGGAATCCACTCCTTCCCCCACTCTAACCTGGTGAATTCATCCTTCAATATTTGCTTCAAGGGCGCCATCTCCCAAGCAGGTTTCCCTGGACCCTGCAGAACGAAAACAAACCTGGGTTCGGTACCTGCCGTGTGCTCCCACTGCACTCTTGACGTGGCCCCTGAAAGCGCTTCTGTCACCTCTGGCCATTACAGCACTGTCTCCCAGCTAGGCTGTGATGCCACGCAGAAGGGCCCTGTCTGGCCCGGATCCCCACAGCTAGCGTGGTATCAGAAGCCCGCTAGGTGTGCAAAACCACTGAGCACTGGGGTGGCCCTTCGCAGTCTCATTCCAGTGTTGCCACTAACCCACCAGGTAACCCCAGCTGAGGCTTCCAGCCCTTGGGGTCCGTCGGAGACCACAACCTGTGCCCTGCTAGTGTTGCCAGCGGCACACCCGCCTCGCCCTGCAGACATAGGGTGGAGAGGCCATTTCGTTCTGCTGAGTTTCCTGCGCACGGAAATCTTGCAGGAGCAGCCAGACTTTGGAGCCCTTCATTTATTATTCATTTATTTCCTTGTAAGACCACTGCTGCTGCACTCGAAGGACATGGCCCCGGCACAGACTCCCCGCCTGCAAGCGAGCACCGATTCAACCCAGCCACAGCAAATCTTGTCTGAAGGTCTCCAATCATGAACAGTCAAATTAGCCCGGGATGCAAAGAGGCAATCTGGAGTCGAGACGCCCTCTTTCCCATCACCACACTCTCTAAACATCCCAAGCATGTTCGCATTTATCACTGCCTTTTAAAAAAAATCTTATTTTCCTAACAATCCTCTGAGGGACAAAGCTCGGGGTTTATTTTTCATTTTCCAGATAAGGAGACTGAGGCTCAGGAAGGCAGAGGACCTTGTCCCGGGTCGGAGAGCTCCTAAGTGACAGAGCTGATGAGATCTCAGGGGACAACCGGTTCCCTAGCCCCCACCCTGTTATACCATATTCTCCCTTCTAGATGCTAAAGGTATTTTTAAGAATGATTATAAAATCTTGAACATAACTGTAAATTAATTTTTATTCCCCAAGACAAACGAGTTTGAAAAGCTGGAAGAAAAGCATGAAACGAAGGAGAAGCTACTCCACACCTTCCGAAGTCAAGCATCAGTCTGTTACAAGTCCTAGCACTCAGGCCACAACGCAATCCTGTCTCATCTTCAAGCACGCCAGCTCTCAGTGGCCTCAGAGCCCCTGTACTTGCCATTCCTTCTGCCTGGACACTCTTGCCCTGGCTCATCTTCACCCTCAGGTCACAGCCTGACCATTATCTCTTCACAGAGACTTCCTGAACTCCTTCCCCTGACCCTCTTACACCAGCCTCTTCATTTCTGGACAGCGCTCAACATCCCTGTCTTATTCATGTCTTTTCTCGTCTGCTTCTTCCACTAGAAGGTAAGCTTCCTGAAGGCAGGGTCTGGTTTTCTCACCAGCATACCCATTCCACAGAACTATGCCTAGCACGTACCAGACACTTATTAATAAGTACGCTGAATAAATAAATAAAGCTTATTTGCATTTGACCATTGTCAAAGCCCACGGCAACCCATTTATAGTAACCAAATCATATCTATTAGCCAAATAACCTTACAATAATCAAATAAATGTAGGACAGATAACAGTCTTCCATTTTTATTAAGGATGGAAATAAGAGGCCCAGAGACATGAAGGGGCTTGCCTGAAGCCACAAAGCAATCAGAGATGGGGCTGGGCCTTGAGCTCACTCATGATTTGGCTTTCTATTATTATCAACTTTTAGAAAAATCTGCTTAAAATAGTTTTCCTTCAGTTTCTTCCCATTGCCTCAAAGATTCTCATAGGTCACTGTGTTGTGCGCTGAGCCCTCTGGCTCGCCCCAAGAGGGCAGGGGGTGCCCATGTCTGCAGCATTTCTTTGAGCTGACATACTGCCAGGAATGTGAATTAACAGAGTCTCTGGGGTAAAGCTAATCCACAACCTGATGTACCCAGGATCCTGGGCAGAAAAGCGGAGGGCCATAAAACTCAGGTTTTCTAGGATTCAGCAAAGGGAACCATGCGAGTGTCAAAGGACTCATCTGTATCCCAGAGAGCCAAAAAGGTTACAAAAGGAGACAGATGCCAGGAATAAGGCTCCTACCGAACTCATGACCTAGAAACCAGGGGCATGACCTTGACACAATGCACCAAGATGCTGCCCCACAATGACCTCATTCCTCCCCAGGAGGGGGCTTCACTCTCATTAATATACTCGCGGTAAAATATTAAACCAAACACGAAATGAATCGAAACCCAAACTTCACAGCTAATAAGAAAGGGAAAGTCATCTCTCCCCATCCCCATTCCACACACTGGAAAAGCTAAAGCTGTTCAATTTCAAAGTCGCCTAAGCTGGCAGTCTTCTGACGTCTGAATTCAATGAACTTGAAGAGATTCCCCCTCGGCCCCCTTCAAAAGCTGTTGGGAAGAGACAGTGTTGTCAGCTTTGTGTTCTGTTCAGGGACTACATTCAAAACAACAAAGAAGACAACGTACTGACTGCTATCATTTCATAAAATAAAGGCTATATAAGGACATATTTCAAAAAATAAAGGACATATGATACTGAGTTGGAAAGACGTCCTCTCAGGATCAGTATCCCACTGAGCTTTTTGACAAGACTCATTGCTCTCCCCTCATTTTCTCTTCATTTTACCTTGGACGGGTGAACAATTCAACACCTGGAACAGGTCTGTGGACCAGTGAGTGGGAAGCACAGGTCCGGCCCAGCCCCTTCATTATAAATAAGGACAAAACGACCCCGAGCTCCACGAGGCTGGTTAGCGGCGGACCCTCAGGAGCCCCGGCCTCACCTGGTCTGTGACCACACATGCATCAGAGAGATGTCACGTGAGCCTGACTTCCCTTTAGTTAGCAGATGTTGCATCTATTCTTCCCAGGCTACAATGAACCCCAGGGATGGTCTAGGTTGCAGAAAAAGTGAGAACCACAATTTGGATTAACTTCAGTCACTGAACTTTGGTTTAGCCTGGCAGCAGCTCCAAAGCAATACTGAGGAGGCACACAGTGGGATGAGACGCAGGGGGCACGTGCCACAGCTCCCCATGCCTTGTGTCTTCTTAGAGGGATCCACACAGCCCCATGAAGACACGTGAAGGCACGAAATTGTGGATTTGTTACCTATTACATTTCTAGCCTCTTTGATCCTAGGAAGCAACTTCTAAGACTGTAAACCTGCATCCCAGCAAGCTAGACACAGAGGCCTAAGGTGTGTGCCAGGATCCCCTTATCTGTGCCCTATGCTGCAAGGCCTAGGGAATTTTCTATCTATGTCCACTCAGGACTTCAATGGGCAGATCCAGTCCTGATCTCCACATTCCCAAACAAACTCCTTGAGGAAAAGAACCAATGTTTTATGTTAAACTCACAATTCCCCAAGCTCTCTGACACAGTGAACCACACTATACTCAACAGGACTAAAAAGAGGGCTGAGATAGGTATCTCCCCATCTCAGCAGGGTGTGCCCACCTGGGCTGTGGCTGGGACACACAGTTTTGTGTACACAGATTATAGTATTTAAGCCCTGGGTAGTTCACACCCAACAGAGTCTACTCAGCAGATGAGGAACTTACCCTTTGAATAGGGAAAGCTAACAATGTAAACATGGCCTTTTCTCCACTGGACTGTGGGTTCCTTGAGGGTGAGACTCCTGCTTTGCCCATCTTGGCATCCTCCAAATATGTCTGGCATGAAGAATGACAGAGTAAGGGCTCCATTGAAGGGTGCTGGGCTAAAACTGAGTTATTTCAAAGTTCTGCTTCCTTGGTGTTTCTGACCAACCCTGTCATGTTCTTTGCGTGCCAGGCACTGTGCTAGAAAAACAGGGATAAAGGGGGTGTAAGGCTGTCCCAGTCCCTGATCTCAAAGAACCTGTGTTTTTAGTGAGGGGGGGTGTAGATTTTAATCCAACATGAATACAAATAATCATATAGCTTTAATTTAATAGATAAGCTAAAGGAGAGAGAGACAGACTGTGGAATACAGACATTTTAACAGCACTGCAACAAAACCTCAGCTCTGTTGGCACAGATGATTTAGTAAAAGGAAAAGATGTAAAGTCCAAGGGCTCATTAAGTGGCTGTAACATCACAGTGTACAGATCACCAATGCAGGAAAAGTAAACACCTTCTTCCCCTGGTTCTCTAGTGTTTACTAAAGGAAATAAAAACTAACACGAATGCAATCAATCCCACGGAAGAAACAATCTTCAAAAGCACAACATAAAAAGTTGGAGGCCCTGCTTCCATCTCCAGTGGTATGGTGGACTGGATACCCCAACAGAACCACTAGCTGAAAGCAACTACAAAGGGAAAATAAAGACCAGCAACAAAAACAAAATCACGTATTTTAAATCAATCGATAAACTTGCAAGAAAGCCCCCCCGCCCAAAAAAATCAGAAATGAAAAGAGAAACCCAGATGTAAGTGGACACCTGAGACCAGCGTTTTTTTTGTCTGAGAGTATTTACAAAACCAGATTAATACAAGCATTGATTCTTGCACCATCTTAGAATACGGGACATAGAGGACAAAGCCGAAGTCCACACCGGGTGGGGAGTTTGAAAGGGGTCTACTCTACACCAGCACACATAGATAGTTCAGACTCCCTACATCCTTCATGTAGGAATCAGCTAGAAATAGGGGCACCTGAGGAGCCCAGTGGGTTGAAGCCTTTGCCTTCAGCTCAGGTCATGATCTCAGGGTCCTGGGATCGAGCCCCACATCAGGCTCTCTGCTCAAGAGGGAGCCTGCTTCCCCCTCTCTCTCTGCCTGCTGCTCTGCCTACTTGTGATCTCTGTCAGTCAAATAAACAAATAAAATCTTAAAAAAAAAGAATCAGCTAGAAATAAACCCAGCTCACCAGAAAACTAGCTTAACTTTTGAAAATGAGTAAACTAGGTGGGAGGGAATCTCTCCTGAGAATTTGCTACCACAAGCCAGCTTATACAGGTTTGTGTAATAATCAGAAATACCCAGGCATCTGAAAAATGTGAAGCTGAGAATTTAGTATAAAGAGACCCCACCGGATATATAGCAGACCCAAATGCCAATCTTTTCCGGCAGAAAACACCTTCAACAGGCCTCAAAGAACCCCTAAAGAAAAAAGTGTCAAGAAATGTAAGTAAAACCAAACAAATATACAAAATATATAAAGAAAAAAGGAACCAGAAAAGCAGTGAAAACAAAACAAAACAAAAACAGCAGAACTGGACCCACAAAAAACTCTTAAATTACCAGACATGGGATGTGTTTAATTATGCTCTCATAAATAAAAAGATTTTAAAATGTGAAAAATAATGGGACTATTAAAAAGAATGAGCAGATTTTAAAAAGATCAAAATACAACACAACTTTTACAACTATAATTAAAACAAAAAAAAAACAAAAAAAAAAACCAAAACCCAAGCCCTACGGGAGGGTATAACAGTACTAACTTGATCTCAAATAAACTGATGAACTGGAGTTCGTGGTGGTTTAGTGGGTTAAAGCCTCTGCCTTCAGCTCAGGTCATGATCCCAGGGTCCTGGGATCGAGCCCTGCATCAGGCTCTCTGCTTGGTGGGGAGCCTGCCTCCCCCTCTCTCTCTGCCTGCCTCTCTGCTTACATATGATTTCTGTCTGTCAAATAAATAAATAAAATCTTAAAAAAATAAAAAAACTGACGAACTGGAAAAGAATTCTGAGGTAATTATTCAGAAAGCAGCATTGACAGGAAGAATAAGGAAGGTATGAAAGATGTTGAAAGACACAGAAAATAGACAGTAAAGGTCTAAAAAACGATAAAGTAGAAAAGGAAAGAGAAAATGCAGCAATGGAAATACTGAAGAGATCATGGCTGAGAAATTTCCTGAACTGATAAAAGACAATAACCTAAGATTCCACAAAATTAATCCAAGCAGGACTTTTAAAAATATATTAATACCCAAACCAGACAAAGACATTAAAAGAAAACTATACACAAATTCCCTCTTCAACAGATATAAAAATTCAAAATAAAATTTTGGTAAATCAAATCCAACAACATAAAAGATAATCATGACCAGTGGAGTTTATCCCAGGAATGCACAGCTGATTAACATTCAAAATCTATCACTATAATCCAGTATATTAACAAAACAAACAAGAAATACCAAATAATCATCCCAATAAATACAGAAAAAGTTTAACAAAATTTGACATCAATCTATTCCTAATAAAGACTTTCAAGAAATAGAAGGGATTAGAAATAGAAGGGATCTTCCTCAATCTGATTAAAAAAAAAAAACTAAAAACCTTACAGTTAGGATCATCTATACCATCACCATTAAGACTGGAAGCCTTCACCCTAGCATCAGAAACAACACAAAGATGTCCACTCTTGCCACTTCTATTCAACACTATACTGGAGGTACTAGCCAGTGTTATAAGGCAAGAAAAAAAGAAAAAAGCCACCTAGACTGGAAAGAAATACGTAAAACTGTCTTAATTTGGAAAGGACATGATTGCCTGTGTAAAAAATCTATGGAACCTACGAAGAAAAGCTGCTAGAACTTACTAAATGAGTTTGGCAAGATTACAGGAGACAAGATCAATATATTAAAAAAAAAAACTAATTGGATTTTAATATATGAGCAATTAACAACCCCAAACTGAGTTTTTTTGAGAGAGAAAGACCGAGAGCACACAGGCATATGTGGGTACAGGGAGGCAGAGGGAGAGGGAGAGAGAGAATCTTAAGCAGGCTCCATGTCCAGGACGGAGTCCAACAAGAAGGTCAATCTCAGGACCCTGAGATGATCACGACCGAACTGATACCAAGAGTCAGACACTTAACCGACTGAGCCACCCTGGGCCCCACAAACTGAAATTTTTAAAACACCATTTATGAAAGCATCAAAATTTATCAAATCCTATGGTTAAATCTGGCAAAGATGTAAAGACTGAAAACTATAAAGGTAAGGTAAACGAAAAATCAAATCAATGAACTTTACAATGTAGCTTTGTCAAAAGACTATCAATAAAATTAATTAAAAATTAAAAATTCCAGGAGGCTCTCTTACAGAAATATGTAAAACTCATCTGGAAATGCAAAGCACATAGAATTGCCAAAACAACTTTGGAAAAGAAGAAAGTTGGATAACACCTGATTTCAAGACAGTATAAAGTAAGAGTAATCATGATGGTGTGGTATCAGCTTAAAGAAAAATAATCCATCAATGAGACAGAATACAGGGTACAGATACAGACACACATATATAAGGGCAACTTATTTTTGACAAAAGTGCAAAGGCACTTAAGTGAAGAAATGATAGTCTACTCAACTAATGATAATGAAACAAATGGGTATCAATATGCAAAAAATAGAAGAAGAGGAGAAAGGGGAGGGGATATCCACATTTTATACATTTACACTACATACAAAAATTAACTCAATATGGATCATAGGTCTAAATGTAAAACCTAACTTTATAAAAATTATAGAAGTAACAAAACAACAACAAAAATGTTGTGAGACTGAGTTAAGCCCAGATTTCTTAGATACGACACTGAAAGCATGATTAATGAAAAAACAAATTGATAAATCAAACTTCAATAAAATAACTTCTGCTCTTCAAAAGACACTGGTAAGAGAATAAAAAGATATGCTGCAGAGTGGAATAAATACTGTAAAGTATACATCTCATAAAGGACTTCTACCCCAAATACAAAGAACTCTCAAAATTCAACAATGAGAAGCCAAACAACCCAATTTTATTTGATTATTTATTTATTTATTTATAGAGACTTATTTATTTATTTATTTATTTATTTGACAGACAGAGATCACAAGTAGGTAGAGAGGCAAGCAGAGAGAGAAGAAAGGAAGCAGGCTCCCTGCTGAGCAGAGAGCCTGATCGGGGGCTCGATTCCAGGATCCTGGGATCATGATCCGAGCTGAAGGCAGAGGCTTTAACCCACTGAGCCACCCAGGCGCCCCAAACAACCCAATTTTCAAAGAATGGACAGAAGATATGAACAGAGACATCACAAAAAGAAGATATACAAAGGGCAGATAAGTACCTTAAAAGATGCTTAACATCACTGGTTACCAGAGAAATACATATTAAAACCACAGTGAGATACCAGCACACACCAATGAGAATGGCTATAATTGAAAAGACTGATCATACTAAACGTTGATGGTAATGAAGAAGGAAGTGAAACTCTCATACATTGATGCTGAGAACGAGAATGGTACCACCACAGTTTTTAAAGTTAAATATACACCTAACATACAGTCCAGCCATTCCATTCCTATGTATTTGCCCAAGAGAAATTCAAGCATATGCCCACAAAAGACTTGTATGTTAAAACTCACAAAAACTTTGCACTAGCCCTGGACTGGAAACAGCCCAAATATCTACCAAAAGGTAAACGGATAAACAGACAGCGGTATACCCATACAAAAGAACACTACTGGCTAAAGGAATAAACTACTGATAATATTACAGCAAGAATGAATCTCAAGATATTTAAGCTCCATGTGAGAAGCTAGATTTTAAAAAGGGTACACACTATATGACTCCATTTGTGTAAAATTCTAGAAAATACAAAGTGGTCTACCGTGACAGAAAACAGAGCAGAGGTTATCTGGGGGACGGAGGAGGCAGGAGGGACAGAGAGGGGCTATAAATACAATAGCACACCAGGACATGTTGGCAGAAGACAGGTATGCTCCTTATCTTGATGCAATAGTTTCACAGGTATACACACATGTCAGAAGTTACCAAATTACATATATACTTCAAACATGTACAATTTACTAGACACCAACTGTACCTCAATAAAGCTGTGTTTAAAAATCTACATTTTAGTGAAACTGCAAAACAGAACCTCAAAAACAGATAAAAATTTTTTTTTTGGTAAAATCTTAAAAGTAGCCAGAGAAAAGTCAGATTTAGTATAAAAGAAAAATCATTACATTACCCCTGACTTCTCAACAGTTATATTAAATCCAGATGGCAGCAGAATAATGCATTGAATGTATGAAGGTAAAAACTGTCAAACTGGAATTGTATACCCAGCAAGAACAGGAACAAAATAAAGATATTCTCAAGCAAAATCTAGAGTTTGCTATTAAGAAACCCTCAAAGGAATTTGAAAGGATATGCTTCAGGCAGAAGGAAAGTGATTCCATTCGGAAGGCCTACATAAAATAGTAAGAACACAGTCTTAAGGAATTAAAAATGATAACGAAACATAAAGAATATAGTCACTGATATTGTAATAGCGATGTAAGGGGACGGATGGGAGCCACAGTTGTGGTTATATACAGCATAATATATAAACTTGTCAAATCACCAAGTCGTACACCTGCAAGTAACATAACATCGTGTCTCACCTATACCCAAGAACAAGAACTAGAATACATGACAAAAGTAGCGTGTTATATCAGGAGAGGGGGTGATGAAAGGTCAGGTGTTCACTAAGTTCCCTGTATTGGCTGGGAGGAGGGTAAGCATACTGACTAATTTTAGACTCAAGAATACATGTTATGGGGCGCCTGGGTGGCTCAGTGGGTTAAGCCGCTGCCTTCGGCTCAGGTCATGATTTCAGGGTCCTGGGATCGAGTCCCGCATCGGGCTCTCCGCTCAGCAGGGAGCCTGCTTCCTTCTCTCTCTCTGCCTGCCTCTCAGTGTACTTGTAATTTCTCTCTGTCAAATAAATAAATAAAATCTTTAAAAAAAAAAAAAAAGAATACATGTTAAAATTTCCTACTTAACTATTCAAAGTAGAGAAACAGAATACTGAACTTTCATAGTAGAATATAGGGGAAAAGGCCAAATGAGGGGAAAAAACCCCAAAAGAAGTCAAGGAAGGAGAGGGGGGAAAAAACCATAAAAAGGTGAGATAAAAAGAAATGCTTGAAGACGACAGAAATAAGCCTCCACTAAAAATGTGAACTTGCTGTAGACAGAGGCTGTATGATGCCATCCACGGGACCCTCGGAGCCTACCATGGCGCCTGGCACATATCACCAGCTTTGATAAAGATCACGTGACTGAGTTTGCTAAGTGAATAAATAAATGCTTCACTGAATGGACAGTAGAATAAAACATATATTTGGTCTTTGCCCCAGGTTCCTGGCACGAATGTGCTAAAACCTTTGGAAATTCCAAAGCTGGAGGAGTGCCCTTTGTCATTCCTAAACTGTCTGGGCCCTTCTGAGCACACTTGAGTTTATGCTAATGAGGGGATTTAAGGTGGAGCCTCTGGTTAGTCTGAGGATGGGGCCTGTCTCCAGAAAGGCTGCCCACGCACCTCAGAAAGGGGGAGGGGGAGGGAGCGCGGCAGATTAATTTTTATAAGAACACCTGAATAAAAAGGTTTGATGAGCCTCTGGACTGGTAAACGTAAAAGGAGAGTAGAGCACCCCATTTCCACCAGGACAGAAGCTCCTATGCTCAGGACCCATCTGGACCTCACCCTACGTACCTCTTCCATCTGGCTGTTCCCCTGTATCCTTTATAACATCCTTTATGATCAACTGGTAAACATAAGTAAACATTCCTCTGCATTCTATGCAGTGCTCTAGCAAAATTAATCACACCTGAAGAGGAAGTGGCGGGAACTGCTGATTTATAGCTGGACATTAACTGGCATTTGAAATGGGGGCAGTTTTATGGGACTGAGCCCTGAGTCTGTGGGATCTGGTGCCTACTCCAAGTTGATAGTGTCAGAATTGAGTTAAATTTGTAGGACACCCAGTCAGTGTCCACTGAGAACTGGAGAACCACTTGTTGGTACTGGGAAAAAAAACCACTGGGATGGTAAATGAATGAATCTGATTAGTTGAATGAATAAATGTATGACTAATACAAAACTTCATTTTGGCCAAAAGTTTCAACCTTCTCCAGGTACCACTTCATTTATCAGAATTAACCAACATATTACAGGCAGGACAAATTGAGTTGCTTTCTTCTCCCTGGCCACCATCTGAGAGCAATGAAGTATGAGAAATGCAGATGGACGAGAAAAGCAGCAGCAGAAAGGGATGGGGTCAAATTAGTCCCAGCTTACAGAAAAGTTGGTAGAATAAAAAAAAAAAAATGGACAGAAGGTAGCTTCTAATTTTGAATTATATTATTTATTCCCTCCTATCCATTTCCATAGCTAATACCCTAGTTGAAGCCCTCTGGACCTACAGTAGGGGCCACAAGGTCCTCCACTGCCCTTGGTCCTTCTTCTATTGTCTTGTCCATTCAGAATTTATGTCATCATGGATACAGAACCATGAGGATATCACTTCCTCCCGCTCTCTGGGCTCAGATGTTTCAGTGGGTCACAACTGACTCCTGGAATCAAGTTCAAACCTTTTAGCCTGATTTTCAAGGTCCTTTGAGAGTTGATTTTCATTACCTTTTCTCGTACCTTTCCCTCTGAAGAATACTAGGCTTTAGTCAATAGATCCCAGGACCCTTCCAACCTCTGCATCCTTGCTTATGCTCTTCCCTTCAAATGTCATTGCCCTTCTGCCGTCTTGGTTACTGAGGTTGTGAACATCCTCAAGGCCCAGCTCAGATGTTAACTCCTCCATGGTGTTTTCTGGGCACGGAGCCAAAAATAAATTTTTTTTACTTCTTGTTCCATAACACTCTGTTTATAATTCTCCTATGATTCTCCACACATATCCTATCTTATGCTCTACCTGGGAGGCAATTTGGCCTAAGGGTTAAAGACATGGGCTTTAAAGTCAGACAGAAGTGGAATTGAATCCAGTTTGCCATGTCCTAGCAGTATGAAGCTTCTCTACGCCTCAGTTTCCTCATCTGCAAAATGGGGAAAATCTATACCAGAGGATCATTCTGAACATTAAATAAAATCATGCCAATCAAGCACATAGCATATACAAAAATTATTATTATCAGAATATGTGCCTTATACCCACTCTTCCATGGATGTAAGTATATCCATATCTGATGATGTTACCTTTCCTTCTATCTCCTCTAATACCCAGTGTGGTACCCCCATGCAATGGTTTTCTCAATTATGTAAAATAATTTCTAAACCAAGAGGCAATTATGTTATTAAATATGCTCCCATTCACATTGGTACCATGTTTAGGTTCTATAGGATTCTTAAGATATACGGCATGTGTTCAATATTCAATGTCTTTGTTATCCCTGGAAACCCCCTATGTTCCAGATTTTACTAGACAATAATGATAACTTATTAGGAAAACAAAAAGGCACAGCCATCGACTAGGAGAATACACTCGCAAAACACGTATCAGACAAAAGACCTGTATTACAGAATATATTTTAAAAACTCTTAAAATTCAATAGTAAGACAAACAACCCAATTAAAGGTTGGCAAGAAATTTTAACAGATACTTCACAAAAGCTACAAAATAGCTAATAATCCCATGAGGAGATGCTCTTCATGAGAGCATCTAAATGCCATGTCTGAGGTATAAATATTTCACAGCCAGCAGAAGAGCTAAAATTAAAGACTGATCATTCCAAGTGTCCTCAAGGATGCTGAGCAACTATAACTCTCATATAAGGATAGTGGGAGTTCAAAATGATACAACCCTTTTGGAAAACAATTAGGCAGCTTCTTTAAAAAGTAAACATACGCCCACTATACCATCTAGCCAATACATTGTTTTCATAGGTATCTATCCAAGAAAAACAAAAAACCCACATCCACACACAGACCTGTACACAAAATGTTCATAGCAGCCTTATCTGCAATAGCTAAAAGCTAGAAACAACTCCAGTGTCCACCAACACATGAACGGATAAACAAAGGGCAGTACAGTAATGTAATGGGAAACTACTCAGCAATAAAAAGAAACAAGCAATCGATACACTGGACATGGATGTATCAATTATCATCCTGCTCAGTGAAAAAAGCAAATAGGAACCCAAACTGTATGAGTCCTATACAATTTCTAGAAAACCCAAGCTCATCTTGGGACACAAAGCAGGTCAGTGGTTGCGTGGAAAGAGGCAAGGCTGGGTTACGGAAGGGCACAAAGAACCTTCCAGGATGATAGAAATGTTTATTATTATTGTGATGGCCGGCTCACAGGTTTATACATATGTTAAAATTGACCAAGTTATATACTTTCAAAAGTATGTAATTTACTATACTTCAAATATACCTCAATAAAGTCGTATGGGAAAAATGTCCTTAAAAACTTTTTTTTTTCTTAAAAAAAACAAACAACAAAATGAAGCAAGCAGGATGTTCACTGGCAAAGTAAGCAAAACCCAAAGTTGGTCTGCAGGCTGCTCTTGAAAGCCTCGTCTCAGCACAAAGAGTGGGGGGAAGGCCAAGAGGCAGGAAGCTAGGCAGACAGGCCTCAATCGCAGCAGGGAGTGCCATAAATGTGGCTTGGATATGATTGGCTTTTTGAGGTTGCCTTCGTGGCAAAGCTAATTTATTCAGTGCCCAAGTCTCTGGCAGTCCAATATTTCGAGCCTGAAACAGTTGTCAGGTTGCATTCCTGTGGCCTTTTTTCTTTTCCTGTGTGCATTTTGAAAGAGATTCTTGGGTGCCGGTGAAGGCTTCACCCAAAAGGTGAATTATAATGGGAGATTTCAGGCAAGGCCTGAGGCCTAAAGACACAGAACCCTGGGGGAAAGGAGAGACGGAGTTTTGCCTGGCTCCAGGCATGGATGTGCAAACTGAGTGAGCACAACCCCAGGGGGCGCCAATCACGGTGGCGCAAGTGGTGCACCTGAGTACAGGGAAGGGAAGAGAAAGTGCCCCTGGGAGACGGAATTCCCGGTTCCAGCCCTCCCTCAACACAGTACTGAGTTCTCCCAGTGCTCCCATCATCAAACATTATTTTACGAAAAAAATCTCGAAAGTGAAACATCAACGGAATGAGAGACGAAAACGCACTCTTCCTCTTGCTGTAGTCCTTGTCTGCCATTACCTCGGCTTCCAGGCGTCCTGGTTTCCCCCTCTGCTGGTTGGAGAGGTCAAAATGGCAGGCCATGGCCAAGACCCAGTGGGCACAGATGGCTTTATTTAGCTCGCACAATTTTTAAAACTCAGCAGAGTCCATATTAAAAAAAAAAAAAAAAAAAGAAAGAAAGAAAGAAAGAAAGAAAAAGAAATCAGAAATCTAACTTTTCTTAAAAAACCCAAAGACCTGGCCTGACTAGACCCACGTTCCCAAGCAACAGCTGGAGCTGAGGAAGGAACCCCTTCTCACTTGTCCACAGAGCTGCTGCTCTGCCCTCCAGAGAACGCTTCGCGCCCCTAGGTTGCCCGCTTGGGCCCGTGGGCTTTGAGTCTGTTCTCAGATCAGTGAGAAGGGCACGTGGACTTCACCTAATCCAGACTACTCACCCGGGACACTGCGTGACAGGCCCCAAGATGGCCCCTACCTTAGAAAACACATCTCTTGATGAGAAACTCATCCGCCCCCTTGGAGGACGCTCAGGGGCAGGATTCCATTCACTTACACCTTCGAGTGGCAGGTCTCTCCCATCCTCACATAGGGTTCTGCTTTCCTTTCATGCTCTCTCCCCGCCATTCCTGTGTGCTTTAGACATTTACCGCCACTGGTTCTTCTGTGAAAACCCAAACACCCGCCCACTGTCTTTAGCCCTTCCCTTCAGACACATGTCCTCATCCCTCGGCATTCCAGCACTTTCCTCTGAGCATGCTCCACTTTCTCTCTGCCACATGTGGAGCTGGTGGATTCTTCCTCCCCGTTTTTGTCCTAGTGAGCAGGTCAAATTAACTATGAACACATGTTCCCACACGGCTTCTCTCTGGCAAGCTTTGAAGAGAGGCAGCATCACCGAGTACTATAAGCAACAGTAAATATGTTCTGTCGGGTTTAGTCTCAACATCCTCATATGGATAAAAATAGACCTCGTGGCATCAGGCAGGATAATTCTTACTCTCTACAAATCATTTCTGAACCAGAAAAATGAAACATCAGGGATTTCCCACACTTGGAAAAATGACCTAAGTCTTGGAGTAAGAGTAATTGTCTCAAAATTTAAAATAAGTACCCCATATTCTGAGGTTACATACCTTTCATAGAACAGAAATTAAAAAAAAAAAAGTAAAAATTCCCTAATTCAGACCTGAGGGTAGAACAAGGACAAGGACAAAAACAAAACAAAACAAAAAATTCTCTCCTGTGCTTCCATGGGTTTCTTGAAGATCAGCATTGTAGGAGTAGAAGAAATGTTGGGCCTTTATTTTGTCTTACAGAAGTGTGTGTGTGTGTGTGTGTGTGTGTGTCTGTGTCTGTGTCTGTGAGAGAGAGAGAGAGAGAGACACCAAGTCCTTGCAGAAATCACTTACTGTCTGTCTCTGCATCTCGCTTTCCGGTTTTGTGAAATGCATGGCTTGAATGAGATCACTGAGAAGTCCTCAGATCTGCATTAGAACCACTGGGGGTGCCCCTGCAGATTTCCCCACATACCCACAGAAATCCTGCATCTTGGAGAGTGGGATAGGGCCAGAAAGCTGGTATCTGACAAGTGCTCAGGTGACTCTGATCTCCCCAGACTTGTCATCTAGTGATGAGATCCTAAGTCGTTCCTCCATTCCATTATCTGGCCAGCACTCTGTGGCAGGAGGGATGACAGAGCCACGGGGCTATGACAGGAAACAAGTCACACAGGCATAGTTCTCAAGGTGTTCATGCAGGAATGCAGGTGGTAGGCAAGAAGAGGCTTCCAAGGAAATGGATGTGGTCCCTGGGATGTGGTTGGGGCCATAACACTCACAAGCACAGAGTGCCATGGGAGGCCACCCAGACTGAGGAAGGCAGGGTGGCTGGAGAAGGTAGTTACTGGGGGAGGTGACGTCTCAGCAGAGCCCTGTAGCACATGGAGGACCTGGCCAGGGAAAGCCCAGATTGATAGCGTGCTCAAGGCCTGAAAACCAGGTAGAGAACATGTGTCTGCGAAGTGGATGGGCTCTGGCTAGATGCAAGGCGGCCAGAGGGAGAGCGGGAGATAGACACAGGAGAAGACGGTAGGGACCCGGTCATGAGGGCCTAGACAGCTAAAGAATTCTGCATTTTATCTTAAAGGCTCCAGGCAGCCATGTAAGGGTTCCATGCAAGGCAGGATAGGACACAACCAGACTTGTGTTTTAGAAAGATCACCTGGGCTGCTGCATGCAGAATACATTGTAAGAAGGAGGAAGCAGGAAGCAGAGGCTAGAACAAACAACACTTTCTTGGCTGTACGGGCTCAGTGCTAGAGAGAGCCAGCAGAGTGAGTGTCAGAACCTCTAGGGACCCTGACACTCAGGCTGTGGCTTCTCATCCCAGGTCCCACTGGTATGATCATCCTCCCTTGTTGGAGGAGAAACCTGTACCCCACCCACATGGCCACCTGCCTAATTCTCTCGGGCTCAGAAAGGGGGATGAAACCTGCTAGTTGGTCTTAAGGTATCAAGAAACAAAAGCAAGGAATGGCTTCCCTCATGCCTACCCCTTGGGAATATACATACGTGTACAATAACATCTTACTGGTGGCCAGCACACAACAATTTACAACACTTGGGATCACCATACTTTTTGGAGGCTCCGAGCACTTCCGGGGTAGCCACTCCCATTTCAGAGAGCAGGTAACTGAGGCCCAGAGGGCTTGAGCACCTGGTGCGAGCTGACAGGAAGAGCGGCAAACAGGGCAGAGGCTGGGAATGCATTCCACAGCTCTTCCCTGCTATTGATCCCGGAGCCCATGGGGACTGTAATTAATTAAAATGTCTCTCGTCCGCCCTAGAGACAGCGACCTGGAGAATTCAATGAAAATGATCTACCCAGTGTGGAAGTGTTTCATCTTGAAGTCCTGGGAGGGCTTCTAAAATGAGAGGGACTAGGGGGTGGGAAGGGGAAGAGGCTGCCAGCCTGTTAGCAAACGTCACCTGGGCATCCACTTGGAGAAGACTCAGGCTGCTCAGCTCTCGGGAGGAAGGAATAATACCGCCCTGATGGACCAGGAGAGGCCTGGCTGGAGTAGGGAAGGGAGCCAGGAGAAGGAGCCAGACAAATCGCACAGAATGCTTCCCTTTCTTCTTCTCGCACCCCTGATAGCGCTCTCTGGGGTGAGTCAGGTCAGTCACACGGTACACTTGTAGAAGGGAAAACATGCTCTAAATACCACTATCACTGAAAAATTAATAGCAATGGTAAAGCCTTACAAAAGTGCCAGGCACATGCCCTGTCTACACAGTCTCGGGATGAATCGCTAGTGTAAATCTATGCAGGTGGTGACTATTATCTCCATTTCCCACATGGGGAAACTAAGGCCCAGAAAGGTTAAGCATCTTGCTTATGGTTCATTCACACAACTATATCAAATGACATGGCCTTTTTTTTTTTTTTTTTACCTTTTTTGGGCGGGGAGAGTGGAGAGAGAGAAAGAGAGCATGCGCAAGCAAGTAGGGGGTGGTCAGTAAAGGGAGAGGGAGAGAGAGAATCTTAAACAGTTTCTATGTCGAGCACTCAGCCTGATACAGGGCTCAATCTCACAACCCTGAGAGCATGACCTGAGCTGAAACCAAGAGTTGGATGCTTGACCAACTAAGCCACCCAGGTGCCCTAAATCTAGGCCTTTCTGATTGCCAAACCTCTGTTCCGCTTGAGGAGGAGGTGGCATCTGAGGGAGATGCCCCCTCCCCAGGTTGATTTTGATGACAGGGAAAGGAGGGATGAGCTCACTCTGTGTGGGGGATCCTTCACTGATTTTCCTTCATTCAGAAAGCAAGCTGGAATTCCTGTCATCTCCTTTACTACCTGCTGCCCTGGGAGGAGAGAGAAGGGAACATACTTCCCAGCAGCCAGGGCTGGGGCAGTGCATAGTCTTCCACGGGAAGACGCAGCAGAACCTGGGGTTCCCATGGCAACAAGCACCCCAGTGAGCAGGGAGGGTGAGGCAATATCCTCGTTTTCCACAAGGGGGGGGGGGACCTGAACTGCTGGGGGTCCCGGAACATACAAATTCTGGGATCCACTAGCATTGCATCGCGGGGATGGAAAACAGGGCTTTAGGCTGAAGTCTTGTAGTTCACAAAAACTTGGAAGAATGGGAGTGGGGTCAGAGAGGTCCACCAGACAGACTGAGAGGGCAAAAGAGAGATCCGGTGAGACAACAGGAAGGAAATGGGGGCTGCTTTGCCTCAAGAAAGCTTAGGGGTGATCTACTGGATCATTCTAGGTATTCCACAGCAGCTGGAAAAATTGCCCAATTGGCCTCTAAGCACATGAGAAAAAAACGGGGACAGGAGGTAGAATGTTATGGGCTTATAATAAAAGCATGACCATCTGGGATTGGGCAGAAGGAAGAATTTCTCACTCATGAGCACGGAGAGGGGAATTTCTTTCTTCCATGTGTCAACAAAATCTAGAAGGGAAAAATCTGCCAGGGTCCACTCACAAGTAAAAAGCAGGTGCTTGGGACATACACATGAAAATAAAAATGCCAGCTGAAAGGCCTTCTAATGCAAATATCATGTTGTTATCCAAACTACCTGGGGCATAATTCAATACGTAAGCAATGAGGGCCAGAAGAGGGTCCCAGCTACTCTGAAGGATGCCAGTTCTGTTTTCTATGAAAGGGTGGTGGGTTTTCAGTGAGTGAAGTCTTTGATTACTAAGTTACATTTTATTATTATAAATTTTAACTTTTTGAATCAATAACATGTCCTTAGTCAACTAATAAGAACAATGCAGCTGTTCTGATCAACATAATTTGACCTCAGGAGAGAGACAAAACACCTTACAGCTCACCTCTGCCTCTAGGTACAGTTTCCCTATTCTACTTTAGTTACTCGGTGTTGAGAAAACATTTGTGATATAATTAATAGTAAATATATTTGATGAATAAGCAGATGTATTTTTTTTTTTTTAAACACAGCCTACTCTGCAATGTTGGGACGCTCTTCAATTAAACAGATACTGGGAGAGTAAGTTGGTGACCTCCGACATGTAAAAACGTAGTCCATAACACATATAAGTGATTTAAAAATTTTATGACAGCTTAACAGGAGTCCACACAACGTGAACAAATGCTTCCAGAATCCCTGAAGCACCCAGGCAGACCTCCACAGGCGGTCTGGAAAGTGTTCCCGGCACGGCGTCTGAGGTCCTCCCAGCCCTGGGCCCCCCTCCTCACCCCCACTGTTCCATCTTGAACAGGAAGAAATGAACTCCCCAGGGGCAGGAGCAGGCCCGAAGGAAATAGGCTTTCCACCAAGGGATTCCCCCGGCCCCCTTTCAGAAGGGAGAGTGAGGAGGGGAAGGAGAGCGGTAACAACTGCTGTCAGACTACCTTCTGAGAGAAATCCGTACCTACCTACAGCTAAAAAAGACCCCACCGGCTGAAAAAGAGAAAGATGTTCAGATGCACAGAGCTAAGAGGGCCCTGCCAGGTCGTCTTCCTGCTCTGGGGCTCAGGCAGGCTTAGTCCTGATAACTCAGTAGCTTCTGGTAGAGAGAATACCAGATCCCCCAAACAAGTAATTCAAATACTTCGGAGACCGGCTAACATACCTCCAGCAGCAATGTGTACAGACGGCAGATCTGCATAATGCATGCCATGGCACGCTTATTCTTTTTTAACCGTGACATTATTCTTCTGCTGTCTATCTTATGGAAAAAGAAAATCACTGGTATGTCCTATATCTGCAAGAACTAAAGGGCTGGGATGAGGAGAAAAAGAAGAGGGAGAGGTAGTGACCTCCCCATCTCTGGAGCTATTCAAGCCAAAGGCTGCCACAGGGAGGATCCCTCCCCACGGTGAGCCAGTGTACTGAAAGATTCCTAATATTCCCTTCCAACTCAAACTCTGTTTCTAAAAATATGAGCAACCCTTTTAAAACTAATTTTTAAAAAATCATATAAGTCATACATATACGCAATCATCTCTCAGTACCAGTACCAGTAAAATGGCATTTACAAAAGCATTTTTCCGGCATGTACTTTCTCAGATCATCATCGCCACAGCCCCACAACACAGCAATTACTGTCATTATCCCCATTTTAAAGGTGGGACAAGGCTCTGGATTTAAGTAATTGCTCTGAGGTCAGACAGCCAGAGAGCAGGAATCGCTGACAGCTCCAGCCTCCTCTCTGACATTCCTCCTCCTCCTCCTCTTCCCCCAACCTCTCCACTCTGTCTTCCGCTAAGTACAGTTTAACAATGGGAAAATGGAGGAGAGACACTGAGAACGAGCCTCCTATACAGACAACTGACTGAACTCCCTCCCATCACTTTGTGCCACCAGATGATCCAGGGAGGGCTTACGAGTAACCTCCATGGGTAACGAAGATACAGAGATGCGCAGTGATTTTATTAAAAAAAAAAAAAAAAGGTTCATGCATATCCGAATTTTAAAAAGAAAAAAATTAGTCCCTTTTTTAAGTTTAAAAAAGGAAGTGTTCTAGTCTAAAGTGAGGAAATGAAAGGAGGAAGATTTTTTTTTTTCTTTTTCAAAGTGGGTTCTGTCATTCCCACGGGCGGTGAGTGAGTGCACACTGCTTCTGAGATCACAGTGAATGAAACATTCGGATGAATCCCATAATGAACTGGTGCAGAAGACAAATGCCAATTCATTAAGAGAAGAAAAAAAGATTAATTTTAAAAGATAAGTCCCCCAAGTTGCTTGTTGGGTTTGAATTTTCAAAAAGAGGACCACCTGGTTCTTGGTTTTGTTTAGAGGCTGTTTTGATCCTCAGAATTCAGATCAAAACTGATTTTTCTCAAAAATGTTTTAGCAAAGAGGGTGTGGGTTGCAACGGGTAGGGAGGAGTGACTCCCATCACACGGCCTTTCTGTATTCCAACTGCTTAAGGACCCATCGTTTCTCAAATGGTTAGAAAGAAATGAAGAGGGGTGCCTGGGTGGCTCAGTTGGTTAAGCGGCTGCATTTGACTCAGGTTGTGATTCCAGGGTCCTAGGATTGAGCCCCGCATAGGGCTCCCTGCTCAGCAGAGAGCCTGCTTCTCCCTCTCCCTCTGACTGCTGCTCTGCTTACTTGTGCTCTCTATCTCTCGGTCATATAAATAAATGAAATCTTAAAAAAAAAAAATCAATAAAAAAGAAAGAAATGAAGAGGTCCAAAGCCTTGAGGCTGAGTTTCGTGGTTTTCAAAACACTCTTTCTCCATCTTCTTTCCGATGGAGAACCCTGGAGGGGCAGCCCTTGGAGCCCAGAAAGGTTTAGTAGTTGGCTTGCGGACACACAGCACAGACTTACATCCTGACTGATATTCAGTATGGTGCTCCTTGCTTCCCAACAGGGAAAGCATTTCCAAAGAAAGCTGCCAACTCCAGTTTGGCTTCCTAAAACCCAGTCTGGCCATCGCCTAGGCCCATGCAGAGGAGGGAACAAGCATGTGTCTCCCAAAGCATTCACACCCTCATGGAATAAAGTAGAAACTGAAAACGGCGCATCAGTCACTGAAGACCCACTGGCATGTTCAGCCTGGTCAAATTATTTTTCTTTGCAAATCTGTAATCCCTACACACGAAGCAGGGGGCGGCTGAGTTACTACTTGCTTCTCGCCCTTTATAACAAACCAACGCAAAGAACTTGAGGCCTACACACGAAGCAGGGGGCGGCTGAGTTACTACTTGCTTCTCGCCCTTTATAACAAACCAACGCAAAGAACTTGAGGCCAGCACGCTGTGTGTTTGACTCTGCGCTGATGACAACAGCAGTAGGAGCTAATGCTTACCGCCTGCCAGGCACTGCACTGGGGACTTGAAACAGTGTCATCTGCATATTACAGATGAGGTAAGCGACACAGTGAGGTTCGATTCACTTGCTCACGGCTCTAGAGCTCTAAAGCACAGCGCCGAATTTAGACCTACGGGCCAGGCGATCTTCAGCTCTCTGCCACTTTCTAGCTGTGTGATCTTGCCTAAGTTCTTCACGGTCTCTAAACTTTACCTTTGTAATTTGTAAAATGGGGATACTGATAGCAAGCTCATAAGGCAATTCAAAGCAATAAATGAGATGACATAAGGCATCAGGACTGTCCTACTACACTAATTCCAAGGAATGCTATTCACAGACGGAGCTGCTCTAGGAGGCAGTCCTCCTTGGCACAGCACCCATCACGGTGCAAATGCTCCAAGGCTACCAGCAGTACTCATCAGCATTGTACGACAGTGCCAGGAATCAGGGTCAAGAGCCAAGAGGAGCTGCTCATCTGTGAAGGCCCAGCTCAGGTGTTCCAAAGAGCTCTTTTTTGCTATCCATTCTGCCTTAGCTTGCCATGGAGAATCTTGGTTCTTATGACCAATTTCAGAGCGTGTCTTACATCCCTAAGCAGATGTAAACTTCTAGAGGGCACTAGATGATCCATGCCTTGGATCCCTGGAACCACCTCTAGTGCCAAGCGCGCAGTAGGCCCTCAGGAACTGTGGTGGTTTTAAAATGCCCACAAGTGGGGTACCTGGGTGGCTCAGTGGGTTGGGTCTCTGCCTTCGGCTCAGGTCATGATCTCAGGGATTGAGCCCCGCATCGGGCTCTCTGCTCATCAGGAGCCTGCTTCCCCCTCTCTCTTTGCCTGCCTCTCTGCCTTACTTGTGATCTCTCGCTCTCTGTCAAAGAAATAAATAAAAATCTTTAAAAAAAAAAAAATGTCCACAAGTTCTTTCACATTCCTCCCTTCAAGAGGTGGGGTCTAAGTCTCCTCTCTGTGCAAGTAGGCTGAAAGTAGTGGCTCACTTCTAACTAAAAAACAAAGTGTCCATGACAACGTGCAACTTCGAAGACTAGGTCACAGAAGGAACTGTGACTTCTTGCTCGCTCCCTCAGATCCCTCGCTCTGAGGTGAACTAGCTGCCATGCAATAGCCTCACTCAAGCCTCCCTATGGAGATGTCGTGGCGTTGGGAAACTGAGGCCTCCGACAACAGCCACATCAATGAGCCTTCTTCGAAGCAAATCTCCCCACCCCAGTCAAGACTTTGGATGACTGTGGTGCTGGTCAACACCTTGACTGCAGTCTCATGAGAGACCCACCAAAAGCCACAGCCTTCTGGCTGAGCCTGGGTTCCTAACCCACAGAAACTGAGAGAATAAATGCTGTGTTAAGCTACCACAGATTTCAGGATAATCTGTTACACAGCAAAACATACCCCAAATGGGAGCCTTGTGGTGAGTTAAACAACAGACAGACAACAGGAGAGCTGCAGTTTTGGGGTAGAAGGAGTAATCCTCATACCTGGAGGAGAGCTTCCCTAATATTAAGCCACAAGAGAAATGAGACAGAAGACCCAAGATGGGCTGACTTCACCCATTCAGGCTTCAGCTCAGTAACCACCACAGGGAAACAGAGGAGGAAAGTGGACGACTGTAGCTAAGGCTGGCGAAACACCCTCAAAACGTGCACAGGCCAGCGGCCCAGATGAGGGACCTAGCTCCGGCTGACCCTTCCCCAGTCCCAGCTGACCCTATCCCCAGCCCCAGGACCACACACCAGCTACACAGCCCCCTCAAAGTACCCTAGAGAAGCCAAGCCCTTTCCTGCCCCTTTGCCTTTCACTTGGGAGGGTCTTCCTCCCAGCATCCCTTTTCTCTTTTGTTCATTTATTTCTATTCACTGAATTCTTAAAAATGTTGTGTTGTGGGGGTGTCTGGGTGGCTCAATCAATTGGGCATCTCGTTTTTGATTGGGGCACAGGTCATGATCTTGGGTTCATGAGATCAAGCCCTGTGTCAGGCTCCAGGCTCAGCGGAGAGTCTGCTTGAGAGTCTCTCTCCCTCCCCCTCTACCCCTCCAAGCATGTGTGCTCATTCTCTCTCTCTTTCTAAAATAAATGAATAAATAAATCTTTAAAAAAAAATTAAAATGTCATGTTGTGAAGTAACTTTGAACTTACAGAAAAGGTGCAAGAACAGCATAACGGATGCCTACATATCTTCTGCCCACATTTGCTATTACTGTCTTCCACATGGTTTAGTATTCTCTCTCCTTCTCCTCCCTATCTATCTAAACTCTAATTTTTTTCCTGAAACATTTGAGAGAAAGCTGGAGCCATGATAACCCCTTACTCCTAAATTCTTTAGGATGCATTTCCTAGAAATAAGGACATCAAAGTTAGGAAATTTACCACTGATATAATACTGCTTTCTCACCGACAGTTCATAATCAAATTCTCCCAATTGTTTCCATAACGCCCTCTACAGCAAATTCCTTTTTTCCTGGTTCAGGATCCAATCCAGGCCTGTCCATTCATTTTTCTCCTTGCTCAAATATGCCGTATGCCAGGCATTGTGTAAAGCCTTGGGGATAAAATCATGAGGGGCACACACAGACAGCCACTATCCCCACGGCACTTAGCATTTCGTAGGGTGACATATGAATCAAGTAATCACACTAAGTTTGTGTGATCACAAACTAAGACCTGTGCTTTAAAGAAAAAAAAGGCCTCAAAAAAAAAAAAAAAAAAAGAAGAAGAAAAGAAAAAGAAAAAAAGGCCTCATTGGGGATGAGGGCTGGGGGATGGGAGCAAAGAAGGGGCAAAGGCTCTCATGAGGTTGACCCCTGAGCTGAGATCTGAAGGGTGAGGCAGTGTTAACTTGAGCCATTTGTGCGCACGTGTGTGTGTGTGTGTGTGTGTGTGTGTGTGTGTGTGTCTGGAGGAGCAGGGCAACTAAAGAATGCTCCATGCAGCAAGATGGTTTGTTCAAGGTCAGCATGAATGGTGGGCGGGGTGGGGGGGTGGGGGGGAGACAGTAGTGTAGGGAGGGAGGGGGCCTGGAGTACAGTTGAGTCTTTATCTTAGCCAGTGGCTAAGATATGTACATTTTCCAAAAAGACCACTCTGACAGCTGTGCGGAGAAAGGTGATGAAAAGAACACGAGGCAACAATCCTTTAGCCTTGAGTTCAGAATCTAAAAGCTTTTTTTTTTTTTTTTTTTAAGTATTTATCTACTGGGGCAGAGTGCACAAACAGGAGAGGGTCAAAAGGCAGAGAGGAGACCAGCAGACTCCCTGCCAAGTGGGGAGCCCAACACGGGGCCCAATCCCAGGACCCTGAGATCATGACATGAGCTAAAACCAAGAGTAATATGCTCAACCAACTAAGCCACCCAGGTGCCCCCAAAAGCTCTGTTTTATAACTTTTTTTTTTTAATAATTCAGTGACAAAACCTGGCCTGAATGCACATGAAGCCACTTATAGTCTTTACTTATCACTTAGTGTGAATATCCTTATATTTTTGCCACAGGAAAAAGTGTGTTATGATTATGGGGACCTACCAGAGGTCCTACTGGGGCTATTAATAATACAATGTATGCGCTGTATCAACTTTCCTAAATCAGAAAGACTTTTGTGCCACTGAGCAGTTCATTCATTGCCTCTAAACCACAAATCCCCCTTCACCAACTGCTGTGTGAAAAGGGATCTGGGCCCTTTACACCTTTTTCCCTCGCCAGATAACATGATATTAATAGTAATGACAGTGACCAGTAGAAGATGCTGGAGAGACACTGCAGGAGGAAGGGTTCTCCTGTTTCTCTGTTTTTCATCCTGGTTCTGATGTATTTGCCAGTCAGGCAGCACGATGACTCTGTCACCAGCTGGACCCCAGGACCTGACCTTGCCGCTCACATGCTTGTACCCACCAGCCTTTGTCCTACATTTTTCCTTAAGCTCTTTTTTTCCGAGCTTATCTCCTATTTCAGGCAAAAGACCCAAGGGGTATAGCACCTCGTGATGGAAACCGAAACACGCTGCAAGCAGTGATGACCGTCCAACAGAGCTCTGGAGGCCCACACCACCCAGACCCATTTCAGCTCCCCTTCTGACTCATGCCTGAGTGGATGAACCACAGAGTGATCCATGGAGTGACTGACCACCGCCTTTACCTCATTACACTAAAATCTTCCCCAAGAAGGAGCACAAGCCTCATTTCCATAACATATAGTGTATATAAAGCCTGTTTCCTTAAGGTGTATCTGCAACCTTGTGCCCACCTCTACATATGGTGAATATTCATCCTAACCCTAAATGAAAGGAACCCATTCGTCCATGCTCATGGAGTCACTTCCAGCTTTGGAAGTTATTCCTCAGGATCTCCTTATCTGCCACAAATAAAGTTTCCTTTGTGTGACAACTCTCCCTGGTACAGTTTCCCATCTGTGACTCACCAGGGAGCAAACCCACGTTCAGTTACAACTTCTCTAGCACGGGACTAGAGCAGCAGGCCCAAACTGCCCACTGTCCCACTGCAGTGACGGACGGCACCAAGCAGCTCCCCCTTCACACCTGCTCCCGTGTGCCATGCTGCAGCGGAGGGCCTTCCGTGAGGCCCCTCGCCGTGATCAGCGTCCCCAGCACAGCTCACTGATGTGGCACCATGACTGCTTCTCTGCCACTCAGTCAGCACACCTGTGCCCTTCCCAGCAAAGCCAAGATCACAGCCTGGGGGCCTCTTCTGGGAGTGCTCTATCTCAGCCCCAAGCTGGGGGGATTTTCCTTAGAAACTCTGTCTCAACAGGAGTGGGGGGGAGCCCTACCCGTAGAGGCTGCCCCTCTCTCTGCTACTCTCACGTTCTTTAGAATATACTTAGAGCGCTCTCTACTTCGTGATAGCCAGTCCTTCATTATTTCAATTTCTTGTCATAGGTGATAATTTTTATATGAAATTTTCTGTGTTTAGATTACTGGGTGGTTTCTCTCTCCTGACTGGACCCTAACTAACATAATTCCAAAACCTAAACTGTGACTGTGCCTCATATAGAGGGTCTGGGCTAAGGGATGCTGGGCGTAAAAGAACATCAGCATCCATGGACCACTTCTAATACACCAGGCACTATTCTGTGTGCTATGTGAACGTGAACTGGTAATTATCTCCTGAGGTAGGGCCTACTATGGTGATCATTTTATTTTTTATTTTTTTAGATTTTTATTTATTTATTTGACAGACAGAGATCACAAGCAGGCAGAGAGAGACAAGGAAGCAGGCTCCCTGCTGAGCAGAGAGCCTGATGTGGGGCTCGATCCCAGGACCCTGGATCATGACCTGAGCCGAAGGCAGAGGCTTTAACCCACTGAGCCACCCCGGCGCCCCTATGGTGATCATTTTAAAACAGACGACACCAAAGGATTCAGTAAGTTCTGAAGTCACAAAACTAGTGAAGGGCAGAGCTGGGATTCAAGTCCACACAAACCTGCAGCCTTATAAGCCTAGAAGTGAGCTAGGTCAGGGGCAAGGAGAGCAGGGGCAGCCGGGAGATCCCTCTAAAGCCTACCGTGCATCCTCTGCCATGCTCTTGGGGCCCCATGGCCACTTCGCCGGCTGCTTGCATCCCACTGCTCGGGAACTATCTGCCTAGTAGTCCAGCAGGTCCTCAAGGACAGACCCCAAGTCTTTTCCTCCTGGACTGTCAAGTGCTCAGCAGAAAGCCAGTCTGGGCACGCTCAGTATTCAGTCAAAATCTGCTGGATAAATGACATGTTGAATGAAGCAGAACCACAGACCCAAACACTGCCTAAACTACAGGCTGAGCCTTCTGAGTCACGTCCCATTGCTGAAGTGCACTGGCCTTATGAATCCTGTCCTGGGAGCTCCTCTACGTCATCTGGCCTCACGTGCAGCCATCTGACAGTGATTGACAAAATGACCTCTTGGATCTTCTCCAACTCTTGGACCCGTCAGAAAGCAAATCTGGTCACAAGACTTCTCTGCCCAATACCCTTCAGGTCTCTAGGAACCACAAGGCAGAGTCCAGTCCGTGAACTTGGCCCTACCTACATTCCAGCTTCTCCCAAGTCCCCTTCTGGCTTTATTCTCTAGGGGCCAGCAACACTGAACTTGGAAGGCCCTGCATATGCCATGCTGTTTTCCCCACTCTGGGCTTTTGACTGTGCTGTCCCTACTGCTGAAAATGCCTGCACTCCCCACTACACAGCTAACCCTTTCCCTGCCTGGCTAAGTCACCTTCAAAGGCCTAGGTGATGATTCCCTCCTTTAAGAAGCCTTTCCTTATGGGACGCCTGGGTGGCTCAGTTGGTTAAGCGGCTGCCTTCAGCTCAGGTCATGATCCCAGGGTCCTGGGATCGAGTCCCACATCGGGCTCCTTGCTCAGCAGGGAGCCTGCTTCTCTCTCTCTCTCTCTCTTCCTGCCACTCTGTCTGCATGTGCTTGCTCGCTCTCTCTCTGACAAATAAATAAGTAAAATCTTTAAAAAAAAAAAAAAAAAGAAGCAGCCTTTCCTTGCTCCACCCACCCAGCCCACCTGGGTTTATCTGCTCTCCTATGTGCTCATGTAGAACCCGCACCTGCAATCATCAGAAGATCGTACTATTCTGAATGACCTGCTGGGTGTATGGAGTCAAGGTTAGTGGTAAGGCTCAGGACCCTGCATTTCCATCAGTGACCAACCTGTGACCTTGGGTGCAACATTTCCTCTTGCTGGTGCTTAGTGCCCTCACCTATAACATGGGGCTATTATAGTGTGTACCTTTGGGTTGCTATGAAGATTAAGAACAGCAATTTATATAAAGTGCTTCACACTGTGCCTGGCAAAAGTAGCCTGCGTGGTATAGTTCGTATTATGAGTATCTGATGCTCAGAGCTGCAGGTTACACCTCTTCATGTCCTCACTACCTGGTACAGTGTCTGGACCACTGCGGGGTATAATGCACAAATGAACGGACTCATTCTGCCTCCACTTGTATATCCCCCAAACTGGCCTGCAGCCCCCAGTGCTTCCCACATTGCCATATTCACCCTTCTGATCTGGCCCCTCTGCTCAGATCGACTTTTGTGTAAAAACTGACCGTGGCGGGGGGGTTAGGGGGTCTGGGTGGCTCAGATGTTAAGCCTATGCCTTTGGCTCAGGTCATGATCCCAGGGTCCTGGGATTGAGCCCCACATTGGGCTCCCTGCTCAGCAGGAAGCCTGCTTCTCCCTCTTCCCCTGCTTGTGTTCCCTCTCTCGCTGTTTGTCTCTCTCTCTCTCTCTCTCTCTGTCAAATAAATAAATAAATAATCTTTTAAAAAGGAAAAAAAAAAAAAAACCTGTCCATGGCTTCCCTACTTCCAGAAGTCCAGCCTGCCCAGCCTCCCAGCCTCCCACCAGAGCTCTGGCCCTACCTCCCTACAGCTACTTAACAGACATCTGAAAGTTCAGTGACTTTGGCTTACTCCTGTTCTTAGAATGGGCTCCCTGCTTTCTGCTACCTGAGAGGCCTCACTCCTTCCCCAGGGCCACCTTAAAAGTCACTACTTTCCAGATGTCCTCAACCCATGCGATCTGCTCCCCGACCCAGAATATCACAACACCGGGCTGACCCCTCCTTCAGTACTAAGTATGCCCTGCCTTGTGCATACATCACTGAGAACCTACCTGTCCAGGCCCCTTGTAGACCAAAAGCCCTCTGAAGGCAGGAGCTGTTTTCTATACTTAACACATAGTAGGACCCCAAATCAATTAAGCTGGGACCCAAAACAAAAAGAAATGACTGAAATCATTATACCTGAAACTCAGAAAAAGAAAGATAATACGGTTAAATGAAAGGCAGTATGCACCAAGTATTTACTCATTGGTATTCCAGGCTAATAGCTAAGTTAAAGAATTTTTTTAAAAGAGGCTGATCTGTTAATAAGGAGAGTGGCATTAAAGAATATATACATGCAGGGTAATATGCTAATCCTCCATAGGAAAAGAGGATTTTTCCACGAATTAAAAAGGAATCCAAGTAGCTGGAAGAGATTACGACAATTATGCCTGCCTTGCAGAGTGTTTTATCCACCTCTACCCAAACACAACACACCATCACATTCACGCACATCCATGAAACAATCTGATGAGAAAATGGGAAACGGTCCAAGCATGTGTGTCTTAGGGCTACCATAAAAAAGCACCACCAAGCAGGCGGCTTAAAACAACAGAAACATATTGTTCCGGTGTTCTGGAGGGTACAAGTTCAAAATCAAGGTGATGGCAGGGCCATGCTCCCTCCAAAGCCTCTGGAGGAGGCTCGCTTAGCTGTGCCTCTCTTAGCTGCTGGGGGCACCAGGCGTTCCTGGGTTTGCAGGCAGTATCACCCTGGTCTCCGCCTCAGTCTCCCCACAGTCCTGTCCCTCGAAGTGCCTCCTCTCTTGTAAGGACCCCGGTCAGTGGTATGGGATTGAGGCCCCACCTACTCGAGCATGACCTCATCTAAACTAATTACATCTGCAACGACCCTATTTCCATATAAGGCCACATTCTGAGGTATGGGGGTTAGGACTGCAATGTATCTTTTTAGGGGATATGATTCAACCCATAACATTGCATTCATCCATTTAATGGTAGATGGGGTCCTGGGAGAAGGACCTCACCACCCCTAGGGTCACAAAGCAACTAAACACATTTGTTCCACTGGGAAGAGACTAGAACATGGGTCAGCAAACCATGATGTGCCAAATCCAGTCTGCAGCCTGTTTTTGCAAATAAAGTTTTATTGGAACCCAGCAGAGTTGTTCATTAATGTATTATCTCTGGCTGCTTTCACACTACAACGACAGAGTTGAGAAGTCGCTGCAGAGACCATATGGCCCACGAAGCCTAACATATTCTCTGGACTGAAAGAATACATAACATACACTGGCCAAGTTTGGAGATGGACCTTCTAGAAACAGGAGGAAGCTCAGGCCCACATGGCAGCTCTCTGCAATCCCTTCTCTCCAGCTGGAACCTCACCCAACGGGCTGCCCTACTGGGAAAGCTCCTTCAACATTACTTTCCTCTGCCTAGAGAAACAGCAAAACATAGCACTATAACATTCGTGCCACTAAAGCTAGACAAATTAAATTCTATAAGCATTTGCAAGAGATAGATATTAATTCTAACTGGAAAGATCAGGGAAGACTTTCTGGGAAAGGAAAGATTTGAGAAGAGCCTGAAAAGAAAGACAGTGGGCACTCAAGAAATCCTCTAAGCCTCCCTGAGCCATAGCAGATTACCTGACTCTGCTGAGCTAAGAGAGTGAGTTTCCTCTCACTGAAGGTGTTCAAGCCAAAAACCGCTGACCTCTTGGCAAGGATGAGGTTGGGGGAGATGGGGCAAGATGAAAGATAGCCCCTTGGAATTAGGGATTCTTCAGTCTCATCTCTTATCACTTGCTGAGAGAGACACACACACAGCATAGTAACAGGGAGAGACAGACGGACACAGAGCAGAGAGGGTTGAGGACGGGGGGGGGGGGGGGGGGGGGGGGGATGGAAGAGGCATATTCACTCCCAAAGCAGGAGAGCCCACATGAACCACACAGACAGGAAAGCCATCCCAGCTTCCTTCCCCTCTAACTCCTCAAAGAAGGAGCAAAAGCCTGACAATTAGGATTAAAACTAATCAAATGTCCCTTCAATACCTCTGGCTTGGCACCTGGCAGCCTTCTTAATGTGCCCCATTGTTCCCTGGCCAGGCCTCCCACTGCCAGGGGAGAGGAAGGGCAGCAGCCCAGCTAGGATCCCAGCTGGGGAGGGAGGCACACTCCACATATACCCTGCGAACTCCTCCTCAGGGAAACCCCGGCGCTCCAGAACAGAGGGGACCTGCCTACCCTGGCAGGAAAGAGAACAGAGCCGAGAGCGCTGTCTGACAAGTGCCCAGAGCAAGGGGCACAAGCAAGTCTGAAAACCGACCAGTCCTCTTAGCTGGACTCTTCTGGCATGCCGGGAACACAATCCCCACTTTACAAAGGAGGAAATGGAGGTCAAGAGGGGTTCCACGACTTGCCATGGTGTCACTAAAGCATGGTAGTTAAGAGCACAGGTTTTAGAGTCAGAAGTCTCAGTCACAGTCCCACCACTTGTTTCCCCTGCAGGTCTGGGAAGCAGCTTCAGCTTCGTGGGCATCAGCCTTCCCATCTGCGAAAGGACCACAGTAAGAGCACATACCGTGCTGAAGAACCGAGAAGAGCCCAGTTCATGGCATGCACCAAGAACTCAATAAACTAATGATCATTATTGTCACTGCTGTGGAGCCAGGGCTCAGGAAGCAAACTCTCAGCTCTGGACCAGCTGCCACACCTTCTGTGCCCAATACCCCATGCATGCCCTACTGCCACACCAGCAGCCACCTGGAACCTCTAAAGAAGGTTCCTGAAGCAGGCGGGGGGAGGGGAGCTGCAGCCACCCCTGCCCCCAGCAAAGGGTCCCGTACTCATAGACACAGGTGGCTGTGTTCAGCTGAACTGCCTCACCCAGTTAGCTCAGAGCCCTCACACAAGCCCTCTCTTTTCCAGAAATGCCCCCAGAGGCCTTTGAGGCCTCCTCAGACAAGGGAATGCAGCATGTGCCATTCCTGCTGGAAAGCTGTCTTTCCTCTCCTTTTAGGCTCCCAACACTCCGGCAGTAACAAGAATGCACGTTCTGGGGTTTCCTAACATGCCAGGAAGCCCAAGGCAGAAAACAAAGTGGGCTTTGTGCTCTCATCATTTCTAACAAACCTACAGCAGCCCCTGACGCAGCTGGAGCAAACTTTGTCAGACAGGGTAGCCCTCAAATTCAGAATACCTAAAAACAGAGAAACAAGGTGAATGGTTCTTGGGCTCAGACAGAGCTAGAATATAAATCATGCGGATATAAACTCAAGTGACTTTGTTCAAAAGCCCAAGGTTTATATGTTTCTATTTCCAAGTAACTATCTTCTCCCCCACACCAAAAAATGCATCAGGCTTAGAGTCAAAAAGGACGAGCCTCCACCTACTGGCTCTGTGACTAGTCACGCACGTCCCTATGACCTTCGAATCTCAGTTTTCTCTTCTGTAAAGTGGGGTCATAAGCCCTGTTGTGCCTCCCCGGGGACATCAACAGAACAAAGTAGACAAAGGTTAGAAAGGAGGGGTCCCAAACTCACAAACCTCCAGAGGCCAGGCTGGTTATGTGAAAGGGAGAACCGAGGTTTGAGCTGAGGCCTGTCTAGAGCAGGCAACTGCGGCCTAGCTCCAGACACGTTCTGTGACACGGGGCCCAGCAGCAAGACTTTCACATTTTTTCTCATAAGCCAGAAGTGAGAATTTTTTTAAATGTGAAATATCCCAGTGTTAAGTAGGGACAACTTTCCAACACTTAAAAATAAAGATGCCCTTGGGGCACCTGGGTGGCTCCACTGATTAAACGGCTGACTCTTGGTTTCCACTCAGCTCACCATCTCAAGATCATGAGATCAAACCCCTCTTAGGGCTCTGTGTGCAGTGTGGAGCCTGCTTGAGTCTTTCCCTGTCCTTTCCCTTCCCCCTCTGCTCCTCTACCTGCGCTCTCTCTCTCAAATAAATAAACAAAATTTTGTTTTAAAAAAAGTTTTTTTTTTTTTTAAAATAAAGATGCCCAACCATCTGTGGGCCAACCCTGGGTGAACCATGGGAGACACATGGATGGCTGTGTCTGGCCTGCACCTCCATTAAAGCATATAGGTAAGGCTTAAAAAAAAAAAAAAAAAAAAAGTACAAAGGTCAAATGAAGTTCTCTGAGGGAGAGAGTCATTAAGGATTATTGTCAATAAAATGACCAGGAATCCTACTACAGGTATGATCACGAACTCTTCCCTAGTTAGAGGCCAGATTTGGAAACCTATTATATCACAAATAGACATGCATATATATTTTTTCACTGTCAGCCGCTGACGCGGATCAATACTCAGGAGGAAACACACTAAAATAACAGTGTTCAGTTTCGCACATACAATGTGCTTCGGCAGCAGGAAGTAATTCTCACACACATTCCCCCACCAGATGTTTCCAACCTGTTCCTTTAAGAAACCCCCCTCCTCCAGAAGCCCCCACCAGCACCCTCTGCCTCACAGCCGGCCCCTCGGCCCCTTGGAGGAAGCTGGCATCTGTAATTCACGGGAGAGATTCGTACACACACTCAACCCCAGTTAACTGGGCTCTTGGGAGGCTGCCCGAGGGAGCAAGTGTGGTCCTGGGGAAGAAAGTAAAGGGAGGCTCCCCCAGAGTCACAGGGCCAGCAGGTGGCAAGGCAGCAGAAGGAAGCCTGGGGCCAGGTGCTCTGCTGGAGTGAGACACCTGGCTGGAATCCTGTTTCCATCTCTTCCTAGCTGTGTGGCCCTACATATGTCCGTGACCCCTCTACACCTCAGCTTTCTCATCGTTACTGTAATCCTCACAACACCGTGGAACAGTGACCACTGTGCTCATTTTAGGATCAGGCTGGAGTTGAAGTCCCGAGTGGGAAACCGAGTGAGCGAGCAAATGCCAGTGGTGGGCCTGGGATCAGAGAAGCTTGTGCCCAGTCCCACACTCCTGGCTCAATGGAGATGCAGAGGCCTTCCTAATGCCATACCTTCCCAGGGAGGCCCTGGTTCAGTACTCCCCTAACCCCTACTTCCAAGCACCTCCTCCTTGCCCCCAAGGCAGGAGGGCAGAGCACCCATCCCAGAAGGGCAACAGACCACAGGCATCAGGGAAAATACAGCATGAGACACCCAGAGAGTCCTCCTGGCCTGAGGCAGAGCAATTTTCAAAGTGCACCGCCCATCCCGGACCCCGGATCCAGGATCCTGGTTCCCTAACCCCAGCCAACTGATAGAGTGCCACGAACAGCAGGCACCACAGAGCCCTCTGGGAGCACTGCTTGCCAACCTGGGGAACTGCAAATAAACACACTCCTCAGGAATACAAGTTCAAAGGCAGTCCCAGAGCGCTCCTTGGGAGAATGGAGTTGGCCCCTGGGGAAGGTGAGCTCTGCCTCCCAGGGGTGCTGACGAGTTGAGGATGTGGGCAGAACGGCGAGAATTCCCGGATGGACTCTCAACAGAATTTGTTAAATACGCAGATCCCTGGCCCACCCCAGACTGGTCCCATCGTGCTCCCTGGGCATGAGCCCTGGAGTCCCCACTAACAGGCTCCCCAGGGACTGCGAAGCACCCGCAAAGAACCGTTCTTCAAGGCTAAGCTTCCTGCTCTCAGCCAGAAAGTTACTGAGTACCGGCCATAACATCCACTCCCTCGCTTCTTCAGTCACTCAGCAAATATTTTGGGCAAACAAGAGTGGGTGACTGAGACAGTTTAGTCCCTGCCTTCGGGAGCCGACACTCTGGGCAGATTAAATAAAAACAATTACACTGCATGATGCATTTATGTAAGGGGCTCCGGGCCCTTTTAGGAGACCACCTAACTGCAGGCTGCCCCTGCAGGGGTGAGTGAGGCTTAGGGGCCTGGTGGCAGGGAAGGAGATATGAGAGGCAAGGGAGCAGCGTGGGTGGAGGCTGAGAGACAAGGAACAGCCTGACAGGTGCCAGGAGTGAGCCACAGGAAGAAGCACAAGACCCTGCGTTTCTGGAAAGTCACCTGATCTAAGCGGGCAGATGATAAGATCAGTGCTCAGGGGACCTAAGACCAGTAAGCAACTCCTGGGGGCTGGAGTGACCACAAAAGACTTCCTGGGGAGGCCTGGGTGGCTCCGTGGGTTAAGCATCCGACTCTTGATTTCAGCTTGGGTTGTGATCTCAAGGGTTCTGAGAGCCAGCCCCACAATGGGTGTGGAGCCTGCTTAAGATTCTCTCACTCCCTCTTCCCATCCCCTGCCACCCCCCAACCCCCACATGCAAGCTCTCTCTAAAAACAAACAAACAAACAAAAAACTTCCTGGAGGTGGCAAAGAATACTTCCTAGAAGGATGCGGAGGGACTGGGTTCTTTCCTAGGGCAGGAAGTGGGAAGGTGCCCTCAATAATTGCTTCAGATTCCGAAGAGTGGGGGGGAGTGGGGTACAAAGAGCAGCCTGTGCAGACACACCTTCCTTCCCACCCCTGATCAGCAGCAAAACTGCTCAGCTTCCAGCAACAATTCATTCAACCACCGAAAGAACCCCCCTCAACACATACATACAGAACACTGTTTCCATTTTCCAGATCAAGAAATCCAGGCACAGAGGTCAAGTGACTTGCCCAAGGATAAGGATCTGAATCAAGCAGTGTAGCTCTAAAACTAGAGCCCTATAATACTGCCCCAGAGCGGCTCAATCTAGGAGGATTGGGCAGTCCCTCTGCCAATGGGGCTTCAGTGGGGGTTGGGCGAGGGTTCCTCGTCAAGGTCACACCACCACCAACTGACTTCGTGGGTTGCTCCTCAGCCACGGCAGAGGTTCAGTCTTAGAACAGTGGTCTTCCCCATCTGCTCAGATGTCAGGGCTCCCCCAGCAGCCTTGCAGGAACACATGGAAGGGCAGGGTGGGAAACGGGTCCTTTGTCCTGCTTAGGCCCTGGGTCAGAGACCTGTAGGCTCAAACACCAGCTCCACAACCACAGGCTGCACAGGCTACGCATCCAGCCAGCACTCACACCTCTGTGAGCCCTGGTTCCCTCGTTCATTCCCGCCTGTTTCTAATTGGGAGTGTTTAACAAGATGTACAGGTAAAGGGCCTCTTAGTCCACTGCCTAGCAGAGTAAGTGCCAAACACATGGTAGCTGCTATGATGACGATTATTAACCTCATCATTCTCCCTGTCATCTGTACCATCACCATCCTTATTAGTGTCATTTAATGCTGGGGCTTTTATGACCCAAGCAAACAGAAGAAAATCCAGCATCCGAAGCTCAGAATTCTCTCAAAACCAAAGGGAAGGAAAACATGGGCCTGCTTTTTTCCCTTCCTTCTCCTATCTACACTCAGCAGAGGGCAGCAAACAGGAACCATCCAAAGATAAGAGAGAGAGAGGAGAGGGACACATGGAGAGAAAGCTACACACTCATAAATACACACCCACCCACCACAGCAAGCTGAATTGTTTAGCTTCCTCTAGCTTCCAAAGTATGAACACTCCGCCTCCTCCAGCTAAGAAGGCCAGGCAGAAAAAAAAGTCGAAGCTGAAGAGACAGAAGTTCTTTTTCAGCTTGAGAGAAATTTTCAATGAACTGACTTTGAACATGTGTGTGTGTGTGTGTGTGTGCTCGCACACACACACACAGGGAGGGTGGGTAGCAGCTCTCTGGACGTCTGGGGCTTGGGGGGGAAGGAAAGCAGTAGCAGAACTCACAGGCAAGACTGAATAAAGACAGCTTTCAACCACACTTTATCTCAGCCCTCTACTCCTCACTGGCAAGCCTCTACCTTCCAGCTTTCCTCAGGAGGACAGTGAGGCTCCCACAGTGCAACAGCCCAGCCAAAAGATGGCAGAGCTGGGATGAGAACACAGACCTTCAGACCAAAGGTACAGTGATCAACGCTGAGTCCACAATGGCCGAGAGGTTTTTACCTCAGGGACCAAGCCTGATTCCCCCAGGAGTGGCAGCTTGGGACACTAGGTCAGTAGAGGTTCTGGAATGGACACCTGTTGTCTTCATCCCTAGACTGCATTTCCCCTCCTTCCCACAAAAGCACTCGGATTCTTCTCTGGGAACTGCTCTTCCTACAATTCGGATGGCCCAAGCCTCACCCTAGCTCCAGGGTGGGTTAAGTCAATCAGCAAAGCTCATGCTCTTGACAAGTGTGAATGGTTTAGAGAGCATATTAGATCTATATTGGGCAGTTAATACCTAAAGAGATCTTGCTAGCACTTCGAGGGGAAAAAAGTTCCCTCTCTCTTGTAGAGAAGCTACCAGAAGAGACAGACTCTCTCCTCCAGGATCTGGGTATGGATATGAGGTCGGAAAGAGCTACAACCACTTTTTGCTACCATAAGGGCTCAGTCTAGGCCATGAACCTCTAGATCAGACCATACCTGAAGCCATCATGATTACAGGAGCTAATATATCCCCTTACTCATTTCAGCCCATTCTGTTACTTACAAGTGACAGAGAATCCAAAGTGGTTCCTCAGCTCACATGAGCGCCATTTGCCACATGTGGCAGTAATGATGCCGCATGCGATGCACCCATTTACTTCCTCAATTTCCTTGTCGGATCCCTTTGCCACCTTAAAGTCTGATTCATTTTACTTGCTTTAATGCTATAAAAACTTGGGAAGAAATGTATAAAAATGGATCTGCAAAAAAGCCAGATAAGTTCCAGCCAATAACTGGGCAATAAATATCACACTCCAAAACCGGGACAGATGATCTTGACTAATGTGGGATAATGGTAGAGAAGGATCAATTATTAGGATGTGGAGGTAAAAATATTCATGGTGAAATAGAGCAGGGATGTGGAGAAGAACCCGGGTTCTGATCTGCACTACCCGCTCTGAGAACAGATTTCCCCTCTCCTGGGCTTCAGTTTCCACACCTACAAAACAAGGAGGCTGAGGAGATGACTTCTGAAGCTCCGACACATCTCAATCATTCAGCAAACACATTCTGACCGTCTTCCAAGTACCAAGCCTTATGCTACGTTCTAGAAGAGGATGCGTTTCCTCCTTCAAGACTTTTCTGGAAGGGGAGGCCATGATGCACTTGCTGGCCAAAGGAACTCAGGAAGGTACAGGGAACCTCCTCTCCCCACTGCACTGGGCGGGAAGACAGAGGTTCTCTGAGAAGAAAGACTCTTATTTCAGTCTTCCTGGAAGCCAGGATATCTAGATGGGATGCTGAGGGTCAGATATATACAAAATACAGAACCCAGTGCAAACACCATCATGAGCCACCAGTTTGCCTCTGGGGTGTTTTTCAGTGATGGGCTCCTGATGCCATCCTTGTGTAAGAATCAACTGTGTACAAAGTACGATCAGCAAGCTAGATGGTTATCTCTGAAATGGGTCTTTGCATTTTCATCCCTGATTCCCTTATTTGTTATTGTGCCACTGGTGCCAACAGATCAAAGACTGACCACCCTCAGAGTATAAACACATCCCTAAGTAGTAAGCTGTGTCACAACCTAGGTACAGGGAGGCCTGTTTTAACATACTTCTACTGTTTGGACCTTTGCAATATGTGCTTCCAAACAAACTTATGGAACCCCAGGAAGCTCAAGTTGGAAACATCCTAACGGAAGATCTATTCCCTGTGTCGCAAATAAATTTCAACATGCCATTAACTCCACTTGGGTAGCAATGTGGAGTAACAGTCTGAAGCCAAGTCCGGGCTTAGTGGGAAAGAGACTAGTGAGCAAGGTCTGCCCTGGCCAGGGGAGGGGAGCACCATTATGATACACATCTACCTTTTTCTCCTGAATATAAACCTTTACTTTATAGTTGAGAGATCAAGGACCAAAGAGGTTAAACCACTTTCCTAAGATCCCACGGGGAGTTCAGGAGCAGGAGAGAGGAACTAGAACCCCAGCCTCTGTCCCCAGGCCTTCCTTAGCTGGGCTCCGAGGAGTGTACAAACCTAGGATGACAGAAGGAATGCAGGGAGCCAGATTTGCTCAGGGAAACCAACCCAAACCAACCGAGCCCCACTGGCATCAGATTTCAGCTGGGCATGCAGACAGACAAGAGATTAGCAGGATAAAGGGTCCCAGCCCCTCCGTGGAAAATTAAAGAAATCATTCCAAGGCTACATTTCTATGGTGCTTAACTTTCTGATGGGTAAGGCTGTGCCGCCAGGAAGACGAAAAAGGGGTGGGGTGAGAGGGAAGGTATTGATTTCTGGACGTTCTAAGAATAAGGTTCAGCTCTGACACAATGAGAAAAACTCTTAATACTTGAAAATTAAAATCACTGGTATTCTATTATCCTACCAATTTCCATTCCACAGTCGCTATTATCCAGTGAAGTCATTTCTCACAAGAGATTATGGCTCTGAAATGGGGGAGGAGACTACATCACATTTCCTAACATGGGTGTTTGACAGCTAGTTCCCAGGTCTGGAATGAGAAGCAGACTGCAGGATCAAACCAAGGCATTAAACAGACTGGGGCTAGGAATGAGCGGGACACCTAAATTAAAATGAAGACGGCTCTAGTTAAATTTTAAATAAATCAATAAATAGAATGAAGATGGCTTCAGGACTGGCTTTTCTTGCTCAGTTTTGCAACTCTCTGAGAAGCCAGCTGTCTGACCAGCTGAATGTTGAAATCCTAAAAGCATTATGTGTCCTTTATAAATCAGCTGCCCTACCCAGCTCCAGAGCTATACCTAGGATGAGCCAGCAGGACAGTTCTATAGACTTACTTTCTAGCAGATGATAAATGCTCACAACTTGAAACTCTTTATTCTTCAATCCAGGGGAGAAGTCAAGGAGTTAAAGGACTGCTCTAACAGTGGGTATGTTAACCCTCAAACCCACAGGGAACATATTTTGCATGTGGATAAAGTCCTGTCAGACTTTCCTCCAAAGCCTCTGCAGTTATTTCTCCCCGAAAGAGCAACAAGGTGCTCTGGGATGATGCTCAACAATCACAAGAGTGACAAGGTGAGCTCCGAACTGTTCAGCCCTGTCGAAAGGAGCCCTGTGCGCTCAAGATGCCAGATTTCCCAGAGAGCAGGCTGATGTGTTCGGCGCATGTTCCAACCCCCTGGGATGAGGGGCAGAACACCATCACTCTGAGAACTCAGCCTCCTCCCTCAAGGCCAGCTGACATTCAGACAGGGGACTGGGGGCCAAGCCTGGTGCTGTGCATCTGCAGGAGAGTGACACAAAAAGTGGCTGTGTGGAAATTTGGCAGAGTATTCCTGAAAGGCAGCAGATGAATGCTGAATCCTACAGCACCTAGCAGAGCTTCTCACTGGGGAAACAGCTCCTTTCTGCTACTCCCAGGAAGCAAGGCGAGTTTCTTTAAAGCAAGGATAAGCCATCCATAGCCCCCATACCCACCACCACACCCTTTCACGTCTTCTTCCTCCTCCTCGTGATATTCCAGGGCAAAAGAAATGACCGAGAACTAGACCCTCGCGGATGAGCCTGTCTGTCCATTCCAGTTAAGGGCTCTAAGCAGTGCCCAGCTGTTGCTCCCTGATCTGTTCGCCCAAAAGGCTGCCTTACTCCATCAATTCCCTCTTGCACAAGTGAGTAATTTACTTTGAAAGCTCAAGCCAAACTGGCAGTTAACCTTGACCTTCTCTCTACACATCTGGGTCTATAGAAAATGAAAATCAGTACGTCTCTGGCATTCACGGCAAATGAAATACGAGGGCTTTCTTCAGGCAGAGGCAGAATGTCAGGAGCTATTTCAGAACTGGCTACAGATATTCTAAAGGAGAATTAGTGCTCAGGCAGGACACTCCCCACCTTGACCTGGGGCTGTGTCCAGTATGGAGCCCCCACTGCTAGGGATGCTACAAGGGACCCCAGCCCTCAGGAAAGGCACAAGTGGCCACTATACTCCTCATTGATTCACTGATGGTATCATAATGCTGGATCTGGACCAATAACCACATTTTACGGATGGAGAAAGGGAGGTTCAGAGAGGGAGATTAGAGGTGATCAAAGACAAACACATCAAGTTACAGGTAGTGCTAAGACAGAACCCTGACCTCTGGCCCCTGATGCTGGGACAGGGTAAGAACAGAAGAAAAATTTCATGAAGGAAAAACTCATATGCACACAGAATTTAAGGGAAACAGGTCTAATATGTCTCTCAGGGTTTGAACCAGGGGTTTAGTGAAGGAGTTGAAGGAGCTTAATATCCAAACAATGAGATCTACCAAAAAGATCACCAAGGCCCTCCAGGACGGTTTGCAACAATTCCCAGAGTGACAGGCTGTACTCATACTGGTCATCCCTGTGGCAAGCAGCCTTCCCTCTGTGCTCAAGATGCCAGGCTGCCCAGGCAGCAGCCTGATACCAGGAAGAGAGAGAAAAACATCAACCTCAAAAGTCAGTTCCTTCCCTCATCCTGCCAACAATCAGTCAAGTTTGACCCCTATGGGCAAGTTATCCACTTCCCATGGGACCAAGAAATGCCATAAGAAAACCTGAAATGTCCCACTGCGTGAAACAGTTCAAGCATGTATACACTCACTCATACTGACTGAGCCAGGAGCTGGGAAGGCAGGAGTGCTCTGACAAAGCTTTCTGCTATGAGTCTGTATCTATGTGTGACACAACACACACACACACACACACACACACACGTGGGTGAGTTCAGAAGCAGGAACGATTAAGATCCTAGTCTTGGCTGCAAGAAACAACGCACCTAATCAAACTGGACAAGTTCAAAAGGGATCATGGGTACTCTGCAAAGGGACACGGAAGGCACCTGATGTTCCATCCTCAGGTCACACGGCGCACAAATAGCCTCTGGGAAATTTTGGGGGTCCCTCCACCAGAACTCCCACTTCTGGACTCCCAGAAGGTCAAAGGCAGGAGGTCCCTCAAGAACCAAGAGCTTCCTCCCTCCCCCTAGACCTGAAGCTCCAAGGGGAGTATGATCTTTGTATCCTCCAAGGCACCCACAGGTCTGGGAAAGAGGGAGGGAGAGGGAGAGGAGAGGGGAGGGCAAACAAATGGGGAGAGGAGGGAGGTCAGGTGTCCCATTGCGCAGATGGGAAAACAGGAAAGGGGCTGACCTGAGGAGGCAATCTTGGATCAGCAGGTGGGGACAAAAGCAGAAAAGACCTGGACACTAAACAGAAGGACCGGCAGCTCCTGAGGAAGGAGTCACCCTGGGGTATAGGAATGCAGACAGGACTCTATAAAAGCAAAAGATGCTGGGAGGAAAGGGAATACCAGACAGGGACAGAAAGGAGGATGGTAACCTAAGGTAAGAAACAGACCTTCCAGACTGAGCAACAGGAGTGTCGGTTTCTAGTTCTGATTCTGCCTCTGGCTGACACGGGGGCCCTGGACAAATCCCTGTCCTTCTCTGAGCCTCAATGTTCCCAATCCCCAAAATGGGAAGAACCGAAGAACCGAAGAGTCTCAGGGGCTGACGCTAAGGAGGCAGAAAAGGAAAGGTGGAGGAAGGAACCGAAGGCTCCAGGTGAATGCGGGGAGAGAGTATTCCCACCCCCCACAGCAACGGGGGTCTCACCAGTCCGGCCGCCGGGACCACCGCCGCCCCCGATCCCCCGGGGGTGCCGTCGGGCTGCCGCTCGCGGTACAGCGCCCAGAGCCCCACGTTGGGCAGAAGGACCAGGGCCGCCAGCACCAGCGCCACCGCCTGCAGAAGCCGCTTCTCCTTCCGCCTCATCGGGGCCGGTCAGCCCCGCCGCGCCCCGCCGGCCCCGCCGCACGGCCCCCGGCTCCGCGCGTCCGCCCGTCCGCCCGGCGGCGGCAGCAGCTCGGGCGAGGAGAAGCTGCCGCGGCGCCGGCCCCGCTCCAACTCCGCGGCACTTCCGCCGCTCGCCGGCCGGGGAGCCGGCCTCTGCCACCGCGCCGCCGCCACGGGGGAGGATGTCGCCGCCGCCGCCGCCCCTGAGCCGGCCGAGCCTCGCGCCCCGCCCCGCCCCGCTCCAGCTCGGCGGCTGAAGTCTGGGCGCCGCGGGCCCCGGCCTCGTCGCGGCTGTTCCCCGCCCGCCCCGGCGCGGCGGGGGCCCCGGAGCCGAGCGCTTCCCCCTCTCGGGCCGTGATGGTGCGGTCCGCTCCTCCGTGGTTACCCCGCCCGCGGCAGCTTTGCGAAAGTCCCGGAGTTGGCGAGTTGGGCGCTAACTGGTATGGGCTGAGCGGAGGTGCTGGTCCGCGCGCTCGGACGCGCCGGGGACCGCCCCCCGCCCCCCCCAAGCCCTCCAACCCCCCCCCCCACCAAGCTCTGCGCGCAAGCTCTGCTGCGGACTACCCCACGGGGGTGTGCAGATAGTGCTCCAGCCCGCGGGACGCTCGGCACTGTGGCTGCCCACCCCTCGGAGTGGCTCCGCTCTGGGGACCAACTTTGTCCCGGGGACTCGGTAGTCCGGGCGTGCAGTGGAGCCGTAACTGTGCTCCACGTGCACGGGTCTGCGGCGGGCCCCCAGTTTTCCTCCTCTCAGAGTTCCTGGCGTTAGTTGTGAACGCCCTTTGTAAACTGTGGAGTGCTGCGCCCGCCTACCCCCGTCTGTTGTGCCTGCAAAGCGGCGGGAGGGGACCGGAGCCTCCCTGCAGGAGCTTTGCTGGAGCTTTTCGCACGCAAGCCCAGTCTCCTTGGCGCTGGAATGCCCTCCACTCCCATAAATACTTCTAGGTGCTTAGCTCATGGAGCCCTTTCTCGAAAACTCTTGTCGGTTTCTGTCTCCTGTTCAGCTATGTGGGCCGGACACTGCCGGGCACCGGGATGAAATGAAAACAGATTCGAGCCCTGTCGTCCGGGTGCTGAAACATTAAATGCATAATTGCGTTAGGCGAGGGAGTGTGCCTTGTAACCGCGATGAGGGCTCTGGAGAAGTCGAGCTGCCTGGGCTCTGTGAACGGCTGCGGAGCGGTCTCCGACGGTGATGCCTGTGGCTCCTCAGTGCTCTCCCTTAATTGCTTCCTCTCTGATGGCCAGGGATGACGCACCCTCTCGGATGCCTTTCTCTTTGCCACCCCCACCTGTGTCCTTTGGATTCTCTGCGTCTCCCACCCAACCACTGACCCCCATGCCTAGTCCCTCGGCCTCGAACCGCCACCCTGCAGTCCTCGCCGTTGTTCCAGCTCCAGGCTGAGCCATGGAGGCTCTATTGTGCTGAAATTACAGGTCGGATCTGGGCATCTCCCAAACCTTAAGAACTCCCGTCACCTAGGCTCCAGAGTTCACACTCCTTGCTTTATTTCCTCTGACCTGCCATGTTGCTGGTTGCTTTCCTTTATGTGCTGTTGTCCAGGAAGTTCCTTCCACCCTGAAAGCCTGCTCCTCTTCCACATCTATATTGATGGAAACCTTTGTTCATCCTTCCACATCTAGTTGAACTGCTACCCCTCCACGGACTCCTGCAAAACTTATCCTCAGAGGGCTGCTGTCTTTCTTTGAATTTCTGTCACAGTAATGCTGACCTTTTATTGAAGGCTTACTCTGTGCCAGACACCATGTTAAACCCTTGACACACATTACCTCTTTTAATGCCCACAGTTAGCTACCCTGTGGAGTAAGTGCTTTTCTTACCCTGGCTTGCAAAGGAGACTCATTAAAGAAAGCCACTAGCAGGGTTTTAACAACGAGTAGTTAGTATCACCCCTCTGCTCCAATCTGTCCAGTGCTTTCCCATGGATTCCCATTGGATTCCCATGGATTTCCCATGCTTTCACATGGATTTCCCTGTCCAATGGATTTCTATAAGGAGCTGCAAGATCCTGCAAGGCCATATGTGAAGAGCCTTCACCTTTTCTTTCTTCATTGTGCCCCAGCTCACTTGCCTTCTTGCTATCATCAGAGGTCCTTTCCTGCCTCTGCCTAGAAGGCTCACTATTCTATCCCTAGATCTTAGCTCTATACCTTAAAAATGTTTTTTTTAATTATTTCAGTGGTAAAATATACATAACATAAAACTTAGAATTTAAACCATTCATTGGCATTACTATATTCCCATTATACATCATCATCACTATCCATCTCCAGAACTTTCTCATCATCTCTAACTGAAACTGTACCTGTTAAACAATAATGCCTCATTTCCTTTCCTTTCAACCCCCAATAACAACCACCATTCTACTTTCTGTCTTTATGAGTTTAACTACGTACTTCATATAAGTAGAATCGTACGATATATGTCCTTTTGTTTTTGGCTTACTTCACTCAGTATAATATTTCTGAGGTCTATCCATTTGTGGCAGGTATCAGATTTTCATCCCTTTTGAAGATTTAGTAATATTCCATTGTATGTAGATATCGCACTTTGTCTAGCCATTCATCCATGTGTGGACTTTTGGAATCGTTTCCACCTTTTGGCTAGCATTATTAATCCTGCTAGGAAGAGCCCTATGCTTTTTACACTGCAGTTGATAACACAGTATTTACAGAATTGAATTTCCATCTGTCTCTGACAAAAAGGAAGTTCCTAGAGGTGAAGATAATATTGCAAAATTCTCGTATGTGCCTTCACAGCGAAAGCACAATGCTAGAAACAGAGTAGCTTGAGTGGTCCTTTTATAAACATAAGGCTCACTCTGCTCCTGGGAAGCTGCCTGGGACTTCCCTGTGTGTTAGAATAATCTATGAGAATCCTTACCATATAGCTCATGGGGCCCTACATGATCTGACCCAATTTCTAGACTTTGTTCTCTCTCCTTCCCTTCTAGTTACACTGGTCTTCTTGCTGCATACCTCAAATGCACCAAGCTGATGATACCACCTCAGAGCTTTTGCACATTTGCTGTGCCATTGTCTAGCAATCTTGTCCTCTATACCTCTCCCCCACATCTCTCAGGAACCAGACCAAATTTTCTGCCTAGGAGAAAGCCTCCCTGACCAGCGGATCCAAAATATCAAAGAGCACCCCATTTCCATTTGCTGCATTTTTCTTTAGAACAGGTATCCTTTACAGTATGTTCTGTTACTGCTAGCACATACTTCTCTTTTTTTGGAAATCAGAAAACTGGTGTTCCTTCCAAGCAGAGGAATCTGCAAAAAAGTCCCCCTTCTCCCTGAGCCAAAGCAACAGGAGTTGAGGCAGGACACATGGATTTCAGCTCATACTCCTGCTCAGACCACACAAAGCTAACCTATGGCCCCTCCCAGGCCTGAAACACAATAGGTGCTCAATAATTACAGGATGAGTAGAGCATAGCGGCTGAAGTCATGTACTGGAAAATCTTCAGTGTCTCTCTCCTCCTCAGCTCGTCTTCCAGCTCCCTAGAGGAGTCTGTACGAAATTGGATTTGAGCTTATTCTTGTGTCTTACCGAGTGACTTGTTGATCAAAGCTGCATACCAGCTCCCTCAGCCTTCAATGGAAACTCTAACCCATGAACCCAGCTTTAATCCCAGGGCTCTTTGATCACCTTCTACAGTGTGGGGATGCTGGGGGGAGCTCCTAGGGCTTTATCCCACTCAGACCATACCATTTGAGACATGTAGGCAGCCTATTAGTTCTGGCTGTTTTTCTGGGAAAACTGATCTGGTCACTAGCTGAAATAGAACAAGATTGGTTACTTTTGGACTGACCTATCCTAAGCCTATTGTGGGTATTAAATGAGATGATGTGCATAAAGGGCTTACCACAGACACCCATCTGAAGATATTAGTAACTTTGGCTGAAATAAAAGCCCAGCACAGCGAGGAACACTGAAGACAGGGATTAATAGGATTTCAGCTAAATTTTTACCCGTGGCCTGGGCCTCTCCAATCTCATCTCCTATCATAATCTTGTCACTCCAAACCAGCCGCCACACCTTCTTCCTGGTTCTGACCCTACTCTCTGCCCAATCCAGCCCCAAGGCCTTTGAATTAGCCCTTATCTCTGCCAGAAATGCTGATTCCCTAATCTTCCTCCACTACTCCTCCCTCTCATTCTTCAGATATTAGCTTAAATGTCACCTCCTCACGGGGACCCTCCCTGATGGCCCACCTGAAGTTGCCTACCTTACATCTTTTTTTTTCCTTTTTTTAAGATTTTTCTTTCTTTATTTGACAGACAGAGATCACAAGTAGGCAGAGAGGCAGTTTTGTGGGGAGGGGAAGCAGGCTTCCCGCTGTGCGGAGAGCCCAATGCGGGGCTCAATCCCAGGATCCTGAGATCATGACCTGAGCCAAACAAAGGCAGAGGCTTTAACCCACTGAGCCACCTAGGCACCCACTGAACTTACATCTTGCTATGTTTTCTTCACAGTGCACATCCCTCTAGGCCATAATTTATTTATTTGTGTATTTACTTGTTTGTTATTGAGCGCCTCCAGATCACGCATCAGCTGCATGGAGCAGAGGCCTTGGCTGCTCCTTTCCTGCTTTATCCCCAAACCCTGCACCATACATGCCTGACACATGGAAAGGATTTCATACCAATGTTTGCTGCATGGTGAGTATCTCCTCTCTTTCCCCCCCATCTTCCCATCTTTGTTTCCTTTTCTTCTTTCTTCTTTTTTTTTCAATGATCTGCTTATGCTCTTGCTTCCTTTTCAGTGTGCCATCCTGTCATCAGTAACAGGCAGATCCTTTGGGATCCCCTGAGACCCACTTCCACAAGAAGGGTCAACCAGAAGAGAAGTGATAGGGGCAGGCCCACACCCTCCCTGATGACGATATGAAAACCTTTTTAACGAGATCTCTTCACCTTGGCTTTCTCAGGGTCCTTTGTTGCTGACCCCATTTGTCCAGGGCTATCCCCTCAGGCTGGTCTGGCCTAGGTCTGAGCTGATGAGCTATGAAAATGGAACAGAGCGGCAAGCCAGGGGGTGTGGGTCTGCAACTCAGTCCACCTCAAACACTCTTTAACCTTGGTCAAGTCAGTTAGCTGTGCTGAGCCTCAGTCTCCTCATTTGTGAAATGGGGATCATCATGACCCTTTAATGATATAATTTCCAAGATGGTAAGACAGAGGTCTGCTTGACCCTAAGCAAAATCTAAGATGCTCTGGGTGTTGGACTTCTATGCCTGATGCAAACCCAAAGCCAGAATTCTTGCTCTTCCACTCCTTGGAAATCATCAAGATCCGCATACATTCTCGAAGAAGCCCACCTAGCTTTCTCAACGGACTAAGTTCCCCAGTTGTGTGACCTCTTAGCAATGCCTTTCCTTAGCAGTCACAGCGTTTATGGTTCCTGGACGATTGATATCTGTCTCCTCTGCTGGATTATAAACCCAATGAGGACAGGGATCATGTTGTTTGTTTGTGTTTATCTGTTTTGCTCCCCAGGATACTCTCACTGTTAGTACAGAACCCCATCCAAAGTGGATTCTCAGAAAACACTTGGGAAATGAATGAATGAGTCAATTAATCAATCAAGCACTCACCTCTTTAAAACCTGCACTCAGGAAACTCATTAACACTGGTGTCAATGACCCATATTGCTATCTCTACCAGGATGGCCATTTAACAAGGCTCCAACTTCTTATATCGAGGAAGAGAACAAAGTCCTGGAGCTGATATTTCTACAGCTGGCTCTCAGCCTGGATTGGTCCAAACTTTGCTCTTAACTTCCTGTGTGGCTCAGATAGGCTGCCCAAATTCTCTGAGCATCAAGGTTTATCATGTATGGGTCCATGAGTGTATGTGATAGCAGGAATTAGAGAGGTCTAGATAAATATAGAATATGGTTGCATTAAATAAAACAGTCAAACCAGATGCTCTTTGAAGTCTTTTTAAATTCTAAAATTCAGGGACTCAATCTTTCAAGGTAGGGAGGGAAAAGGGGAGCCAGACATGGAACACTACTCAGGTGGTTCAGCCCAGAGTGTGCATTTAGTGGCATTTCAGCTCTAGTTTGAATAAAAAGAAAGGATTTGCAGGATGCCTATTTGAAATGACCTCTAGACAGAAAATTGTCTGTCTCTCTCTCGGAGTCTACTTTGTCATTTCCACAAGGAGATGCCAATTAAACCAGTCCTGCCAACTATAAAGAAATGCTGCTGAATCAAAGCAGCAGATGTGGAAGGTGCTTCAAGTAGGATTCGTTTTGAAAGAGCAAACAGAGAATGCCATAAATTTCAACAAGTAAATAGACTACGTCATTAGTTGGGCACATCTCAAACAGAGTATTCGTCGGGAGCGTCAGATGCAAATATCAGGGGTTTAGGGAGCCATCCTTCTCCTGGCACTGCCCCTCAACTCAGTATCTGGGTGTGGGAAATGAGAGTGCTTCCCCTTTAATTATTTTTCATTTGTGCATGAAGGGAAAAAGTTGTTCAAAGACACAAATGGAGAGGTGGTGGGGTGCAGGAGAAAGGGGCTTCTTAGGAGTCTGAGACCTGTGGAGAAGTGGTTCGAATCTGTGGACACCTCTGCAAGATAAAGGGTTGGATGCTCTATGACGCAATGGTCTCAACCTTGGCAGTGCATAGAATCACGGGGGTGTGCCTGCCCTGGACCCCACACAAATGTAGTCAGAACTTCTGGGGGTAGGACCCGGCCCTCCCCAGGCGATTGCCATCTGCAGTCCAGTTCGAGAGAGCCGTGGCTCAGTGGCTTTCAGGCCTCTAGAACCCTCCTAAGGGTTCTTTTGGTCTAAGCGGCAGGTCATCTGATGTTCCACTAGGTGGCACCTTCCAGCAAACTTCAGTGGGTCTGGAGAGGTCTGTTCCAGGTCTAAAGGCAGGGAGAGAATTCAGAAAACAATCCTTGGAGGTCTTTACTGGCTACAGGGGTTTGTGCAGTTGGTGAGAGGGCTTAATTTGTTGGTTAACAACTCTCTGGTAAGTGTCAGAAACACAGAATATTAAGACGCATCCCTGCTAGGAAACTGAGGCCTGGGGAGGGGGCCTCTCCATCCTTTAGGGCTGGGCTCACCCATTCACCCATTGTGTCTTACCTCCAATCTGTCCAGCAAGAACAAAACAACAACAACAAAGAAAACCCTGCTCCAAAGTCCTCAGTGAGCCCCGTTATGGGCAGTAGTGAACGTCTGTTCTTTTTATCTGATTAGCTAGACAGCGCCCTGATTTTCCTTGGGGATTTACCTTCCTCCATCTCAGCTAGGAGCTGAGATCAGCGCTGACCCCAGCCTTAGCTTCTGGCTCAGCCATTCAGAAGCATGCTGTCCCTTTCCCCTATAATGACTGGTCCAAGGATGGATCCCTGATTTACCTAAGGCAAATTAGAACAGTCACATTTCTGTTCTGTGGTTATGATGTAGAGGCTATCAGGAAGCCGTGGGCACTTGCAGCCCACGGGACGGGGATTGGCTCCCAGCCCCACCAAGAGGAAGGAATGTAGTGAGTATCTTACCTTTGCTCCTCCCAGCTCCCCGCCCCAGAGTGGCTCTAGACCACAAATCAGCGGGCTTCCTTCCTCACAGCCTTCCTGTTGGGGTTAGAGCTGGGCCAGGATTTCAGAGGGTGAGAGAAGAACCAAGGCCGGGGGTTTCTCTGCCCGGCTTCCTTCCTGGATGTGTCCGCAGTAAAGGCCACACAGCTGCGGTCAGGGGGCCTCCCTCTCTGCGTTCCCGTAAGAGGGGCTCCCCTCGCCGCCTCCCTCTGGACAGCGCAGCCCAGTTCCCTGCCCCAAGGTCCTGCACGCTCCCTTGTCGCTCTCCTTTCCTGTTGCCCTCTTACTAAACTCTCCTCACGTTTCCCGGGGTGAGAGAGCCGGAGACCCTGACTGAATCCAATGGAGAAGCTTCCCGAGAAGCTGAGAACAGCACGGACTTAGAGGAGAGGGGAGCCGAGATATCACCCAGTGACCCAAGCCGGCTCCTGACGTCATCTTTGCCTCCACTCCAGCTCACCTCCCACATTCACACAATTACCTAATAATGCTGATTTTATTGCCTAATAAATTGTAAATGTATCCCTTCCTCTCCGGGCCTCCTGTGTGAGACATATTTCAGAGGCCTGTGAGAAGCCTCCCTGATCAGAAACCTGCTACCCCAATGGCTGAGTCCCCTGGCTTGGGAACCAGCCCCCGGCCTCACCTCTGGGCTGCCGCTGGGCCGAAGATGTACCTGACCTGGATATAAAGCACGAGCGGAGCCCCTCAGATTCTGTCTCAGAAATTGGAATCAAGGGGAACCTGGGTGGCTCCTTTGGATAAGCATCTGCCTCCTGCTCAGGTCATGATCCCAGGCTCCTGGGATAGAGCCCTGAGTTCGGATCCCTACTCAGTGGGAAGTCTGCTGCTCCTTCTCCCACTGCCTCTCTCCCGCATTCATCCCCTCTGTGTGTATGTGTGTGTGTGTGTGTGTGTGTGTGTGTTTGTCTCAAATGAATAAAATTTTTAAAAAAGGAAAGAAACTGGACTCAAGGGCCACCGAGGGAAGAAGACAGCTGCTGGCGCTCCAGGTAACATCAAGGTGGAGATGACTCTTGGGCCACACACAAGGAGAAGGTTCAGGAAAGCATAAAGCCAGGAGTAACACAGGGAGTGCATCAGTCAGAAGAAGACAATGAAGCAGAAGTGAGAGGAACAGAGGTGCGCAGAGAGAAAACTATGTAAGAGAACCACCTTGGCTCCTGGTCTTCTAGCTCCGGTGATGGTTTCTAGGGTCCTGCCTGGATCCCTGCCCTGGGGCTTCTTTTCTGGTGAGGTGGGGTGGGGTGTAAGGGGTGGGAGGGGTGGGGGTGGGGGGTGGTGATGGTGGTGGTGGCAGTGGTGGTTCCTGCTGTATTCCCTTTCCCTGAAGGTGTGAGTGATCTTCTGTCCCTTCTGATCAAAAGAGCCTTGGCCTTGGCACTCTCATCTCAAAGTCCAGGTTAAAGCATGTATCATGTCCCATGTGCATTGTTGGAAGAGTCTCTAACAACACTGTCACTGTGGTCCTGCATCCCTTAAACATCACCCTGCCCACGGACAGTGTGCAAACTTGCCATGTGGTTTCCCACAAGTGGTCTCCTCATTGTCTGCTCTCTGAGGTCAGGGGGCTGGCCTTGCCCTTTGTGCGAAACTACCAGTAGCTCCATAATCTTGCTTAACCATGTTGCTTCCCAGCGCCATGCCTTGGCTTGCGCTGATCCCTCTCCAGGTCAACTCAGCACTGCCTTCTGTGGGTGAATTCCTAGCTTAGATGTCAGCTCCCCTGGCCTCATTTACTCACTGGCTCCTTCCGCCTCCTACCCAGTGGAGCTCTTTTTCCTATATAACTTGTGTAATTTCTGCTTTAGTATTTATGTATTCATAGAGATGATGATGGTGATGTTAGCTAATATTTATGGAGATCTTATTACAGACCAAACTCTAACCTAGTACTTTACAAACATTATTTCTTTTTTGTTGTTGTTTAAGATTTATTTATTTATTTGAGAGAGAGAGAGAGAGAGAAGAGGGGCAGAGGGAGAGGGAGAATCTCAAAGCAGACTCCTTGCTGAGTATGGAGCCTGTTGCAAGTCTCTACCCCAGGACCCCCAGATCATGACCTGAGCCGAAATCAAGAGTTGGCCGTTTATCTGACTAAGTCACCCAGGCGCCCCCAAATTTTATTTCTTTCAATCCACACCAAAAGCCTATGAGGTAGGTTCTGTTATTATTCCTATTTTCGGGAAGAGAAAACCTTAGCAGAGAAATCACAAAGCTAGGAAGTAGTAGACTCAGGTCTATTGTTCATTTCTTCCTTTTTTGTTTTGTTTTGTTTTTAAGAGCAGCATTATTGAGCTAGAACTCACGTGTCCTACCTTCACTCATCCACTTAAAGTGTACAGTTCAGTGGTTTGGAGTATATTCACACACTTGTGCGCACCCACCACCACAATTGTAGAACATGTTCATCACCCCTGCAAGAAACTCAGGGTCATAAATTGCTTGTTTCTCGAGGCTGCACTTAGCAGCTGGCCTGGTATCCAGCATGTAGTGTCTGCTCAGCCAGCACCTGTTGAAGAATGGACAGGGCTAAGTTAGATGACAGTGGAAGGTGCAAACAGCCTCTTCTTGCAATGCTCTTGACCCTTCCCATCGAACAAGGGTTTGCCCGATTTTTCTGTTTGTTTTACGCTGTTTTTCTAATCATCGCCAGCACTTAGTATCTCTTATGTGCCAAGCCATACACTGAGTGATTGGTATATGTTATCTTATCAACGCTCCCATCAACACCTAGAAGGAGGTATTATTGGGTCTATGATACAGATGAGAAAACTGAGCCTCAGGTATTTCATTCGTCTAAAGTCACACACCTTGTCATCACCTTCATCCTAACATTAAGTGAACTGCTACTCCCTGTAATAGAACACTTCACCATCTCTATGTGTTCTGCTAAGTTCTTTACGTACATTACCCATTCATTTTAGTCATTCATTCCACTGAGATTAAGAACCTACCCCATACGAAGCAGTATGGCAAGTGCTAGAGATTCCATGATGGGCAAACAGATAAATCCAGTCTTGCAGCGCTCACGGTCTAGTGCAGAAAAGACATTATAAGCATGAACACACAAATAACAATGTATTAGGTGGGAGGAAGGAGAAAGGTCCTCATGGCGGTAAGATGCAGGGCTGGTATTAGAACCTAATACTATGGAAATCCAAGTCGAGGAAAAAGTCCAAGATTCTTTCTGGCAAGTTACACCAGTGTGACTCCTTTTGGGTGATCAAATAAGACATTGGTTTTGCCAATGGCTCTCTGGGCAGTCCTTGTCCCTGTAGGAAGTCTGCCACTTACTATGGGAGACCTAAATGAACTACGTAACAAAGCTCAAACACACACAGGCACACACGCGCATCGCTGACCCATACCTCCAGCTGCAGAGAGAGCTAGGAAGGAAGCAGTGCAGTGCATTTGGCAAATGCGTTCTTTCAGCTGGGGGACTCAAGTTTGAAGAGCATTTTTCTATTCACTGTGTTGCACTTTGCTTTTATCATGTAAATGATTCTGGAGATCATTCCACTTAAATACATAGAGATTGTCCCATTCTGCTTTCCACTTGCAAAGTACTGCTTGGTGTGAATAAAGCCGGGTTCAAACAGTCCCCTATGGGTGGACATTTGGAGTTCTTTGCATCAGAGGCTAGTCAAGTAATGCCTTCGTGAATAACCTGGTATAGGTCTCCTTTGTTAACAGGGAGTTGAATTTTGAGAGGAAATTCTTAGAGGTAGGATTGGCTGGATCAAACGTAACCATGCCTTTCATTCAAAAGATAAACCCTAGTTCCCTCCCATAAGGGCTGAATCCTTTTGCACTCATACCAACAATGTAGGAGAGCGCCTGACTCTTCACATACCAGACCCATGCGATAAAATTTTTTAATCACGCATTCTGTATAGAAATTGACCCTCCCAGTTTCTCTTAAAGATCGCAAGATCTGGCAAACCATGGGCCTGTTTTCCTGCATGGCCATAACAAAGCTGGGGGCTGAGGGGTCACTGAGCCAAATTGTCACTATGGCCCTTGTGGGTCTTGGAATTTTCAACTCCTGATATGCTCTAGCCCCTTCCATAATTTTTTTTTAAAGATTTATTTATTTATTTGACACACAGAGAGATCACTAGCAGGCAGAGAGGCAGGCAGAGAGAGGGGGAAGCAGGTCCCTGCAGAGCCAGGCCAACCCAGGGCTCCATCCCAGAACCCCGAGATCATGACCTGAGCCTAAGGCAGAGGCCCCACCCACTGAGCCACCAGGAGTCGCTGGCCCAGCCCCTTCATTATGAATGTGAGGAGACTCCACAAATCCATAGAGGAAAGTGAGAGGGGACTAGAACCCAGATCTTCTACTGACGTGGGAAATAAATGCAAAAGAAAAATTAAATTTCCTTACTGCCTACAGCCCACGGATAAGTCCTTGATACAGGCAGAGTGACATTCCTCTAGGAACTCAACTCTCTCAATGTTAATACTTGGCTAAGAGCAAAACTCCCAGGATCCAGTAAGTCTTCTTTAACATATCAAAATTGCTTTGGAAATTTCCTTTACCTTTAACCCCCAAGATATATGTTGGCAAACATCCCGGAAGCCTATGACCCACCGATACACATCTGAAGGGTCTCATGACTAAGGTTTTATTAAACAGTCATAAATGACCAGCTGGCCCCCTCAAGGTCCTGGAAACCCTGCTTCCAAAATTGTTCACAGACTTACCCTATTCCTAACCCCCTCCCAACTTAAAATATATAATTAGCCTCTCCTTGTGACCCCAATGCAGCTCTTTCTGCCCACGGGTCCTGTTCCCATGCTTTACCTTTTGGTGCCAAAGATGTCTCAGGAATTCCTTCTTGGCCATTGTCTCTGGACCACAACGTCTTTCCTACATCACTATCTCAGTCCAGTGCATCAGTTAGCCTCCGGAGTAAGCCCAAGAATTGAGGCAGGGTAAGTGTGTGAAAGCACTGACAATTTAGCATTAAAATTGGAATTGTTTTTCTAGCATTCACTTTGCTCAGTAAATAGATCACACTACCCTGTAGTTGATTAAACTGTGACTAATCCGCATAGAGCAGAGTGACAAATTGGTTTCTATTCCTTCTGAGCAACCAGAAAAAGGGGCTGATGCCATAGCAGAAAAGATTCAGTTATTCATTCATTCCCTTATTCATTGAACACAAATTGTGGGCCAGGCCCTGCTCCAAGCACTGAAGGTTCAAAGATGACTAATAAGCGTTTAAACGCCCCATAGGCAAGTATGCAAAACCTTGATAGAACACTAGACGTGTTTTATTGGGAACGCACAGGCTGCCATGAGAGCACAGAAGAGGGATGGTAATCCTGCTGAGGGGTATGTAGGAGAGGTCACAGAGAAGGGGATATTTGGGATCCTGAAGGATGTGTAGGAGTTTGCTAAGAAAATGAAGGGACACGGAAAAGAATTTCAGAACGTGACTGCATTTGAAGATAGGGTCTTTAAGGAGGTAATTCAGTTAGAATGAGGTCTTTGGGGTATGCCCTAATCCAGTCTGACTGGTGCCCTTATACAAAGAAATTTGGACACAGAGAGACATCAGGAATGCACTTACAGAGGAAAGACCACGTGCAGACACAGCAAGAAGGTGGCCCTCTACAGGCCAAGGAGAGAGGCCTCAGAAGAAGCGAAGCCTACAGACAACTGATCTTGGACTTCTAGCTTCCAGAAAATCATTTTCTATGTTCAAACTACTGAATCCATGGTATTTGGTTATGACAGCCCTAACAATTTAATACAGACGCCAAACCCTACTGAGAGCAGTTAAGAGCCAGTGACAGTCAAAACAAACTAAAAGAAAGGGAAGAGGAGGAGTTGGGAAACGGAGGATGAAAACAGGGCAGGAAAGAGGAAGAGGAGTTTGAATGTGGCAAAAACAGAGATACTCAAGCCAGAAAAGTTCAGTAAGCCTTCAGTTTTCTACTGTCATTACCCAGTGTGTAGATATACTTTAAAATTTTATTTTTAGCAATGCGATGTGTGCATATGGCTACAAAACTAAGTAATTCAGAGAACTGATCATAAAAAGCAACCATCCCTTCCCTACCATGTCCTGTTCCCCCAGACTAACATTGTTTAACTGTTTCTCTTGTTAGCTTTGGCTAAAACAGAGGCTTGTCATGTGCTAAATCCTGTGCTAAACCTTTTCTGTACACTGTTTCCATGAGTGCTCACCGCAAGCCCATGAGGTAGCCACCATTATTATGCCCACTGTACAGATGGGGAAACTAAGGCATGGAGAAAATAAGTGACCTGTCCAAGGTCCTACACAGCTGGTAAGCGATAAAAATGGGATTTCAACTCGGGTCTGGATTCCAGACACCTAAATTCTCTTAATCACCATACTCCAGTGGTTCCTGTCAAAGACTTATAACCTGTATTCCTTGATTTATCAACTCGGGACATTATCCATTGACTTCTTAGTATGATTGATGAGGATTTAGCTCACTCCTGCCTTCTGCCTTCCAATTTTAGATAGATACTCTGCAATATTTAGTTCTGTTGTGGGTACCTTTGGGGTTTTAAATAATACACACCTCAATTCCTTGCTTGTACTCTACAAACATTTGTTAATTGGTTGTGAGGGATCACGCGTGAGTGGGTGATGGCAAGGCCAACCCAAGTGGCTCTTCTTATCCATCCCCAGGCTCGGTAACACCCAGCTCTCTGACGGGCACCCAGCAGCTGCTTGATAGATATCTGGGTTACTAATCAATGCAGAGAAACTTAACAGCACCAACGGTGGGAGATGACCAAGAAATCTCAGCCAGGCGAAGGGCATGGTAATCGCCGCCCTCAATGTCAGACTGACTTCTTCGGAGACACAGCCTCCCGCTGAGGAGGGAACAAGGAGCTATAAAATGGAAATTGAAGGAGAATCACTTCAGAGCAGCTGTCAGGAAGCACTTCCCCCAGCGGAGATAGCAGATGACCTGGCTGCAAGGTTGTCTGGGCTCGCACACCTGGGCCTGTCCTGTCAACCAAAGGGAGGCCACCAGGGAACCCCACACAGGCCCTTGGCCTTCTTCCCATCGTGGGAAATGGGGTGGGGGGTCTTCTGCCAACAGCAATTCCACATTTTCTGAATGAATGAAGAAGTGAATGAATGAGTCTGAATTCAATCCCTTGAATCAAATGGGTCACATATGTGAGCTTCTACCCCTCAAAACCCAATATCTTTGCACCTAAAGAGAATGAAGCTTTCAGACCCTGACCGCCCCAGTCGAGACTCGTGATTCACCTTCTGAAATGCAGTGACTGGCATTTCGGATGACTCACACAGACTCCTGGGGGACACCCCCTCAACACACACACACACACACACACACACACACACTCTTCTTTCCCTTCACTCTTGTCCTCCCCCATCAATCTGTCAGCAGGCTGGGTCTCTTTACCTCCTACTCAGTGGTTCTCAGCTCTGGCTTCGGCTGACTGACCCGGGAAGCTTTTTAAACATACAGATGCTTGAGTTTCTGATTCAGGGGCTCCGATGGGGGCATGGGTATGTTTCAAGATTCTCCCCAGTGACTCTGATGTGTGGCCCACTCTCTAAATTGATCTCAAAGCTGTCTCCTTCCCTATAGCCACCTGCCCTACGCCAGCTCTGTCCACACCCTCTTCTCCCCTGGGGACAGCAGTCTCCTCACTGGTCTTTTGGGGTTCCAGGCCTGGGTTCTCCAATCCATACTCTGTGAGGCAGCCTGCCAGAGAGGTCTTTCTAGAACGAAAACCTCTAGAATGTCACTCTTCTGCTTAAGATGTCCTCCTACATCTCACTGCCTACAGGACAAACCCCAAACTCCTGGAGAGCCTCACAGACCCATTTATTTCTCCAGACAACTCACTCACACTTTGCCCTAACATGTGAGCCATGCTAAGGGCCTTAATGAGCTGGTCCATGTTCTCTCCTTCTAAGTCTGTGCACAATGGTTCTCCTTATCCAGCATTAAAGAAAAATCTATCCGGACACTCGTTAAACTGGCAAGGAAAACTATTCAGGACTGATGTAATAGGAGTTTTGCAGTACAGGAGAGAGATAGGGCTCAACTTCCAGTCCAACAAAGACAGCTGGGGATTTATAGGCAATGAGCACAGGGAGGGAGTCAATGGATGGAAAATCACTAAGAGGAAGTGTCCAGGTTAGGGGGATTTTGCTACACTGACTTAACAGGGTTCTTGCTAAAGTCCAGGGGTTAGACAGCAAGAGTAAGAGACGAGGAATTTGTTCAGGTGTCAAGGGTGATCAGATCTTCTGGGTGAGGGGATGACCTGAAAGGATTCTTAGCTAATACTGGGCTGGGCAGACCAAAGGCAGGATGAGCGCTACGATCAAGGCCCAATTGAGAAGACGGCTCAGAGGAGCCCTGGTAAAGGCTGGTCAAGGAGAGAGTCTGTCCCCAGGAACAGCTGACTGTTCTCTGCTCTGTATCGGGCAATGCGGGTTCTTCCAGGTTCTGGAGGAGGAGGTGCTGCCTCCAGGGGGGCCTTGCCCGATACCCCTCCACTGCCTGCTGACCCTCCTCTGTCCCATGTTAGCGTTTGTCACCGCCCCGTGCTGTGATCTGTTTACTTGCCTGCTCCTGGGCTCTGCTGTGAGCAATTTGAGGACAGACACTCGATCTTGAACCCCCAGTGCCTAACACAGTGCTTGGTTCTCAGTAAGTATTTGTTAAATGAATGCATACTGAGGCACCCAGCTCTCACAGAATCGCTACGCTGCTCGGAAACCATCAATGACTCTGCATCGTCCACATCAGTGGTTCGTGGACTTGGGTAAGCATCTGAATTAGCTGGAGGTCTTGTTAAACACTGGGGGCTCGGCTCCCCTCCAGAGTTTCTGGTTCCTGAGGTTGGACGGGGGCCTAAGAACAGGTGAAACTGACACAGCTGGTCCAGATGGCTCTTTGATCACCACTGACACGTAGGATGGCCGCTGATGTCATCGCCCGGTGAGACGCATCATACTATTTTAAAAATCCAAAGATAATAAGATTTAATAGGCAACTTCCAGGTGAGGTGTGAAGCAGTTATGATCTCATGATCTAGGTGACCTCCTTCCCTGCCTGGAGTATAAGATTCTCTTTCTCTCTCCCTGTCTCCCTCATTTGCAGCCTGGAGCTATAAGCAAGACTTCATTGCCTGGCCCCATGCTTCATTTGCTGTGGGAGAGGCTGCCTCCCGGGCACCGCCGCCAGGCCCGGTGCCAGGCTGAGAGCAGGGACTACAGGCCCCCGCAGTGGCTGAGTGGCATACTAATGTACATGGCCCAAGGAGCTGCAGTGCCCCGAGCCCCCGACCACCTTCGTCCCCGTGCTCAACAGCTGCAGCAGCGCACAGGGAGGGCGAAGCCAGCGGAACAGAGGCCCTGTCTGCAGCAGGCAGGGCACGGCAGAGCTCCCCCAAATGAATCTGCCTGGCCCGAGGGGACCCAGGCACAGCTGTTTGCAGGGCACGTGGATGGGACTGGGATGTGACAGCTGTGGTGTTCGCACATGATGGGAAGCTTTTGGGGCATGAGACAGAGTCCTGGGTGGAGAGGGGGCTGCGCCAGGAGATGGGGCCAGGGGACAGCTCTCTCCTTATGGCCACGTTCCAGGAAGCAAGGAGCTCCTTCACATTTCAAATTTGAACTTGGCCTGCCAGGCCCAAACAAAAGAATATTTGTCAAGATAGTAAAACAGAACATGGGATTTTTATGTTTGTTTTTGCCTGTTTGTTTGTTTTTTACAGTTTGTTACCTCAATGTGTAACTTCTAACTCCTCAGACATGTGCGATACTCTTGCTCAGGCCCTACATATGCTTGGCATGTGGCTTGCCTGCAGGAATGACCGGGTGGGCTCCCTGAGGGGCTGCGCTCTTCCCCGGGGCCAGAATCATCACCCGGAAGCCGAAGCCACCGGAAGCCCTGCCTCTCTGGGGACTGGCCAGGGCCCCCTCCAAAGGGCCAGAAGGGCTCTCTCTCTCTCGCTGGGTGGTCAGCGTGAAGTGTGGCCCACAGTTAAACGACAGCAACTTCATCTGCTCACTGAGAGAAAGGAAGAGGCCGGGGTCTCAGGAGGCTTAGATCTGGGGTTCCCGTCAAGCTACTGGATGGTGGTCAGGAGTGTGAAGTCAAACCTTACGCTGCCACTTTCTGCATATATTTCTGGGGGCAAGCCACCCCTCTGAACCTCAGTTTCCTTGTTTGTTAAGTGGGGATCGGTGTCATGGCTGCACACAGAGGGGTGATGTCAAAGCCTCTGGACTAGGTTTGCACAGGTGGGTACCCGTAAGTGCTGGCTGTCATTTGGGATTTCCTGGTTAGTTCTTCCCTGTCTAGTGGGCCTTCCTGCCCAAGCAGCCCCCAGCCTTGACAGTGTTTGACAAGTTGGGGGAGGCTGTCCTCCAGGTTCCCTGCTTTCCCTTGGGACATTCTTTGCTCATGGGCTCCCTTCCAACTCATTTCAGGGACCCACAACTCTTATGTTGCAGAGAAGGCACCCTTACCAATGCAGAGGCCAAGGCCCCTGCCTCAGATATTCTGGGTTGCCAGGTTGGGGTTGGGCCCAGGTATCTACATTTAAATGAGCTCCCCAGAGGATTCTTAGACGAAGCAGCTCTTGGAGAAACACTGTGGTTGAGAAAGTGGACTGAAAGTCTGATCCAAGACCCGCAGCTAGAGGCAGATTCCTGTTCCATCTGAAGCACTAGCTGCCCAAGAGAGGAATAAGCTGCCTTGAGAAGTAGTGAGTCCCCCGTCAATGGTGGTATGCGAGCAAATGCCAGATACATACCTGGCAGAGACAGGACAAAACTCCAGCCATAGCTCAGGATTTGCAGTTCACAGCCGGGACAATCTCTGTGGTACCATCTTCTTTTCCTCTGCCCGTCATCTCGGGAAATGCTGTCAGCCTTCCAACACCATCACCATACTCCCTTTCCCAGGGACCTCTTGGTTTGAGTCTCGTGCTTGAGCAAGGAACAAATGCTTTCCTGTTCTAGGACAGAAGTCTGGTGATGAAGAAGGTCATTCTAGGCTGCCCCATTCAATTGTGCCACCAGAGGAAACCCCCCATCTCAGCCCTTGGGGAAAAGAAGCCCCTTCTTGGGCCTTCTGTGCCCCCCACTTCTCCTCCATCACCACACAGAATTTATAGAAGGACTTGGAAGCAAAGGAGGCTGTGGAGTCAATTTGAGACTGTGCTCAAGAGAGGAATCGAAGCTGCGGCGCCTTGTAGTAACTGTGCCTAACACCGCGTGTAATCACCGCCATGTGTCTCTGTCAAGAACTCCAGTAACGCTCCAGTGCGGTCCCTGGGAGCTCCCTTGTCAGGACCCTCCAAGCAGAAGACAAATGGACAAGTTAGGGCAGTGATAAATCCTGCTGTCCTTCTGTTGTCCGCTGTCCCCTGCAGCAAGTCAGCTCAGCAGGGGGCAAAGGGTAGGGCACACCTGGCAGCCAAGTTCTGGGGGACTCGGGTATGTGGTTGCTCCCCAAGTATGTGCTTTCAAAGTAGGGCCTGGCCAACAGTTTGTTTTGAGGGGATGAGCTGACATGCCATTGCTAAGGATGCGAGAAAGGAGTTAGGGAAGACAGTAGGTTTTATATCTGCTTATTTTGCCACCAATCCACAATGAAAGCCCCATATTCCAGCCTTGTCTGCCCCTAGACTTGCTCCCCCAGATGGCTGAACCTGGCTAGGTGTCCCCTCCCCTGTGTTCTAACAGCCAGCAGAAGACCTCCACCTCAGGGCGAACTCCACAGCTGTACTTGGAAACTCAACTCCTCTGAGCCCAGCTGACCATTTCCTCCTTGGCCTGGCCACCCCACCCCCTGCAAGGGCACTGCATCTGTCTCCAGGCCCCTGCTGTCTCTATACCTCGAATAGCAGTTTTAGAAATGGTGGCCTCCCCCTGTTGATCACCTAGTATGTGCTGGGGGTATCATGTGCATAACCTCAAATGTTCATAAACACAAAATCATTAGCTCCATTTTGCAGATGGCAAAAGTGAGGCACAGGATAGTTAAGTGACTTGCCCAGGTCTGGGTGACTTGAAATTCTGTGCTATTTGGCTTGAAAGGGACAAATACAGTGGATAATAATAGCAGTGGATCAGAACTCCTGAATATGAATCAGAGTTCTGGCTCTTCCTTGTTATCTGGATGAGTTTAACCCCTCTATGCCTTAGTTTTTCTCTGTGTGAAATGGAGATAATCATAATTATTATCATACCTTCCTCTTTGTATTTGTGGTAGGCAGATAATGGTCCCCCTACGATGTTGACATGGAGACATTATTCTCGATTGTCCAGGTGGGCTCAATACAATCATAAGGGTCCTCGTAGGAGAAAGGCAGGACGGTCAGAGAGAGTGCGAGACGCCTCTCTAGAGAGAGAGAGATTTAAAGATGGTAAGGTACTGGTTTTGAACATGGAAGGAATGCAGGCAGTCTCTAGAAACTGGGAAAGACAAGGAAACAAGTTCTCTCCTAAAGCCTCCAGAAGGAAGACAGCCCTGTTGACATCTTGATTTTAGTTCAGGGAAGCCTGTTTCCAACATCCAGAACTGTACTGTGCGTTTTATTTTCTTTTAATTTTTAAATTTTTAAAAATATTTTTATTTATTTATCTGAGAGAAAGAGAGAGAGTGAGTATGAGCTCATGGGGAGAGGAGCAGAGGGAGAGACTCTTCAAGCAGACTCCCCATTGAGCACAGAGCCCAACGTGGGGCTCGATCTCACAACCCATGAGATCATGACCTGAGCCAAAACCGAGAGTTAGAAGCTTGACGGACTGAGCCACCCATGTGCCCCTAGATTGTGTGTGTGTGTGTGTGTGTGTGTGTGTGTGTGTTTTAAGATTTTATTTATTTATTTATTTATTTAGATTTTATTTAATTATTTGACAGATAGAGATCACAAGTAGGCAGAGAGGCAGGTAGAGAGGGGGGGGGAAGCAGGCTCCCTGCTGAGCAGAGAGCCCAATGCGGGGCTGGATCTAAGGACCCTGAGATCATGACTTGAGCCGAAGGCAGAGGCTTTAACCCACTGAGCCACCCAGGCGCCCAAAGATTTTATTTATTTATTTGACAGACGCAGATCACAAGTAGGCAGAGAAGCAGGCAGAGAGAGAGGGGAAAGCAGGCACCCTGCTGAGCAGACAGCCCCCTTGTGGAGCTCGATTCCAGGACCCTGAAATCATGAGCCAAAGGCAGAGGCTTTAACCCACTGAGCCACCCAGGCATCCCTAGATTGTGTGTTTTAAACCACCAAATTTGTAGTAGTTTGTTACCACAGCAACAGGAAACTAATACAGGGTTGTGACTTAAAAAAAAATCAGTTAAAAAAAATTCGGTAAGGGGCGCCTGGGTGGCTCAGTGGGTTGAGCCACTGCCTTCGGCTCAGGTCATGATCTCGGGGTCCTGGGATCGAGTCCCGCATTGGGCTCTCTGCTCAGCGGGGAGCCTGCTTCCTCCTCTCTCTCTGCCTGCCTCTCTGCCTACTTGTGATCTCTCTCTGTCAAGTAAATAAATAAAATCTTAAAAAAAAAAATCGGTAAAACAGTGGGCACATGGAGTTGGTTATACAAAAGTTCACTATGAGTGCTGCCTCCTGGTTTTACCACAAGGGACTTAATATCTTAGATATCTCTGTTTTCCAAACATAATTTGTTATAACACTTGGCACATAGTAGATGCTTTTAATATTTAGTGGATGAATGATAATTTCTTCACTAAAAAAGGGGGGAGGAGACAACCCTGGAAATGCTAGTTAAAACTAGAGGTGTGCATGCAGAATAAAAGAGTTGATTTCATTTTCTTCTACTTAAGGCATTGGTGGCTCTGGTTAAGACCCTAATGGTTTATCCTCTGTATAGAGTGACATATTAAATAATTAACAGTCTTTACCAAGGACCTTACTAGGTATGCCTTAATACAGAAAAGAGTGCAGTCAAGGTTTACTTTCTATAGAAGTTCTCTGTCCCCAGTCCAGTGCTTTGTGATGGATGTTTGTTGGAATTCTTGGTTATAGGTGGTAGCAGTCCAAGTCAAATGTATCTGAGAGATACATATGAAACTGACAAACTATAGCTATAGGTCTAACTTCAGGTACTGCTGGATCCAGGCATTTGAATGATGTCATCAGGATTTGCTCTCACCACCTCTTAGGTTTGCTTTCCTCTTGTTGATGTCATTTTAAGGCAGGCTCTGCCCATGTGGTAGACCCCAGGAAATCTAGGCTTGCCTGTTACCAGCACAGCAATCTCTGGGAAAAGAGCATCTCTTTCTCAACAAGTGTAGCAAAAGTCTTGGGCTGGACTCTGATTGGTCCATCTTGAATCAGATGCCCGTTCCTGAACAAATCACTGAGGCCAGGCAATTGGAACAGCCACCTCATGGTTGGACTTGGGTCATGGGCTGAACATGGAAGCGAGACAATCTCAGTAGAGCCGAATGGACTGAGAATAGGGGAGAAATGGTCCCCAACAATGGAAATGCAGGAAGTGTTACCAGAGAGAGGGAGTTGGTGCTGGGCAGGCATAAACTACAGAATTTTCTTTCCCCAGATCACCTAAAGAGCAAGATTTAGAAGTACTACTAGAATTCAGCCTCTCGAATCACCCAAAAGTCTGGTTCTTTAGTCAGATTGGCTGGAGTGTGGGGGCTGGATCTGCAAGTAAAACTCTCAAGTCTCATGGGATTTCCTGGAAAAATAATGAGGCGTATGAGGGTGGAGGGCTGGCAGAAATAGACACTTCCTGTTCATACGAGAAACTCAGACTCTCGGAATTGGAAGGCCACCAAGTCTGACTTCTCCATTCCCTTTACAACATCCTCTCCAGGTGGCTGGCAGCCTCTGCGTGTATGCTGCCAGGGACAGGAAACACACTCCTTTTCTGAGACAGTCATTTTTTGATACTTCTGACCATTAAAAATAAATATCCCTATTTTGAGTCCAAATCTGTCTTTCTGTAGCTTCCATCTCCTTGTCCTGGGAATCACAGAGAATAAGTTAAACTCCTTTGGAATGGCCCAGAATAAAAGTGCACAGAGACTGAGAGTCAGAAGATTATGGTTCTTATGTAGGTACTCTACTAGGAGGGCAAGGAAAATGAGATGAAACGCAAACACGAATGTGAAAGTGCTTTGTATGTCACAGACCATCACCATCACCACTGTCATCGCCATCATCATCATCAGTTAGGCACTTAAATGTCAGACATTGTTTGAAATTATTATCTAATTTTTTTCTTTCTTGCTTCTTTCTTCTTTTTCTCTTTCTTCTTTCTTTCAAGAGAGCATGAGCGCATGCACAAGTGGGGATGGGGAGGGGTAGAGAGAGAGGCAGAGAGAGAATCTTAGGCAGGTTCCATGATCAGCGCAAAGCCCCCGTGTGGGACTTGATCTCACGACGCTGAGATCATGACCTGAGCTGAAATCACCAGTCAGATGTTTATTCAACTGAGCCACCGAGGTTCCTGCCTAAATTTATTCTTATCATAAGCATTTGAGATAAATTCTATTATTATTCCCATTACACAGATGAGAAAACTGATGGCACTAGAGCTTAAGTCACATGGCTAATTTAAGTGGCAGAGCTGGGACTGGAACCCATCTGGCTTGATTCCCACATGTGTGTCCTTATCCTACGTAGCACCTATAAAAAAGATACAGCAGTGGGCATTGCTTTGATTGGTTCAGACTAATGGTCCTTGATTTGGTGGGAACATTTGGTTCTTCAGACTTTTCTAAGGTTGCTGAGTGGTTCTTGGCTTCCCTGATCTCTTTGTAGGACAGGGAGAGCAACTGAAGGTGCCAGAATCAGCCAGGAGTTGGCCCTCCAGCCAAGGGCAAGTTCCCTGCAGATGATTTTTTCCCAAACAAGTCCTTCCCTCTTCCCTGGTCCAGAGATTAAATAACCCACAGGCAGCTCTCCAGACAGAGAGAAAAATGAAAGAGAAGGCAGTGCGTATTACAAGAACATAAAAAGGACCAGGCTCTGTTTACTCAGATTGGGAAACAGATTCCAGGAACAATGTGTCTGCTTCAGTGTAATTATCTTGAAAGTGGTCGGCATTTTACTCAGCTCTAAAACTCATAAAGAGGCTTCAAAGAGATGGGTACTCTGGGGACTGTTTTATCAAAAGGGACTTAAGAGGTAAGGTTTCTAGATCAAACTCAGCCCTTAATTGAATCAGCAAAACTGGAAAAAAGAATTAAAAAGGGAGTTTTATGAAACAGCAGGAAAACATTTTGGATATGCAGATTGAAAAGAAACGGTAGCAACTGACCCAGATACCCAGCAGAATATCTCTGCACGGCCGGCTGGTGTTAGTGAGAGTGGAAAGAAAGGAAGTTATTGCGATCATAAACCCCTAGCTCTGAAGAAACACGGAGCGTCCATCTGTTCTATCTTTTTCACTTAATTCACTCACATTTAAGTCAACTTATCCATTCATTCATTTTTCAGTAAATAACAATTCTGCACCTACTGGGCAGCAGGGAGTGTTAAGGGCTGGAGATGCAATGGAGAACACACAGGGTCCTTCCTTCAAGGAGCTGACCATCCCCAAATATGTCCCAAGGCAGGAGGCTCAAGCCCCTGCAAACTCTGCTGAGCAGTATGTGTCTATTTCCCTAGCCTCCTCCCGCCCCCACCCCCCTAGACTCCATACTGCCATTTGTTCTTCTGGGGAAGCTCATGGGGCTTGATAGTTTGGGTAACAGTAAGTCTTCACATTCCAGTGTATTTGACTTTAGAACTGGATTACTTTAGGGTTCAGGAGGCTGGATACTCGTTCTGTTTCTGCATCCTGTTCTGTATGTGATTTTTGGAAAGAAAATTCTTTTCTTACGGGACGGGAAGAAAATTGAGCCTCCAGGAAGTCTTTTCCCATCCTGCTCCCCCAATCCCTATGTTCTGTTTAAATTTTGGCTCTCCCACTCACAGACTCTGTGCCCGTGAGCAAGATGTCTAATCACGCTGTTACTCAGCTTTTTTGTATGTAAAGTAGGATTGTAGAAGTTTTTGTTAAGAAAAATGTATGTGAAATGCTTGCAATTGTCCCCCTTATTTAATAAACACTCAATAGACTTTAACTATTATTATTATGATTATTATCATTATTATTAATTAGAGCATTGATCAGTAGTATTGATCACCGTTTGTTATTTTATATTTAAGTGGCTATTAGATTTATGTCTGCCTTCCCTGTTAGACTGTAAACTCCCTAAGGACCGTTTTATCTCCTGCTGTATTTCCAATGTCACCCCAGCGACTGGCATACAGTAGAAGCTCAATAAATATTTGTTTAATGAGTTAATGAATGAATGAATTTCTCCCCAAATCCATCTCAGCTTGCAGAATAAAAAAGAATCGGAGCTACTGGCAGAGCGTCTGTTCCCAGAGGTTTTCTCAAAGACGCTCCGACAGCTGTTTGTGCTAGAAGCCACCATAAAAAGCATTTTTAAAACAGAGAAGGAGAAAAGAGTGATAAAAAGGAGCTCTATGGCCCAGCGGGGATCCTGGACCTCTGGCTGCAGTGAGACTCAGGGGAAGGAAGGGGAGAAGCCCGGGAAGGAAGATTTGGGCCTGCAGAAAGGAAGACAGAGGCATAATTTTAATCAGAGGCAGAGAGATAGTCTGAGAGAAAGACACTCACTGAGGTAGAGACAGTCCTGGAGAAAGGTGCTCTGTGGTTGACAGCGACAAAGGCAGAGTGGGAGAAGGAAAGGAGGGAAGACAAGTGTTTGAACTGGCAACTAATTCCCCAAATCCTTGAGGGTTTTTGAGAGCTAGAGAGTCATGCAGGCTTCAGCCTTGGCTGGTTGATTTATGACCAGTGAGAGTTGAACCACACTGGAGCTAAGCACATTAGGCAGCTGTGTGGCTTGGAGCTTCTCGAAGCCAAGCCTGGACTTCCCCAGAGAGCAGGATGGTGAGCAGATCAAAGGGTAGAGAGGCTATCTACCCTAATGGGTTGTGAACTCCCAGTCAAGGAAATATGGTATGGCGGACTTAGAATGCTTTTGTCTTCTCTCTCACTTCTAATCGGGAGCCACACAAGAAGTTTTGATTCAAGAGAGGGATCCTTCCTCCCTCCCACACCCCCTACCCCCCACCCCCGCTTCTTTCCCCACCTTCCCTTCTTCTCTCTCTCCCACCCCCTCCTCCACATTCCCTCCCTCCCTGCCTTTCCTCCCTTTCTTCTCCCTTCCTTCCTTCCTGATTCATTGAGCATTCAGAACGCACTAGACCACCGGGATGAAGTGAGACATGTTTCTCAACTTTTAAAGAGTGGTATAGCCTAAAGAAAAGAAAAGCAGGGAATGGAATGATAGGTAGAGTATGGTACCATTCATACATATTCAATGTTTAATTTTTATTTGTTCATCATACATGTACTTAACACATACTTATAGGTATAAATACAAAACGGATTAGGCAGAAATAATCTAAATTTATGACCAGGGTGCTGGGGGATAAGGTGGGAAGGAAATGAAATCTAGAATGGCAAGCCAAGGGGGTTTTGTCTCTAGATGAGCAACATGTTGCTTATTTTAGTTTTAATAGATTGAAAACGTTTGACAAATGGTTTTTGAATGGTCATTTTTTGGATGGTGGATATTTGGCTATTGGGTAGATGTTGTCTTTTTAAAATTTCCCAGAATTAAGAGAAAAGCTCAGGAAATTGAAAAAGTGATTGTAATTCAGTGAGACAAGTCCCTTTGATGCCTCTCTTTTTCCACATTAGCCCAGGAGATGGGAGCAGCAGAGATTCTAGGAGACATCCTCTCCCCTCCCCCAACCCCACCCGGTCCATCTATCCTGCAGTCCATATTTGCAGGAATGAATTCCCCAGGATTGAATCAAATAAGCTACTGCATGCTAAGTACAATAAAATAATCCCCTTTCCACAAAATACATGCACCTTCCAGGGTGTTCCAAGAGTCTAGAACATGGTAGTTCAGGCAGGGTGGGTGCGGCACTTGGGAGACAAAGTGAGCAGAATCCTTTGGGTGTCTGTGGGAAAGAGGCACTGGCCATTGATGGTCTCTCTCTTCGAAGAAACCCTAATTTGTGGGTTAGAGCCCAGGCTTCAGAGCCAGACAGATCCAGGTTAGGGGCCCCTTGCAAGCTGTGTGACCTCAAGGGAATTATTAAGTCTCTGAGCTTGAGTTCCCTCATGTGTAACACAGAGGAGATAGTGCTGCCCAAAGCAGTTGTGATATTTAAATGAGTTCATAGAAGTGAGGTGTCTAGCAAGCCCGGCATGGTACCTGGATTCTTTGTGCATATTAATCTTTTCTTTCCATAGGGTGGGATTTCTTTAGTGTGATACCTGGAATACGGCTACAAGAGCCAACTTCGTAAATGGCCGCAGTTGCCAGGACTTCCTATGTCTTAAAATCTTTCCTCACGGAGAAAACAGCATTGTAAGTGGAAAAGATGATGGACACCCTGAGCCTAAAGGAGTCCTGGGCCCGGGAGGAGAGTAACAAAGCTGGAAGGGACCTTGCTGGATCCCAGGCCGCCAGTCCCCCCAGACTCACCTCCCATCTCCTGGGAAAGTGGTCAGTCACGCAGAGTCTCGAGTCTCAGTTCAGAATGGCTGAGATTGGGACCAAGGGTCTCTTTTTCTGAGAAAGCTCCCCACAAAATGCAAATTAAAACAAAGCCATGCCATTTTTAATTCCAACAGATGGCAAAACAAAGCTTGATGATGTGAAATGTCAGGGAGGGCGTGAGGAAGCGTGTGTTTTCAACCACGGCTGGTGGGTGCAGCCCACTTTGGAGAGCACTTAAAATTGTGTGGGTTCCCAGGGGTGGAGGAAGCACAGAGCAGGCCGACCGAGTGCCCATCCCAATGGCACTTCCAGTGACCGTGAAGATATTCTCTGAGCCTGAATTTCTTCCCCTGTCAACTGGAGCTACTATGACTTGCAAAGAGGCTGTGAACTTGAAAGCTGAACTTTAAACTGCTCTGCAGGGGTAAGAGGAGTATATCTGAAATGTGTATGAATGAACCTGCATACGTTGTGTGATACAGCTTGTATGTGTACGTAGATGTGAATGTGTGTGTGTATAGGAGGTGGACGTGTAGGGTGTGTGTGTTTATATACATATGTGTTATGACTGATTGTGTGTTAGTTAATGTGTGTGGGGGGAGGTAGGACAGATGGAGGGAAGAAGGGAGGAAGGGGTGAAGGAAGGAAGGAAGGAAAGAGGGAAGGATAAGGAACTAATAAGAAAGGAAAGGCTGGAGGGAGGAAAGTGAGAAAGAGGAAAATGAGACAGCACTAGCCCAGATCTGGCTGTTCTTTCCAGAAGCCCCTGCCAGCCCCAGGAATGCAGACAGGAGTTGGTTCAGAAACTTCAGGGACTCTCTCCGGAGGCAGTCCATCTGCTGGCCTCTCTGTCCCAGAATCCCCTCTCGGCACATGGAGACATTTTCTGGGACCAAGGACAGGTGCGCTCAGAGTGGCCAGGTGTGTTTTATTGGCTGTTCCATGGGTAAGGGACTGCTCAGTCTCTGGGTGCTCTCCCTCTTCTGTACCTGAGCCCCTGAGCCACCCTCAGAGCCAGGCCCACCTCCACTTGCTCCCCCACAATTTCCACAGCAGCTGCCTCTTGCCACCTGTTTTCCTCCAGGCCCCCCTGCACACTGCCAGGCCTGTGTTCATGAGCTGTAGGGTACTCATCCCCTCTGTCTGGAAGGTTGTATGCGGCTCCAGGCATGGCTGGCCCCTCTGACTATTCAAACTGGGCTCAGATATCCCCTCCCCAGAGAAGTCTCTTCTGGTCCTCCAATCCACAGCAACACTGTTCTCCTCCCCATGTTATTCCATTAACATTTTTACTTCGCTTTCAATTGTGAAAAATAACACACACTCAGCAAAGCACATAGAACAGGTGTGCAGCCAGGTGGGGAGGATAAACCAAACAGCCACGTAGCCCCCACTCCACATTAAGAAATAAAATATTGGCTGCACCCTAGAAAGTGGCTCTCCTCTGTTCCTAAATGGTTCTCCCCGGTGCACCCCTCCCTTCGTCCTCAAGGCAAATTTGACCTTCAGTAATCATGTCTGTGTAGATTCATAAGCAAGGGTCACTCTGCCCTCACCTCACCTTGTTAACTTCTGCCAAACCCGGGACCGTGCAAGCCCCTTTTATCTTCTAGAGCTAGCTTCCTCCTGGATGCTGCCTACAGGAGGCCCTGTGGGGAGACAGCAGAGCCCAGAAGAGGGAGAAATGACTCTCTTTGTCCTGTTCGCTTTCTGGACCTGGCAGCTTCACGACAGCAAAGCACTGTACCTCAGGAGCAGCAGTAGATCCCGACTCAGTTTTCCGGGCGCTCACAGAAACAGTCTCATGGTGGCTCTTGAGAGACATTGGTGCCTGCCAGCCGGCCAGCCAAACCCCCCACAACCCACACCCCCCACCCCGAGGAGTCAGTCCAGCTCTAAGACACGAAGCTTCCAGTCAGTCCTGCCTCCTTTCTCAATTGGCCCAGAGGCTTCTTCCCACAGTTCCCACCTCTGTGGACTACTTTTGCCCTTTCAGTTTTTGACTATGGACGATGTTTGACCTTCTCTCTGTTAAAATACATTGTGTGATGACATCTCTCTCATGAGTGGACTGAGTGACACAATTTCTTTGCATTAAAAGAAAGTACTTTTCCTACCTAAGGATGCATCCCTAAACACTAAAATGCATTTTGTCTAATACTAAACTTTGGCTACATGGGATGGTTCCGTGCCCCTCGTGGTTGGCGCATGTCTTCATTCCACACGGGATGTGCTGCAACCTACCGGCTTCCATGGCTGTGTAATACTCCATCATATGAATGTGCCACAGCTTGCTTATCCACTCTTCTCTTGAGAGACGTTGGATTGTCTCTACACTTCTGGCTCTTATAAATAATAAATACTACAATAAACATGCTTGTTTAGATTTATTGGTGCAACTGCATACAAATTTCTATTGCACATATATTTGGGACAGAAACTGCCAGAACCTGCATTTTCTGGTGAATAATGAAGGTGGAAAGTTTTTCTTATGTTCCTTAGTCATTCTGATAATCTTTCTTGTGTGTGTGAGATTCCCATTCAAGGCTCAGGTCTTCTTTTCTATTGAGTTGTCTTTTTTTTATTGATTTGTAACAGCTCTTCATATATTCAGATTATGACCCATTGGTCAGTTACTGTTTTTGAAGATATATTATCCTTTTATGCAGAGCTTGGTTTTTCACTTCCTTAAAGATATGATTATAATAAATAGAGATTCTAAATTTTAGTGTAGTCAAATTTGTACCTTTTTACCCCATTTATGATTAGTGCTTTTTGAATGCTATTTTTAAAAAAAATTCTCCTTCACAGGAAAATGTATCTGTTATCTTTTCAAAGCTCTGTTGTTTTGTTTTTCAGATTCATGTCTATAATCCATCGGTTACTGATTTTTATGTATAAGTGATTTATCAACAGATTCTCATGAATTCTTTCTCTGTATAATCAGATCAAGTATAAATTATGATAATTTTATTTTTTGCTGTCCAGTCCTTATGCTTTAAATTTTTTTGTTACCTTACCACCCTGGCCAAAATGTTCACTATAATGTTGAATAGAAGTGGGGATAGCACACATCCTTGACACATTCCACATCTCCAAGAAAAGCTCTTAGCTTTTCAATATCACGTAGGATGTTTGCACTAAGACGTTTTTCAAGATACTTTTATTTAAATAAATTCCATTTTTAGTACTGGTTTTCTAAAAGTTTTATATTATGACTAGATATTAAATTTTATTATATGCATTTTATGAACCTATTGAGATTATCATTTGATTTTTCTCCTTTTTTATAATTAACATAGTGAATTGTATTGACTACTTTTTAAAAAACATTTAAAAAACACAACCTTGCCTGTAGGAACAAACCTAATTTGGTTGGTAAGTATATCCTAATTATGTATTGCTAGAATCATTTCCCTAATATTTTAATGAGTGTTTTTGCATTTATTTTCATGAATGAGATTGGTCTGTAATTCTCTTTTCTTATATTATTCTTGTCCATGTTTGGTATCAAAATTTTATATCATAAAATGAATTGAAAAGCATTTTGTTTCAAAAAATTAGTTGAGAAGTATTTTTTTTCCTTTTTTCCATTTCCTAGAAGTACTGGTATAATACATATAATAGCATTTCCCTATGCAGCCATCTATGCCTAAAATCTTCTTTGAGAGACAGTTTTATTTTATTTTATTTTTTAAAAAATTTTATTTATTTATTTGACTGAGAGAGATCACAAGTAGGCAGAGAGACAGGCAGAGAGAGAGGAGGAAGCAGGCTCCCCGCCAAGCAGAGAGCCCGATGCGGGGCTCGATCCCAGGACCCCGAGATCATGACCTGAGCTAAAGGCAGAGGCTTAACCCACTGAGCCACCCAGGGACCCCTGAAAGACAGTTTTATTTTTTTTTATTTTTTATTTTTTAAAGATTTTATTTATTTACTTGAGAGAGAGACAGTGAGAGAGAGCATGAGCGAGGAGAAGGTCAGAGGGAGAAGCAGACTCCCCATGGAGCTGGGAGCCCGATGCGGGACTCGATCCCGGGACTCCAGGATCATGACCTGAGCCGAAGGCAGTCGTCCAACCAACTGAGCCACCTAGGCGTCCCTGAAAGACAGTTTTATATATGAATTATAAGTAGTCCTATTCAGATTTTTTATTTCTTCTTGTGTCTATTTTAATAATTTGTGCTTTGCCAGAAATGTGCTCATTTTACCTAATTTATTTCAAATTTACTGGTGTAAAATAGTTTATAGTATTTATACTATTTTATTATGTTTTAAATTCAGTAGAGTATGTAGTGACAGCCCTCTTTTTGTTGGTTATCTGTTTCTACTTTCTCTTATTTTGATCAGACTTTCCAGCTCTTTATCAGTGTTATTAGTCTCTTCATAGGACAAACTTCTGGCTTTATTGATCCTGCCTATTACATGGCTGTTTTCTTATTTTATTAATTTCTGTTCTTATTTTAATTTTTAAAAATTTATTTTGGATTTAGTCTCTTGGGGTTTTTTTTTTTATTGTTTTGAGATGAATAATTAATTTTCAGCCTTTCCTATTTTCTAACATGTGTAGTTAAAGCTATATATTTCTAAATACATTTTAACTGTATCTCAATGTTCTAAACATGTCATTTTAATTAAAAATTGCAGACAAAATATATCCTAATTTACATTGTTATTACTTTTTGTTTCTATAGAATATTTAACAATGTATTTGTTATTTTCAAAATATATGGAGATTCCTAGTTATGCATTTATTATTGATTTACAGCTTAATTGCCATTTTAAAAAATTTATTTATTTATTTGACAGACAGATCACAAGCAGACAGAGAGGCAGGGAGAGAGAGAGGAGGAAGCAGGCTCCCTGCTGATCAGAGAGCCCGATGCTCAATCCCAGGACCCTGGGATCAGGGCCCGAGCCAAAGGCAGAGGCTTTAACCCATTGAGCCACCCAGGTGCTCCTTAATTGCCATTTTCACCAAAGAATATGCTCTATATAATTTCTTACCTTCAAGCCTCGCTGAGACTTGCCTTAGAGCCCAAATATGGCCTATTTTTGTAATTGTGTGCTTGAAAAGAGGCCTGTTCTGTAGTTTTGAATTTTACCTCTAGGTAGATATTGCTAATTGTCTTGTTAAGTCTTTTGTATGCATGCTTTTTTGGTCTGCTTTTTAAAAAATCATTTACTGATAAAGTCTTCCACTATAATTATGGCTTGCCTAGTAAAAAAATGAATAAAACATATATATGCATCTTAAATATATATATTTAAGGCCATGTAATCAGGTACATACGAATTTAAATTTATTATCCATTTCTCTGATTGCTTTATCATTAAAAAAAGTGGCTCTTTATCACTATACTACTTTTTTTAAAAAGATTTTATTTTTAAACCATCTCCACACCTACTCTGGGGCTCGAACCCACAACCCCAAGATCAAGAGCTTCACGTTCCAGTGATGGAGCCAGCTTGTGCCTTTACAGTAGTTTTCTGTCTTGGAGTCCACTTGCTATTAACATGGTAAGTTATGCCAGCTTCCTTTTGATTAGTATTTGCATGGTACATCTTTACTAGTATTTTTCTATCCCTTTACTCTCAGCCTTTTTGTATTCTTAAG